>NC_081199.1:40346515-40656515 GCF_902713425.1 Acipenser ruthenus | reverse complement strand
GTCCCTGAAAGTGAATTCCTGCAAGTGAGTTCATAAATGTGAGTTCCTGAAAGTGAGGTCATGACCGTGAGTCCCTGAAAGTGAGGTCATGAACATGAGTCCCTGAAACTGAGTTCCTGAAAGTATATTCCTGCTCAGGCATTAGTTTCACCCTTCTAATATTATAAAGTTTTCATTGGTTGAACTAGCTGAAGGTATGGTGCCGTATCTACCAACTTTGATTGACTTTACCAGTCAATGCCATAAACAATGGGAGATGTGCAGCAAAAGTAAGGATAATTAGGAATTCAGCCACTACCTTTAAAAGGAAAAAAAGTTTAGATACAATACATGTGCTTTTATTCAATACACTTGGTGCTGGCATTCTGAAATGATTGTATCCATAGCCACTCATAATAGTACACGGCCTTGCTTTATTTACAATGGGTTTCCCGCCTCATACAGAAACAAGCACCCTGAACTGACCAGAGATTAACTTAATTAAATGGTATACACAGGTGAGTCACTTTCACTTAGGTGTTACTCAGAAATAAACGTTGGTGTGAAATAAATCAATTAACTTTTAGACCTTAAAGTAACAAAATAAGTTGACCTCTTTTCTCTGTAAATGGCATTTAGAATTTAAATGGGATGCAGCCCTTACTGTATTGTGTGTTCTTTCTTTCTTTCTTTCTTTCTTTCTTTCTTTCTTTCTTTCTTTCTTTCTTTCTTTCTTCATTAACTTTTTTTCCTCTGACATTTTGCTTTTGATTGATAGTGGGGTTCTTGGTCTTTTTTTGTTATTTGACAATTTCTTAAAAAAATAATATAGGCTGAACACTCACACTTAGCCCATTTAGCCCCTCTCATGCTTCATTTCTTACAGCCTCTTTCTCCCAGCATGGGTAAGTATTTGTATTACAACAGGGTTGGTGTGTCTGTGTGATATCTTCTGATACAGTATGTCTATACCGGTCTACCGGAGTGTGGACATTGTTGCATAGGCACCGGCAATGTAGAGAGGCAGGGGGTAGCATGACCCACTAGCTGCTGTTTCTCTAAATGGATAAAAGACTTCTATTACCTGAATCCCATTTCTAGTTCCGTTCTAATGCATCTGTTCCGCCTCTGCTTCCCTGCTCTCCCTCCAGTGTTTATCACTCATGCATTCTTCCCCTTATTACTGTCGAGCCTCTGAGCAGTTCTGATTATGCTATCATATTGCCTGGCCGATGCAGTTATCCTTCATACTGATGATAGGATCCCATTTCATATTACCCATTAAATATTAATGAGGCCGGAGTGAGAGCGAGAGCTAGAGCGAGCAGTGGTGGATGCTGTAACAACAGGCAGCAGAACGCTGCAGTGCTAACATTGTCATTCCTAATGCTGTGTGTTTGGGAACATGTCGTGCTTGAGACCAGAGTAAAAGCTTTGGTTACTCATTACTGAAGGCAGTGGGTAGTAAACTTGTCTTTTTGAACCACATGGTTAACAGTTTGCATCACGCTAGGTGAATGATGTAGACACAGAGTGATTGCCCTTTAACCAATGGCTGGGGGTCTACAAACATGTGATTTGTTTAAATGGAGTGTGGTTCTCACTGATTGCAAACAACTGTTGACTTTGTATTAATGGGGGACATTGCTTAACCATAACACACACTACAGGAGCTAAAGGGTTAAAGAGAACAGAAATCTAATACCACTGGCATTCTAACCACCTGCAGTTTTCACTTCATGGCTATAATCACAGTAATATAACATGCATATGGTATTGTATACTTTTGTGTTATCTAAGCTGCCAGCTCCCATCTTATTTTCAGGTCCTCCTGTCTGCCCATATGTCTCCATGTCTGTCTGTCTGTCTATTTTATTTTTAATTCTATTTGGTGAACATGATAACTGCTATGTCAAAACTTCTAGCATACTCTCCAGGCTCCTATAGAGCTTTCGGATTGCTTTTGAGTATAATCTGATATGCTGATTGTATACACATTTTCAACCTGCTAGCTGTAGTTCATGATTATGAGAGGGGTCCTCTGCATACATGTTGATGTTTTTTGTCTTTCACAATCTTGTCTGCTGATTTGATCATCTCCTCTGATGCAAGAGAGGAAAGGCCAAGGAAACCTGATCCCTCTGCAGCCCCTGAACTGCCTCTACAGCCTTTACTGAACTAACAGTCCCACCATGACCAGAGCTCACGTATGACATAGAAAATCACAAAGTAATACAATACACATCTGTATCTTTTGTTTCACTGGGAAATTAGGACTGTATGACTAATCCAGTGCTTGGTTGGATCTGAAATCACTCCATATTCCTGGCTGTTACTGAACTGCTCTCTGCCAATCAGAGAGGAGTTTTCATTCCATAGGGTATATGATAGGAAATACTAATACTCTTACTTGTAATGAGATTCCATTGTACAAGGTATTCTGCCAAGATTCCATTGCCCTCAAAGCATATGTGTTCTAGTATATGAATAATCCCCTTTCCTGAACTATGTTTCTGAAGAAAAGCATGCCACTGGTGGAAGTGTAAAGCTAATGGTGTTGATGCTTAGAAGCCAAAAACAAATCCATCACCCATGCAAAGAAAAAAAAAACAAAGTATTTCCTAGTTTTAAAAGACTATTCATCATAATAGCCTTTCCTGTCAGCATGCATTCAGCAATGTCCCAGGGAAAAATAAAACACAAGCCAAACTCAGTTACAGGCCAAAAAAGAATGAGTTGAAATGGCACATCAAAAATGTGTTCAACATGGGGACTATTACAATTACACAGAAAACGCAGTCAATGTTTTTTTGAGAGGAAGGCACAACAATGAAAAAATGGAAGACTGCTCCAGCAAATAACCTCAGTGTTGTGTTTTTAAATCGATTCTGCTGTGAGGGTCAGTAAGAAGATGCTTAATTCTCATGTTTAATAGATACATATTATATTTGCTTGACTTTTTCTGTATTAAAAGCTACCAGTTCTATTAGTCCTTCCATATAGGATATGCACATTGAACAGAAACATTGAATTAGTCATCTAATTTTTCAGGAAAATTACTTGATTTGAGCTTGAATAATAATAGTGCTAGTCAGCTTTTGTCAAATTGCAACTAGGACTACTTTTATAATATTGCTATTCATGTAAGTACAAGTGTTGACTGAACACAGCATTCTTGATAACATTTGTCATTCAGTGCACTAGAACCTGTTGTCCTTTTTAACCATTTTAAATTGCTCTTTCACTATGCTTTAAGTTGCTGATATTCATGCATAACCATGTTTTGTCTGGCTGTTAATTTTAAAGGATTCGTTATAGCCAACTAATGTACGATTCATGCTGCAGATTGCTGTCAACAGTTATTACAGCTTTCGATCTGGCTATGTGCAGAGTTTCAAGAAGGTGGAAGGTTGCGCGTGCAGCTCCGGCTGTGAAACAGCTGTACCACAGCACACACAATGGAGGAAGCGATGTCCCGCAGTGAAGTCTGGGTGGAAACATTCTCATAAATGATTCTTCAGCAAAGCTTGCAACAGATTCTGCGACCTTTTGATGCAAAGACTTTCAATCAGACTCTGTACACACTACCTCCATATAAGATTAAAGCAGTGTGTGGAAAAGTCTCCAGAGCAGCAAAATATTAGAGCACTTTATTACTGTTTTGAGTATCCATTGATAACAGTAGTTATGACATATTACTCTCCATACACTTTATAATAAGTGCCAAGAACTTGAAAGTAATTATATGAGCGGAAAATATATTGCAAAGCAGTACTAGATTTTTTTTGTTTTGTTTTAAAGAGAATGGGACAGGTGCCTGTTGCAGAGAAAACAAGATGCATTTTCATAAGGTAACACAAAAATCTAGTTTCTTTAGCTCATCTGGAGGTTGTTATAAAATAGCACAATAATTATTTTGACTCATTTACAAGAATGAGGTACTGAGGTACCCTCAGTCAAAATCATGTATTCCTATATAAGCTTGAGAAAACATTGTAAACTAAAATGTAAGCAAGCACAGGTTGGTAATTCTCTACGCCTACCTGGTGTAGAATAAACTCATGAAACAAGAAGGAACACAGCTAAAACTCTTTTAAATGATGTTGTTTTTTGTTTTGTTTTTCACTTCAGATGGTTTATGACGGCAATAAAAACCTCTAGGAGAATCAATAAGCATCTGATATTAAAGTGCTCAGGCTTCACCTTCGGGCCACTAAGTCTCCCAGCCAGTCATTAATCCTCATGAAATACCTTGGATAGAAGTCATTATTACTTAAATAGTTCCTCATAAAATTATCACACACCATTGTTATGAATGTATGGGAATTGCACCCTTCAATTTAGGGGGGATAAAAACTTAAATCTAATCTAATGATAACAATCCCAGCATATAGAATTCAACCATCTATATCAATCTGGAAAATCAATTTATACAAACCATTACTACAAACAGCCTCACAGGTTCAAAGACAATCTGCGCGTCAAACTTCAGCGAAATGCAAAAGCAATAGACAGCAATGAAAATCAAGCAAAAACAGAAACCATATCATTAGTCATCAGCTCGTTTTTATGTGCAGTGATACAGAATACCCATGCCGATTTGAATATCACCCCAGACACACATTACACAATCCTGCATCAATCATGTGAACATTCTCCACGTAAAGTGCATTTTATTGTCAGCACATCTCCCGTTGCATTCCCCGAAACTGAAGATCTCATCTAATTGACGTGAAGCTAGTGGCAATGAGATCCACACTGCAGCAGATGAGAATGTCATTTTTACCATAAGTTAATGAGATTTGAGGAAGATGATATGATCTTGGATTTAAGTCCCTGTGCACATATTTATTACTCTAAGAAGTACAGTTTGAGCTTGTTTGCTTAGTTTGAGGAATCATTTTCCCAGGATGGCTCAACTACCCTTTCAAGTTCTGTAGTTTTAAGAAATTTAAAAGAGGCCACTGTGCCATAAAGCATTGGCAATAAGAACAGATGTCATGCATTCAAAGACATGCTTTTTTAATAAGTGTGGCTGTATTTCTGAGGCCAATAATGAAACATCCTTCTTAAATATAAATCGTATTTTTTTATTATTATTTGTTGCTGTGTTTGTTGTGAAGGTTTTGTCCTAGGTTGTGGAAAGTTAATTATGTGCAATCAGGAACAGCATATTAAAAGTGCCTTTGGCAACTGAAAACAGAGCTAAACCTGTTTATCTTGAAAAAAAAGAACACACGCTTATGATTGCAATGTTATTATGAATTTACAAATATTATATGAATTTACAAGTATGAAAATATACTTCAAAAGAAAGATGCTCCAAACACTAAAATGGTGATTAAAATGTCATTGTCACTGTTTTCTGACTCAATGAGGTAAACAAATATGATGGTGGGGAGAAATTTGTTGTAAAGCAGTCAACAAGCCAAACGGAGAGCTGGATGCCAAAAATCTTTTATAACTATGAGGTATGAACTTCAAAAACATGTTCTGTTATTAATTTATTTTATTTATGTATTTATTTATGCTGTATCAGCTATACAGTCAGCACTCGGATATCCGTTACCCAGATACGTGTCAGTCGTGTTTTACCACCCTTGTATTAAGAATAAAATCAATCCCTGTTATATCTATTTTTGGATGTTTTTTGTTTGTTTATTTGTTTTAATCTTTTGATTTTGCTAAATTGCATTGCCTTTTACGTTTTACGCAGTTCTGTCCATGCATAACATTTAGATTAAATTTTGCTGTTAGGTCGTTAATGGGAAATTTTACATACCGCTACAATATGTACCGGATTTAAAAGTATGTACTGTATTACAGTTAACATGCCGTCTCTTTAGTTTTGGCAAGTGATATTTTCAGAATCATATTGTTCTGAATTAAAATACTACTTCTGTTAAAAATATAGTGCTGTACCAACAAAAACAATACAGTACATCTAAGTGGAAGCCTACTTATTTTACAACACAGTCCATTCAGATATGTATTTTTGATATTGTCCATTTTTCAGGGAACACAGAATATACAAGGGTTGGAACGGGCCAAAATGAAATAATCAGATATGCGTCACACGCGTTTAACCGTCACTGAATTCAAAATTGTACAGGGTCGGATATGTGAGTGCTGACTGTATTTAAACCAAATATATAAGTCAATATTTATTTACGTATGCTGTATCAGCTATATTTAAACAAAATATATAAAGTCGTATTTACTATCCAACCTTGCCTCGCTTATTTTCTTGACTGATTCACATATTAATATGTACTGCAGACTCAGCCAGAGTGGAAAATTAAATGCCCCTCGGGAAGACTATTGTTACTATGCTTCAGGCATTAGCCCCCTGTCGGTAACAATAGTCTTCACTCGGGTCAATAATTTTCCACTATAGCCCTCCTCTCCAAACCATATTTACTATATATATTACAAAAAAGAGGCAATTGCGTTAACATACTGGGACCATAAACCGGTTCTGATACCATCAATCTTCTGCAATTCTCATTAAACAACATAACTCCTTGGTTGACATAAAGCCAAGGTCATAATCAGTATCTATAACAGGGTTGGTAAAAACCTCCAACATTTCCATAATATCCAGACTGTTTAGTGACTGCCTGCATATGCATTCCAACCAGAAACAGATGGGCATGAGTGATAAGCGCTGTTTTACTTGTCTTGCCAAAGACAATAGTGCTGGATCCTTTCCCCAATGCTGTTTCACAATTTAATAACCAGCCAAGCCACAATGTGAATACCTGCAACAGAGAACACTAGCAGCTATTACTTATGTGTCATTATTGAGCCAATTATTGAGAAAAACTAGGACTCTGCTCATAGATCGCTGCTCATCAAATGTGTACCTTCTTGTTGTGAAATTATTTTACTGCATTCATACTGAATTACAGCTTCCTGCATACTTTTAATTTCCAGCATCCTTGGGAATCAATAGATAAACAAATACATTCCCTGAGCTCAAATTAAAGGGTATAAGAACATAAGAACATAAGAAAGTTTACAAACGAAAGGAGCCCATTCGGCCCATCTTGCTCGTTTGGTTGTTAGTAGCTTATTGATCCCAGAATCTCATCAAGCAGCTTCTTGAAGGATCCCAGGGTGTCAGCTTCAACAACATTACTGGGGAGTTGGTTCCAGACCCTCACAATTCTCTGTGTAAAAAAGTGCCTCCTAAATTGTGTTCTGAATGCCCCTTTTCTAATCTCCCTGTGTGACCCCTGGTCCTTGTTTCTTTTTTCAGGTCAAAACAGTCCCCTGGGTCGACATTGTCAATACCTTTTAGAATTTTGAATGCTTGAATCAGATCACAGCATAGTCTTCTTTGTTCAAGACTGAATAGATTCAGTTATTTTAGCCTGTCTGCATATGACATGCCTTTTAAAACCGGGATAATTCTAGTCGCTCTTCTTTGCACTCTTTCTAGAGCAGCAATATCCTTTTTGTAGCAAGGTGACCAGAACTGAACACAATATTCTAGATGAGGTCTTACTAATTGTGGCAGGATGGCTTGCAGTGGTGAGGTGTGGTGACGTCACGGACCAGGAAGTACCAGAAACAAAACAGTGCATGGGCGGGTGAAAGCTGAAACGCTACGGCGTTCAGCTGCTTTTATCAAATCATAAAACAAAACAAAAGATTTAAACAAACAACAAAACACAAAACAAAAAGGCACGTTGGCCAAACAAATAAAAACAAATAAGCGTGCTCGTTTTAACCCAGCACGATACTTAGGTTTTTGAATTATAAAAACAATAACAAAAAACAAAAATACAAATAATAATATATAAATATATAGGGGCGGGACGCTCCGCCACACTAATGCATTGTAAAGTTTTAACATTACTTCCCTTGATTTAAATTCAACACTTCTCACAATATATCCAAGCATCTTGTTGGTCTTTTTTGTAGCTTCCCCACATTGTCTAGATGAAGACATTTCTGAGTCAACATAAACTCCTAGGTCTTTTTCATAGATTCCTTCTTCATATAAATAGGTTTTACATTTAAGAAGACTGTTTAAATACTAGATTTTCAGTAACACTTTACAGTGTGTCTCGAATTACTGTATATTTACATAGAAGTCACTTAGTAAATACAGTACATGTGTACTTACAGATAATTACAATGTTATTATGCATAGTTGCAATGTACGTAACATGTGCATCTTTTTGCACGATATATGTAGGTACACAACTGTATCAGAATAGGGTTAGGTTTAGAGTTTTGCAGGACAGCACATTTTCTTTTATACATGCACAGTATCATTAAGTATACATGCTGTCTAAAAGCAGAGCAAGCTGCACTGACGTTTGCTTTGTATTTTTAATTGAGCAGCACAATCACTGCCCTGAGGAATTGTAATCCTCCAAATACCTTCGAGGATTACATTTCTCAACCCAGGGACATGAAAACCCCTATTAAACTCATTATATATATATATATATATATATATATATATATATATATATATATATATATATATATATATATATATATATCCATGTAGAATTGATTTTTTATTGTGGTATCAATTTTATCTCAACCCACTGCACTGTACTTCATTTAAGAAATAATAATAAATAGCAACAGTTTTCTTTACCTGATCTTGGTCAATATTTAAATTGAGCCAACTAAAAATTGCAATAGATGTTACTATGATCAGTTTTGTCCTGTTTTAGCAGTTTATAGTTTGGAGTACTTGCCGTATTTAGCATGATAAACTATTTTCCATATGTCAATCTGCCAGATAATGAGAAGAATACCATAGCCAAGTTCAGTTTCATCACTTTCAATGGATAAATCAACTATTTATGTTTGTCTTTTATTGCTCATTGATTGTATGTTTGTGTCACCTACGTATCGTTCATATAAATATATGATACATATGCCTGATACATACCCATTTCCACCTGATTGTCCGTATTTGCAGCCATCTCCTATATTCACCTTCTCTTGCAGTAGAGACAATGACAACGGGCACTGACCTTAGACACTGGGATTCGGGTGTTCACAGATAAAAGTGTGGGCTGATCACATTCAAGCCTGCTGAGTTTCAGTACATCAGTGGTTCATGTTTGCACTCACCCTATGCAGTCATGGAGGGTTGTATGTCATTTCAGTGTAAAACTGCTGTTAATATGTTAAAAAAGAAGAGAAAACACTCCATCATGAAATCTGAGTATAACGGCTGATGAATTTTGACATATTAAACGTTTTCATCCAAGATGATGGACACATGCAGTGCTTTTTGTAGACAACAGCTCTCAAACAGGTACACCCAGGTAGATACAATTCTCTTTAGTGTCAGGTGATGCTGAATACTGCCCTTGTTGTGACACTGAAGATCTCAAACCGTGGAAACAGTAACTTGTGTTCAGTTTAGCATGCCCCATGTTGCTTGTTATGATACATTACAGTATTGTGTGTGCTTCAGAACACACTCAGGATAGACACGCAGTATAAATGGATTTCTATGTACAGTTCTTGGTGTTTTTGCAAAGGTTCTGTGTTGCAGCTTTGACTGTCCTGTTGTCATTTAATATAGCGGCTTGTTTGTGCGTGCATGCCAGCATGGAGTTTATGAGAAAAAAAAACATAACGAAAGGGATGCTTTTTTTTATATCTGTTGTAGTGCTAAATGGAAGCATCTTTTGTTTATAGTGGACAAACGCTAAATGTGGACAAAGGGCTGCTCCCTTTGTCCATATTTAGCGTCTCTTCACCATAAACAACATTTCTGCATGTGTCAGCGTCAAGCAGAGAATGTGTTTGTTTTTGCATTGGGTGGCTCTCTATATATTCTGTAATATTGGTAATACTACAGTACATAGTCTGTTAATAAAACATTAGACTGCAACTACTATACATCTGTCTTAACCTCAATTAATAGCTGTCTCCTTTTCATTTAAAACACCCTCATATTAATTTTCCAAAGCACCAGCTGCCAAAATACACATTTCATTGCTGACAAAAATGATGTCAATATCGTACAGCTTTTTATTAAAACATACTAGAGTGGGATACTTAACTGAACTGCATTTAGTGACATAGCTTCTTTAGACTAGCAATCCAAAATCCATTGCAATCTCCCACAAACAGAAGCACACACTATTCCTTTATACATTGATTCTACCTGCAATGCCAAATAACCCATTAGAGATGGATAAGCCCTTTATTCCTGCAAAGAGTGTCTATTATCACCATCACTTTATCCCTTATCATTTCTACAAAAATATTATTTGAACCTCGGCTTTAGGGTCATACAGCATTTCATTTGTGTAATATTATTAAACATGCCTACCATGTCCATTCCTATAAGTCTGAACTTGTGTATAACTTGCTTTATAAAACACCTGGCCAAGTAAAACAACAAAGTTATGCAGTTAACCTTTGACACACTTTCCTAATTCATTGTTAACTGAACGTTCATACCAATGTCTTCAACACTCCCGCTCCCAAAGCAAAACAGAAAGTACAAAATGGCGAGTCGACCCTGCATTTAACACCAGAGCAAAAGAAAAAAATCTGCATTGCAAATGTGTTCTCGCCTAAGTGAGGCATACTGTTAATCGAAGGACAATTGGAGACATTGTAATTGATAAAAACAACCTTACCTTGCTGGAACGGGTCGATGGCTTACCTTGATGGAACAGGTCGATTTGTTTAACCTGAAAAAGGCTTGACGCAGTCTAAAATAAGTGACTTTTATAAACTACACTAAAAAAAAAAGGTACGGGAAAAGGTTTGTTTGTTTAAGTGCAAGTTTTGCACAAATGAAGGCTGACTTAAATTAAAGTTGTGTAAACAACAGAATAGTTTTTTACTTTTCATTTAAGTGTTTGCCTGTACATATTCAATGTTTTTACCGCTTAAAAAAAGAATGCTGTTGAGCTTAAATTGCTTTGTGAAATAAATAGATTGCATCATTCAATGGGGGATAGTATTCAGCAGGCTTACAGTCGTGTCACAAACACTAAAGTTCAAAAGACCAGTACAGTAAAATAAAAAAAAAATGGAATTGTTGTTTGGGTGATTTGACACTTAATGAGTCTTTATTTTTTTATTAGTTTTTATTTTTAAGTATAAACAGTTCCTCAAAAGTAACCGTGTATGTTTCATACAGATGGGAAAAGATGTTAAAACGTCACTAGTAGACCCTACTGTTGTAAAGTAGGTCTACTAGTGTCGTTTTATGATCTAGTACTGTAGTTTTAAAAAAATGTTTTATCAAAATGGCCTAGGGATACTGTAATTGTATAAAAAAAAAAAAAAAAACGTTTGAATGTATTGCAAACATAGAAGAGTGCGTGTGTGTGTTTTCTTTTTTTTTTTTTTTTTTACCCTCACTATAACGGCACTTGTTTGCCGTTTTTGCCCATGGCCCTTACCAGGCGGTATAAAGAAGGTTGACTGTACTAATAATGATGGTTAAAGAGCTGCTTATGCATTACAGCTCAGTTCAAAGTCTCTTTAATATAAAAATCTAAAGTTAAGTGATTGTTTGCTGCACTGTAAAACTAATCTAATTGCTGAAACCTGTGATTTGATTTCCAGTAAGAAACCATGAAATGTGTTTTCCAATTGTTAGTGACATTGTCGGCAGGGAAGAGCGAGGCTTTGACAACAAAATGAATGTGGATAGCCAAGGAAAAAAACCCTGTGAGCTGAAATAAACAACTAAAATAAAATAAATAAATAAAAATACCAATGAAGGGCAATTCCATGATAACACTGTTTCGGTCAGGACAATAACCACCTTTATTATAATACAAAATCTTATAGATTTCCAAAAACACTGAACTCAAACAATGAGTGTACAAAAATAAAAAGCACAGCCTCATTCCTTGGAGCATCCCAGTGCCGCCTGCTAAAAAACAAACAATAAAATAATAAATCTATTCGACGTGTTCAACCCGGTGAACAAAAATTATGAGGCAGAGGCGCATCGTATACCCCCCAAAGGAACAGAGAGGCTGAAAGATTCACAGAGAATTGGTATTCGCTCATAATTAGTGCACTGTGTTCATCCCGGTGAACAAAAACCAAAACCAAACCAAAAAAAACACAAAAAGCAAAACCAAAAATAAAAATATATGTAAATAGATAAATAATTATGGCCACCTACACCACCTCACACATTTTGCTGAATGAGAAATATAAAAATAATTAACTCCCCCCCAAAAAAATTATATCACATAATGTGATATCAACTTTTGCGTGACTGAAGACAACAGAAGGAAGAAAAAAAAAACCTTAAAAAGGAAAAAATCTCCGGGGGCCCTAGACCTTCAGCTGCCTCCCCTCCAGGCCTAGTTATACATATATGTGGCATCATAGCAGAATGTAGTTTGTTTTGGTTTTCTTTCAATATATGCAAAGGATATGGTAGGGTTGATCTTGGAATAAAGTCCTTCTTTAGGATGTTGGTTCCGTTTAAGGTCTCCTATCAGAGGAGGAACAGGTTTTTCTAATGGATCAAGGAACAGGTTTCGGTGGGGATTTTGCCTTGCCAGAGGAACCCACAGTAGCAGAGACGACGTAGTTTCTAGAAGGACATCCTTGAATAGGGAGAAGCATCTGGAGCACAGAACGTTGACAGGACTCCTTTGTGATGGGTGGTTTGGGAGATGGTTAGAGTAGATCTTAGATGTCCTGCATGACATTTGTATCCTGAATGTTGGAGCAGATCATTGAATGTCCTGCAGCAATCATTTCCAAATTAGAATAGATTTTCTATGGGGTCCATTGAGGTGGTTTGTTGATCTGGAGGACTGGTGTGTGAGTGAGTGATAGAACATCCAGTTTATCAGGGGTTGTAAGCAATACGTTAGAGAAGCAAGTATAATAGATTCTAAGATGATGAGCAGCTTTTGTAAAAAAAAAGAAAAAAAAGAAGAAAAAAAACGGGTAGAGGTGGGTCTATATAAAACTTAAGTGAAGTAATTCCCTTCTGGTAAATTAGTCTAGTCTGTGGTTAGAAAAATAATGCGAATGACGAAATTGAATGTCCCTGGCAAATTATTGTTTGAATTGTTCTTGATTTTGAAGAATTGGCTGTGTGACATTTACAGAAATCTGAAAAACAAATCCTGAGGGGATCTTGAATTGTGTTAGCTGCAGCCAACAGTATAGTGCTGGAGTTTGAGCTGTACCAGGGGATAGACAACCTGCTTGCCGTGTTAGGGAATGCTACAGGAGACCAAAAAAAAAAATAACCTAAAGACAAGCTGTTGTAGCACGTTTAACAGCTTTCTATCAATTGGTTTTCAAGTTGTTGTTGGTTTTTTTTAAATAAAGGACTCTGGTGCGTTATTGGAAAATTAGATTTAATGTACAATTTTTCAAAGGGATGATTCCAATTCTGCCTGAGGCTAATTTACAGAGGCCCCCTGCGGTATGTTCCATTTTTATCAGGTTTGCCATCTGAAATAATATCAAAGTTTGCTGAAAGCATGTGAGACAGCAAGTACTGTTATTAAAAATACACAAAGGACATACATCAGGTGAAGGCGTGCTGCCTGTGGAAATGAAAGATGACACAAAACAAGCTCATTCAGACACAGGAACTTTAAATGCTTTGGGAATCATTGCTTAAATGTGCATGAACAATTCCAGGCAGGCAGCGTCATGCTTTGAAGACAGTACTTTACATCTTAAAAATACAAGAAACAGAAAATAAGATAACAAGCAGATTAACAATGGGACAAGAGAGATGTGCTGGGTTTAATAATGTGCTGGGGAATGTATGACTTCAAGAGAGGCAACGTTTAAAAGGTCCAAGAAACGTAAAATGATGTGGCCAGCTACTTTGACTGCCCGATGAGCTAATGAACATTGTAGTGGAGGTGTGACAGACAGGAACCCTTGACAGGTCTCTGTGGTGCATGTTCAGGTGTTGTGGAGGGCAGGGCAGTAAGTGTAGTCTGTGTTGTGCCTTTAATGCACTGCCTATATGTAATGGTGTATTATTATTATTATTTGTTTATTTAGCAGAAGCCTTTATCCAAGACGACTTACAGAGACTAGGGTGTGTGAACTATGCATCAGCTGCGAGTCACTTACAACTATGTCTCACCTGAAAGACGGAGCACAAGGAGGTTAAGTGACTTGCTCAGGGTCACCCAATGAGTCAGTGGCTGAGGGGGGATTTGCTGGGGACCTCCTGGTTACAAGCCCTTTTCGTTAACCACTGGACCACACAGCCTCCTATGTGTGTAAGAATGGTGTAAGAACTAAGCTTTTGGGTATCACTTTACATTGTTATTATGCATAGTTACAATGCCATTAACATGTAAATCTTTTTACACGATATATGTAAGTGCACGATTGTTTCAGGAAAGGGTTAAGGTTATATCATGCAAAACATTTTTACACATTAAGTATGCATAATAACATTGTAATTATGTGTTAGTACACATGTATTTACTATGTAACTACTATGCAAATACACAGCAATTAGAGACACTTATTGTAAAGTGTTACCAGCTTTTGTTCATCAATGGATAGACAGATTTACCTTTCTACTGCAGACCAGGCCTCTGTCTTTGAGTTTGTCGCACAGCCACACTAGCCAGTGCATGGAAGGCAGGGAACGGACCAAACCAAGCAAATGATTGAGCCCTACCATACATGATCATAACAGGACACTCCTTCACAGGAAGTCACGTTATTCCTCTCTGCAAAAATTGACATTCATCTGGACATTTGCAAAAACGCAATGCAAGGAGCAAAGCTACCTACTGACTTGATTTCCAGCCCATAATGGGAGTTAATAATGCAGTTAACCCTTTGCAGTCCAATTATTAAGTGCGCGTCAGGCGCGTCAGGTCCAATTTATTTTCACATGCGCAGTTAATTTTAGACGCGCTGTTTAAAAGTATTTTCTTTTCACAGTCAAACGGGTTTAAAAGGCCCTGCATATCAACAAAACACTCACTAGGCATCTCCAGCCCCGCCCCACCCTTTCGTTCGCTATCGCTTTCACATATGCTAATAAATAAATAATAATAATAATAATAATAATAATAGTCGTACATACCGATCAATCATCTCCTGATCACTCGTTTTATCACCAAACTCCTCAATAATGCAATCCAAGTCATTATTTTATTACTATAACATCTCAAAAAAGCTCTGCAAATGTCTGTGATAGTCTCTGTGCGCTGATGCAGTATCAGCCAGCTTGTTTCCTTATGACCGCCCATATGGGATGCCAGGGGCAGGTATGACTATTCATGAGATACGCCTTTTTATTTCATTTTTTTTTTTATCGGCTTGTCTCGGCTCTTGTCGCTCCCACTCGGCCATTGAATGGTTTTCTCGGCTTTTTCCGGAGAAAAAACGACTAGAAACCCGTTTTTTGCGTTTTTTTGATGATGTCGGACAGGGTCCGACAAGGGACCGGATAGGAATAATTGCAATGTCAGACCAGGTCCGACAATGGACCACAAAGGGTTAATAATGGCAGTTTATTTTTTTTAAACGCTTTTGAAATCCATCCTCGAGCAATTCAAAAGGATTGTTACAGATGGAGGGATCCAAAATAAAATAAAAATACCATCAGAGCGGCACATTGATCAGGCTGCTATCAAAATTTATGCAGCAGGATGCAGCAGGAGCTGTTTGAAAGTATAATAAACTGGAAATCTTCTAATCAACAACTGCAAAACAAAAGCACCCCACGGCCCCATTTACATAATTATTATCCCTTGGAGTGCTAACGAGCGTGTGTTACACTCTGTTTAGCACAGAGAGCTCACAAATTGAAAGGACTGAAATTGAAAAGATGGTTTCCCTTTGAAGCTTATATTTTAGGTGTACAGTGTGTGCATGGGACGGATTGAAAATAAGGCGTAACAGTCCAAATGTAAAGAGCATTCCGTTCTTCTCTTGTTGATTGATACAGCGTTTTTTTTTCTTTCAGCACATAAAAGTGGGATATTTTGTGGTTGCAATACAACATTTATGCAGCAAAATGTAAAAGCTGGTTGTAATAAATATGACTCTAGTGTAAGATGGTGAATGAATGTGTAGTAAAGCATAACAGAAACATAGTAAACCAAAGGCAAGTAACTACTATCCAAAGCTGTTCAAAATGAGAAAAAAAGAAAGATTAAAAAGGAAAGCATTTAAAACATTTTTAAATGTATCACTTGATTTCTTTGGCTGAATATTGCACCCGCTCTCCGTCTCTTTGTGTCTGCTCATGTCCAGGTCACACAATTACAATCTGGAACTCAATTTCCATGAATAGGTATTTTTATTGTGTGTGATTTCTGCAGGGAATACTTCCTACAGCGGATGGTACTCTTTCCAGCGGGTCTTGCCCTGACATTTCTTATCCATTTCTAGGGTAGATCAATCTATTTAGATTTGTATTCATATTTTAGGAAGGTTTGTGGATTATTCTGTTGTAGTGATTTATTAAATACTGCAAAATCCAAACACCCCTGTATTTTAACTCTATGTGAATACCACTGATGTTTTCATGTTTTTTTTTTTTTTAACATAAGCATAAAAACTATGTTTAGACAACAACATGAATAATCATGTAATTACACTGTAAAACTGGACAATTACCAATGGCCCCTGTTTTTACACAGTAAATGTTGTATTATTACATGTAAATGTCCTTGTTAACACCATGACACATGTCAAACCCATACATGTACAGTAACTACACCATTACTCCACCAGTAGTTACCACATAAGAGCAGGTAACTTTGGTTGTTTCCCAGTTGTCACACTGTTATTTATGACCAGCAAAATATGCTTAAGAGCAAGTTTACAAATTCAAAGATGACCGTATATAGATTACACCACTGTTTACAGCTTTAAAATTGATTCCCTGTGTCACTTCTTGGTAATCAGTCTTATTGTACATTGCATTGGACATGCTTACACTCATAATATGCACCACCTCAAACTGCAGTCTTACCACACTCCACAGTTACTTGTCCTCTTTCAATGCACTGGTAGTTTCTACTGTGCTCATGTTTTCATTCCATATGTAGATAGCAATCCAGCGTCCTGTTGTGTGGTCACCATTAGGTTAGCTACCTGCGTGTTGGTGGACTCATTAGTGTACCAGAAAGGATATAGTTGTTGTTAGGCTGGTCATTTATTTTCAGCCTTCTGAGTTAAAAACAATGCTTTCAGATTTCTGCAGGCAGGTACAGTTAACCAGCAGTGCTGAAAGCGCAGATCGCAGCAGTCAATGTTAAAGTTGCATTGTAGTGTAAATTGGCACAGCTTGCTGTACAATAACAGCCTAATTTACGAGGAGTGCTGTGCTTCTTGTTCCGGAGGCAGCAACAATTACAGTCTCATTCTTCTTCTACCAGGCAAGTTACAGCACGTTATTCATCTAACTTGAGACCCATACTTGGTTTATTACAGCTGTGGCCAAAAGTTTTGCATCACCTAGAATTATAGGATTGAGACTTCATTTTGAAAAATGATGAACATAATTTAGATATTTTATTTAACATCATGTAATACAATAAACTACAAAATGATATTGCAGAAGTCTACCGGAAGCCATTATGGTAGTACAGTATTTCATGTTACATTTTGAAATGTCAAATTTTTCAATTTTTGTCAGTTTTTTGCTCCATCATATAGAACAATACAAAGCACTGTGTAATTCAATATGTTAACATAACATTATTCTGAAGTTCATTTGACTTGAAGCAAAATTAGTTAATTCTATAGGTTGATCCTTTGGCCACAGCTGCACCTACACACTGTTACATGTCTACATGTACCGAGTGCAGAACAGTTTTTCTATTTGTATTTATATTGTGTGATTTCAATGTAGACAGGCATGGCGGACAGGAACACATGCTTCAACCTAATGTCATTGAAAAAGCAGTGACACTAAAAAACCTAGGAAGGGCCTTCTCTAACTGGAATCAAAGAATGTGCCAGGCCAAGGGTGAGCTCATTCTTAACATGTTCTGCATGTTTGTTTGAGATGATTTTTAATCACCCTGTAAAAAGATATGCGATGGTTAGAAATGCGAAGAACAGTCTCGGATGACACAGCCACTGAAGGTCGAAGTGTACAGCTGGCTAGATCTTTTCCCACATGTAGAACCATAATATTTACCTTGCTTACAATGCAGTGGTTTCATTGAAGATCCCATACTAGGTCACTTAACCTCCTTGTGCTCCGTCTTTCGGGTGAGACGTAGTTGCAAGTGACTCTGCAGCTGAAGCATAGTTCACACACCCTGGTCTCTGTAAGTTGCCTTGGATAAAGGCGTCTGCTAAATAAACAAATAATAATAATAAAGTATGATTTAAAAAAAAATATATATATACTGTGTATATATATATATATATATATATATATATATATATATATATATATATATATATATATATATATATATATGTGTGTGTGTGTGTATATATATATATATATATATATATATATATATATATATATACACACTGTATATATATATATACACACTGTATATATATATATACACACTGTATATATAGGTAGAAATATTAGACCGCTATCAAGTCAGGAGGAAATAGGGATTTAGAAAAATACAAATTTGATGAAGAAGTGCCTGCAATCAAGTGCTTGTGAAATTTCTCAAAATTAAAGAAAAAAGGTGTTAGAATGAATCCTATGTACCTGTAAATTGATCTTCATCCATAGAAAACGGTGACATACATAAACTACAGTAGCCTGTAAACTGCAAACTACTGCCTAACATTCCTTTTGTTTTTGTCCCAGTCTCAGCTGATTTAGAGAATGTCGCTTTTAATTGAACACTTTTCACAGCTGTAACTGTTACAATACATCACAATGAGACTGCGTCATGCTGAGAGACCCTGTGTATGGTGCTCACTGAAAACTGGCTGAAGCTGATAGAGATCCACGTCCCTCACAGACAGCACAATGACAGGTACACACTCCTCGAGGAGAGATGAGGAGATTATAAACAGAGGAATGAGTGCTCCAGCAACGTCTGTGATATAAAACTCAACTATGTAAGAGCCCTTAGAAATACTCAGGATAACGGTTGAGATTTAAATATAAAATTTTATTAAAGAATAAAAACAGTTGACATAAGCATGTATAAATGCATTTAGGAATTGTTTGGTTTTGGCGCTCGACTTTGCCTTTCAGGGCACTGGATTCTGCCTTAAAACATGAATCCACAATTGTAAAGTTGACTCTATGTATCCTTACTGCGATTTTAGTGTCACGTTATTCTCTAATATTTATTTTCCTATATTAGATATCTTACCCACTTAATAACCTGGTATGTGTGTTCTGTATGATTCTTAGCACTTTGTTATTTCTGGTTAGATCTCTATTTGCCATGCTTAACAATTCTTCCAGCGGAAAAAATGATTCTGTAAAGAGGTGAAGTGTATTAGTGATGTGCGATGTGCACTGAAGCCTGTGCAACAC
This sequence comes from Acipenser ruthenus, assembly GCF_902713425.1. NCBI lineage: Eukaryota > Metazoa > Chordata > Actinopteri > Acipenseriformes > Acipenseridae > Acipenser > Acipenser ruthenus. The sequence goes on along the minus strand of NC_081199.1, from coordinate 40,637,077 downwards.
TGATATTCTTTCCCCTCTTCACTTCCTGGTAATCAGACCTAAGTAATTGTTCTTGTTCTTTTAGCTTAATATGAAATATTTTAAATTGCATTTCTTGTGCAATTGTGGGCTTGAGAGCTCTTACCTAGTAACTTTATCACCAGTGTTCCTACCAGCCTTGTGTGCACTATGGATTTTACAATTACATTTCTAGAGTGCCTTCTGTGAACAAGGTGCTGTAAAATAGACAGCTGCACCTGCGATATGAGATCTGGTTAAAATATATGAACAAGCCAGCCCAGTTATATTTACAGCTTATCCGCTTGGTGGGTGTGGGACAAACATGTCTTTAGACTTGCTTGATTTTACTTGAGAAGACACAATTCTATTATATAATGTGTATGTGTGTGTGTGCTTTAGCCATGCAGTAAAGTTGATGTGGGTGAAGATCATAGTTTTTGTTCAGTAAGCAATGCCAGTTGCTCAGGAGAGATTCCCATTATCAACACCATTAGGGCGTTCAGTTAAATGTCACCTCATGCAAATGTTTAAGAAATCTGGGAACTTCACTGGAAGCCGAATGAATTAGAATTACTTTGTATGTTCAAGGCATTCCAGGTATTCTTCATTGAAGTCTCAAGAATACGTTCCAGTTTCAGTTGAGCTTTCTTTGAGTTGTCTATCCTATCAGATCATCCAGATATGGATTTTCTAGGGCCTTAAAACTTTAAATGACATTGGAGAGCATGGTGGTTTTAATAACAAACAAGCTTTTTATTTGTTGTTTTTTAATAGCAGGGGTTTTCAGAGCTTTGATTAGCACCAAAAGCATGTTTTTTTTGTTGTTAAGAACATAAGAACATAAGAAAGTTTACAAACGAGAGGAGGCCATTCAGCCCGTCTTGCTCATTTTGTTGTTAGTAGCTTATTGATCACAGAATCACATCAAGCAGCTTCTTGAAGGATCCCAGGGTGTCAGCTTCTTGAAGGATCCCAGGGTGTCGGCTTCAACAACATTACTGGGGAGTTTTTTTTGTTTTTTTTGTTTTTGTTTTTGTTTTTAATAAGCAGAAATAACAACACATACAGAACACACATACTATGATTTTAAATAGATAAAGGCAGAAGTATAGATGGTATATAAATCCTCTGGAAGTAGTCTAGCCTGAAAGGTGGATTGCAGCCTGGATCATCACTTCACCTGTGCAAAGCTAGCTATCACATGACCAGACAATGAGAGTTTCACAGTCTTGCCCAGTATTAAAAACAGACCCATCTACACAGGCACATACTGTTTTCTTCCTGATGTCTGCATAGTTAAAGGACACTCAGTAGCCACTTGATGGCATTGTGTTATGTGCCTTTCCTTTTCTGAGCACATTTCAATTTATAAATAAAGGTGGAGGGTAAATGACAGGGTCTGAAGAGGTCTACTTTTCACATGAATATCTGTGAAGAGGAGATGGAATGCTGCTTATGTAGAATATATATATATATATATATATATATATATATATATATATATATATATATATATATATATATATATAAAATGAAAGGCAGTTTAATCCCATCAGATTCTATAGTGGGGCCCCCACTTTCACCCTCAAATAAAAAATGTGTTTCTATCAAAAAGCTATTCATAATCATACAGAGTAGCCCTTCGCTAAACCAGATATGTTTGTCCGATGTTAGAAGGTGTCTGGTTTTAAAAAATACAATCAAATTGCACACACATACATTTATAGTGCTCAATGTATTTTAAATGTATGAATCATTGCACTGAAATAACACTAATGTGTTTTGGGTAGACTACACATTACATTATGAGCAACAATATAAATCTGTACAGTACGCCTATACAGTATACAGTACACTAGTAAAATCAAATGAACATATAGCACTTTTTATTTACTTTAGCCTGTAGAGGCTATCGGTATGGTAACACAAAATAAATCATGCTGCTGCATTGTACACATTGGTGTACAATGAGAATAAAAGATCATTTTAAATTGAAACTAAATGATTTTAGCGTTTATTATTATTATTATTATTATTATTATTATTATTATTATTATTATTATTATTATTATTATTATTATTATTAACCTGGCAGCCTAGACACAAAATAGATAATGGTGCCGCATTGTCAAGTTATGATACTTACAGGAGGACAGTCAATTCTCGTTAATAAGAATTTCAAAGGACCAGCAACAACATTTGCATAATATCACTGTGGAAGGGTGGTGGACACACCGCTCAGGCGCACTGTTTTCATTTAGCCCACAGAGGGTGCTGTTGTCCGTGGCCTGAATACCGACAACGGTAATCAAATCCACGGGAATACAGGTAAACAGTTCACAATGCTGTTGCACTCACAAGTGCTCTGAAAATAATAATAATAAATGACAACAGGGAAAATAAAACACAGTAATAAAACTACAAAATAAAGGTGCTGCACTCTGCAGCTTCACCCCGACCGTCACTACCCGCACAGTCCGGGTTTCTGTCCTACACTCACTGGTTCCCTCAGTAACTAGGCGGATACTCTCCGGGGTTCTGCCCAAGTGTTTTTGCCGCTACTAAAAATAATCTTTTTTTTAATTTTTTTTATTTTGGTCCTCTCCGGCTGTGCTTGGTCTAGCAACAGCGTTCCTGCTGGCTTGTATCTTGTCTTAGAGGGGCAGATCTGAGGGAACAACAGAGCGTTATTTAAAGGTTCAGCAATCCCCCAAGGCCTGCCTCTCAGCCACTCAGAGAGAGGGAAAGCCAACACACCCTCTTCCCCACCTCTCCGTGTCATTGCCATGACTGACAGGCGGATCTTACGAGGCTGCTGCCCTCCTCCTGCAGCACCATGCATGCGCCAGACAGTCAGTACAGATCTCCCCTCTTACAACCACTAATTCGTATTATCATTACCAGCCTATAAGCCAAAAGTATACTGTCAGGTTAGTCAGTGGTGCAGTGCTAAATTGTGCACAATTTCAAACCACCTGCATATTAGTAGAATATGTGTGTTTTCTATTTCTATTCAGGTGTTCAGAATGAGCTGGAGGGGTTAGAGGGAAATGTGTGCAGTCTATTGCTCCCAACACGTTGAAGAAACCAGAATGCCATTGAAATTTGTTTTCAAGGCTTGTAAGTACATCCTGCTTTTAGGGAAAAATAGGTATTTGGCTGTTTGCCTCAAAAATGCATTGAGCACAAGTAGCAACACATGAGAAAAAGCAAACTGGGAAATGCCAGCAACAATTGCGACTGTTTAAAACATGCTTTCAAAATTTCTTAACAAAATGATACAATTGTAAGTGTCGCAATTGCCTGCAGTGTTCGTACATCTCATTATAATATCTGAAAACCCTCATTTGCACTATCTCCACCCCCTTTTTGTGAATTTATGCAGGGACGCCCATAATTACATATTCATCTACGCTTGAACCACAAACAGAAACTGCTGCAGCAAAGCATTCCCTAAAAAGTCTCAAATAACATTGAGCTTGTTTAGTACATTTCACCCAACACTTCTGACTCGTTTGCAACTGGTTTTGTGACTATTGCGACAGGTGCAACACTTTAGTAAACCTACCCCTTAATGTAAAGTGTTGCACTGTGATTAAACTCCACTGAAAAATCTACATTTTCCAAAATCAATGGAAAAGGTATGAAACAATTTTTAAACAACTGAAGAGGGAACACTCTTTACATTTCACAAGATATTTCGATTTAATTTTAAAACACTGATTTTGCAAAAGCTAACAATGTGAAGTGTTCTCAACAGTTCTTATTTTAGCATTACTCATCAAGCCTTGTTTCTCACTTAGAAACACCGAGAAGATTCAGTGCAGTTTGTGAGCCTAAAAAATTAAAAAAGTAATAATCTCTAATTTTAGAAAAGTTCACTTGAAAAAAAAACAATGAAGATTTGTCTGTGCTTTGACAAAGCCTCTGTCTGCCATATTGTATACACTCCTCTGTCCTCTTTTTATGTGTTTCTACATCTTCCTCTGACCAACCTGCCTGCTTGATATTTCCCTCTGGGCAGCGGAGGCTGTCGGCCCATCTTCTCATTTCATCTTTACCTTTGCCTGGCTGTCACTATCCCTGCCTCCTCACCCCATGCCTTTCCCTTACTTTCATCCGAGGCCTGCCCCTTTCCTCGCCTGCTTAGACACAATGTGATTACAGAACATTTCTTCCATTCCTTCCATTTCGATTTGTTTTAATCTTTTTCAAAACAAAACAGGCAGGCTGTCAGCACTGAGTGAAATCCAGATGGGAATTCAAGGGCTATTATTCTAAAGGAAGATCTTTTAATTTTCAGTCTATCCAAGTGGCTTGGCAGATTCTTCTCAACATTCTGTTGTACTCTGGTGCGAATCCCGACCAGCTTGCATTTGAAATGTAAGCCATGAATTTCAGATTAGATTTTTACATGGAATCATTCAATGATAAGCCATACAGTATATACTGTACGGCATGACAGCTTATAATGCTCTCCAACCGTCTCCCCTTTTTATTTCTAGACAACATGCACCCTGGGTATGTTCTCACCTATCATACCCCCTGCTCACGACACCACTGATCAAACCTATTAAGTGGCTATCTTTAAACTGACTTCTTCTGATGCATGTGCAGCACATGTTCAGTATTAATTCAAATTGCATTGCCCTGTGATTGCATTTGTACTTGAAATACATTCAATCCAAAAAGTATTATCCAGATTTCCCTGCAAGTGAGGTTTCATCAGTCAGACAAGACCCAAGAGCTTCATTACAAGTGGCTCAATAATGAGACTGTTTAACTCATCCAATGGTGATTTTCTTAGTTAATTCCAATCACCTGAAGTGGTGGTAGAGCAATCTGGAATGGGAAAGGCGTATAGGTGGTCCTTTGGTGAGACCAGATTTTTGCTCTCCTTGTGGTTTTGGAGTTTCGGAGACTCAGGAGGTGTAACCAAGCCCTGCACAAAATTTGTCTCTGTACCCAACTTGCAGTCCAGACTTCCACAAGCTTGAGAAGCTGATTAGCTGAAACAAGCCTTGCTCTAAATGTGTCTCTGTACCCAACCTGCAGTCCAGACTTCCACAAGCTTGAAAAGCTGATTAGCTGAAAGCCCCAGGGATTAGCGGGGATGAAGGCTGCACTTCCAGAAATGCCAGAGAGAGAGAAATGGAAAGTCAATATCAATAACTTCTTTCAAGCCCCTAGTGTCAGGCTTGGTAATTGGCCCAGATAGCATCTTTCACATCGTTCTTCAAATAATAATCCAGCTGCACCACTCTAAACCAGTGAGAACTCGGGGTGTGTCGGGCACAGTGAGGGGGACTGTATTTAAATAAAGGAGCTGACCTTGTAATAAAGTCTTCACCCGTGTGTTAAATCGAATTGTCAGTGTCTTGTATATTTCAACCATTGTATTTTAATTCTATCTGTATATCCTCTGTTCTTCCTTTTCACTGAGGGTGAGACAGTAATGGAGTGACAGCTTTGTTTGCATTGCAAGCCACGTTTACAATTGTATTTGAAAACAATTTTGGCTCCACGCAGGTTGCAGTCGTTTTTCGATTGCAGACCTTAAAAGGTGAACACAAGCATGCATGCTCACACACTCTCTCACACACATATACTGAAAGCACCGGAGCAACTCCTTTGATCCTATAAGTAGGAGCTAAACACAATCCAGACAGTCTCAGCATAGCTTTATAAAAATGTTTTCATGAAAGCACATAGAAGCAGATTATGTATAAAAATCAGACCGTTCTCAGAGGCTTTTATTTAGTAAAGGTAAGCTATTATTTTGCTACAGAGAAGCCTTCATAAATCACCCCCCCCCCCCCCAAAAAAAATGGATCGTTGGCAGTGATGTAGTATTTTAGCAGCTGCACAATGGCATTACTGTATAATTAATGGCATTGGTATTAGCAATCTCTCTTATGAAAATGAACTGGGACACAGTCTTGTATTCCCTTGCTGTTAGGGGAGATACAGGTATATTGCTGTAGATAATGACTATTTACCATTGCTTACAAGTGCTTTAGATGGGATATTTATATTGATAACCTCGACGACGTTCTGTTTTGTATGACCCTTGGTTGGTACTCCATTATCACACTACTATTGTGATAACCTATGGTTGTTCATCATTTGGGGAAAAAATGGTATTATCCCTCAGTGGTTAAATGAATCTGGGTCACAGTTGCTGCCTAGCGGTTTGAAACAAATGAGTATGTTTTGGAACTGTCTGCTACGATTACCCTGGCTCCCTTGTTACATTAGATTGCTTGTCCGGAAACAATTAATTATCAGGGAGCGTTTCATGGGTTCTAGTGTAAATGGCTTTATGAATATGCTATTTAAATTATCTTAATACTGGTGTAAATGGTGTATAATCACTCCCACTCTGAAATGTCTCCATTTGATGTGATTTGAAATTTCTTTGTAAAGTTTTTTTTTTTTTTTTTCATCATGTTTTAACACTGATTTGTTGTTTCACCAGCATGGGCAGTGCTGTACTGGTCTCTATTCACAAAGCTTTAACTCAGGAGTTGTTGAAGTCATTTTTTTTTCAAAGTCTCTTTCCAAACTACAGTAAAAAGACATCCTGTAGTAAAGTATTGCAAATGCAGTGAATGCACAGCAAAGGCTGTTCAGAGGTCAGAAGGGTAAGCCTGGTTCAAGCCTGGTAAATTATGAAATGACTGCACAAATACACGTCATGGTAAACTCTTGTGGGTTTATCACAAGTAAATGACAAATACACTGTCACTAGAGAAGGAATAGATTTATTATTTTCCTATAATAATAATAATAATAATAATAATAATAGAATAACTACAAACACGCTAAAAAGGTAGGGGGGGGGGGGGGGGGGGGGTATGCTCACCTTTCAAATGCAATGCTATTGAGTGTTTGGGTAAACTCGCTCCAGACAGCACTGTCCCCAGTGTCTGCTGCCCTACGTATCTTCAAATGCAATGCTATTGAATGTAGGGGGTAAACTAGCTCCAGACAGCACCATCCCCAGTGTCTGCTGCCCTACGTATCTTCTCACCAGTGGGATGCACTTTGAATCCCAAGCCTTCCAGCTCGTCAAACAAAGTTGAAAAAAAAAGAAAAAACATGCATCTAATAAAATGTATCACGCAGCAGTTTCCAAATAAGATTTAGTGTAACCTGTTTCTCATTGCTGCCTGTTGGCTAATGTCTAACTGTTTGCATCCCTCAGGAAAAGATCATTTAATCTCAGGAGATTATCCAGCAAGGTAGTTAATGTGCACTTCCATGAGTACTGAAACACCCATCCACAGCTTCTTTAGCACAGTTTTATTAATTGGAATCGTGTTGTAGTTGAAGTTCACATTTGTATATTGTAAGCATGTCTAAGATTATAAGTGTAAAGTGTTACCCAAGGATTCAGATCACAGCCCTATTTTAACCTGACTAGCACTCCAGTGGACACCTAAGAAACTGCAGTGGGTTTCATCAAAACCGGATGACAATAATTAATTTATTTTAGGCCTTCTTTAATCAAGAATCAGCTGGGGCTCCTACATTACAACACATTACAGTTCTGCTTTGCAATTCATTGTAGGAAGACATGTTATTAATAGGTATGACCTTTGGTGGCTGTAGTGGGTTTTACTGTATATCATTTACATGATGATTGTGAATTTTTATATCTCACTCAGAGAAATAGAGTTTAATGGGAAACTGTAATGATATTTAAGTGCCGTACTTGACCACTTTTGAACCAAATTGTATGTAATAATAATAATAATAATAATAATAATAATAATAATAATAATAATAATAATAATAATAATAATAATACTTGTATTACATTGGATTTTTTTATAATTGCCAAAAAGAGAAGGGCATTATCTTATAACCATTTAAAATGCATCGCTAAGTGTAGTAAAGCATGGTAAAGTGCAGAGTACAGGAATGGTATTACAAATTCACTTACAATGTCAGTCAATAAGGGAAGCAGCTGAAGAAACCAGATAAACTGACCCATGAAATACAAGACAGTCAAAAAGCATGTCTTCCCAACAGAGTTTTCTTTAACCTAGTGTTGCACCAGATATCAGGTTTTGAAATGAAAATATATGTTAACTATAACACGTGTTTCTTTCAAAACTGCACAGTTGAGACCTATAAAATGAATAGATGTGCATGACAGGGACATTTTAGGGAACTATTTTGGTAGCTGCATATTTATTTATTTATTTTTTTGCTCAATATATTTTCCCCATTAATAATCATACATACATATACATACATACATAAAACATGTACTCCACGGAAAGAAAAGTTTCAGGTAATATAAGCCAAAGAAAGTATGGTTGTGAAATGCAGCCAGAAATGATATCTATTTAAAAATTTGCGCTTACTAATGTTTTTTTCTTCTTGGTTTCTAGTGTGACTGCACTAGCATGGCTCGGGTAATGAAATGGCTTATTTCCACGCTGAAGAGTGCCCAGGGTCTTGTGTATTTGTTGTGGTTTCACCACTCCTGTCAGATTTTCCCACCATGGTGCAATTCATTTTCCTGCAGCTGCTTGCTGAATGTTTTTGATGCAAAGGTATTTTGGACTTTATGGAGAGTGAAGTTTCGCTATCAGGGTTGCTTCGTCAACCAGTTAAAATGATAAATTAGCTGGCATCCCAACCGACTGCCAACAGTACAATAACCAGGCAATTACCAGGAGGTAATGTGTGGAAACTGACCAGCTGTGAGACGGGTGTGTTTGCTTGTTTGGTTTTTGGTTGGATCTATAGTGGTATGTGGCAGTGTGGCAATGCACAGGGATGTGGGGGGGGGTGTGGGGGGGGGATATTAGGTGACAGAGAGGGAGTTAAAATCCTCTCTTCAAAAACACATGTGGGAATGTGGCTGTCAATTGAATACATGTTTAAATGATTAATTAGGGCTCCAGACACAGATGTCTAAATAAGGTGATCAGGGGTGGTGAAATGGTTGTTAGAGTTTATGTTGATGTTGGTGAGAGGTGGAGGATTGTCTGAGTTCTGTGCTGTCTCGTCTCGTCTGTCTATGTGTGTTTGTGAGTGTATAGACCTTTTGTTTTGGCCCTTGTGCCGTTTTGTTTGTTAATGTGTTTTTGTTCTGTTTAATGTTTGTGTTTGGTTTTATTTATTTTGTTTAAATAAAGAAAGCGCACATTTGCGTTTCACCTCGCAGTACCAAGCCTCTGTATATTGCCTGGTCTGATATCACCCACCAAGCCATCTGTGACATAGTATAATAAATTAATAAATATATTCAACTGAAAATCATTTTCCTAGCAATTGTATCAGTTAGAGTGCCGCAACATACCCCTCTTTCTCATTGCTTTTTATGTATGCTATCACTGAGATCTTAAAGGCATACATTGTGTCATATAAATGATCATAAAATGAATTCCGTACCTGTTTAATATCCAATTATGTGTTTCATGTATGATTCTCTATTGTTGTATCTGCTTAGATCAATATTTGCCATGCATACTGAATATCCTGACAAGAATTGCGTCTGAAAAAAACTCCTCAAAGCTGATTGAAGAGAAGAGAGGTAGATGGAATGAAGCACATACACATTGTGTATGGAATGAAAAACACATTAAAAATACTGTACAATATATCCTGTGGGCGAGCAGAGGAGCCTGACCATGCTGCTCTGTACAAATCCCTCTTAATGAACCCCAGAGGCTAATGAATATTTAACACTGTAGGAATGAACATTCTGCCCTGTAGGAATGTCTTTATTTCCTTACCCCACATGAGGATCAGCAAGTGTGCACAGAGAACTGCTTTCTACAAGTACTGACCTTTTACAAGAAATAATAGATTGTGCCCACGTCTGAAACTGCACAAACACACACACACACACACACACACGCAACACACACACGCACACACACATACACACATACATACATACCCTAATCTGGCATGGGGTAGGGTAATTGATGGCCGCTATATGTACCTTTACTCTCCTTGTCATTTCTCATCAGCACTAACAAGCTCAACAAGAGACAGGTGCCGCGGATCAGCGCACCTGTGTAAAAGCACGCTCTGACCAGCAAACAGTGTTTGAGTGTAGTGGTGGAGAAAGGGCAGGCGTACAGAGAGCGAGAGAGAGAGAGAAGGAAAGAAAGAAATTATTTATTGACTACGACTCTGGAACGGAATTGGACCTCGAATAGTTGATTAGACTATTGGACTGGATGAGTACCCAACCCCAGTAAAACAACCCTTTGTGACCCTGAACCAAGGGACTGCCTATTATCGTTTGGTTGTGTTTGCTTGGAAAGACCCTGGGAAAATGGCTTACCTGTCCTGGGGCAATTTGTAGAAGAAGATTATATTTGTTTATTTTTTTTGTTTGTTTTATTATTTTCTTTGAAGAAGATTTATCTGCTGCCTTATTGGAAGGCTAATAATAGAAAAAAAAACTGTGTATAAAAATAAATATAGAGGCGCTGTGCTGTTCAAACCATATCACTGCCTCTCTGTGTCCAGTGTTGTACATCTTACCACCTGTCTATCACCATCTATAATTCCCCAACCCTGCACCAGATTACAATACATACATACATACATACATACATACATACATACATACATATATACATGCATTCACAGACTAGAAGCACATTAGGGATTCTTTCTAATTGACCTGCATCACGTAAGCTTCAGCAATCATATAAAGCATATTCCCAAGCAGCAGAATGCCTCCCAAGAGCACATCAGGCTAAAAGGGCAAACAGCAGGTTGAGTGTCTTTAATGCTGCCTACACTGAAAGCTTTGATATTAAGGAAAGTGGACCCAAAGTGGTCACTAATGGCATTGCTAATGATGGTTTCCATTACCTTGGATCAGATGCAGAAGTGAACAGTTATAACAGCTTTTTGAAGATGTGCTCTTTTCTTTAATATCCATTAAGCCTGAGAGCACAGAAATCATTTCTCATTTCTGAAACATGAAACATCCGGATCCCTGAACAAAAGTTATTTACTTGACCAAAAATAACATTATGAACGCTTGGTTGAATGACCCTTTTTCATTCTTCTCGTTTGCAATTTCTTTGATTTCTTTATCTATTTTATTCCTTAATGCTGATAAATAGATCAGTTCAGAGCCCAGAGTATGTTTTTGGGGTGATTATGGGGCCTGATTGTTTAGGAGATGATATTCATAGATCAAGGTGCTTGGAGCATTCTGTGAGCTTGTTTTACTAGAGAGCCTCTTCAAATGTTTACAGATGGTAAGTGATGCTATTTTGGTTATTTTAAAGCAGCATTTGAAGCTCCAGAAGAGAGCCAAAGTGATCTTGTTGCAGAGTGGTACAGTTCAATTATCCCTACTCATTGTGTACTCCCTTCAAATTGGGTACTCTATCTGGTTTGGAGGAAACATTGAACTCCTGTAGAACAAAGTTCTGTTTTGGAAACCATTTCAGAATGGGATTTTGACAGTTTCCGCTTCCCTCTGCATGTGGAAAGAGAATAACAAAAAAAAAACATTCAAGTTACAAAACACAAACTAAGTTTAATTCATCGGCTGATGTATTCATAAGTTCTTTACCCACATCACTTTATTTAGGCACGTTTGATTTTGTTATTGTAGTATATTCACGTTTTGATTTCTCACATTGATTTAATGTTAGTTAGTTTGCTTTATTTTAACATGTTTATAAAGCATGTTTAATTTTGGCACATTACTTGTTGTGGATTTGCACAGATCTCACCGGCACATTGATGCTCTCCTGTTCTCAGCCCCCATAGATGCTAATTGAATCATTTGAAGAAGTTGAGCACATGGTATAAAAGTTCCTGATTTCATCCGGATTTGGTTATTGTGATGTGAACCCGGGTTTGTCTGGAGTGGAGTTTGGACGGACAGCCAGCAGGAGCAAAGAAGGGATTCGATTTGTTTGTGTTCGACGGTGGGTTGGGGAGAAAAATGAAAGAAACAGCCATCGACATTTAGAGCGAGACTCCTGCCGTGCTTCCTGTCTCCCTCCATGTGTGTGTATGTTTTTAACGGTTTTAGAAATGTATATATATATGTGTGTGTGTGTGTGTGTGTGTGTGTGCTCTGAGCACACTCTTAAACTCAGGGGAGACGTTTAAGGACTCCTGCACTGGTCATGCAATGTATCCAGATGACTTTTAAATAATCAAGAAAATCACACAGACCCATTCAGGTTTGAAGTTGTAATGAATCAGAGCAGTATAAGCCTTTGGTTTATTAAATGCTTAAAAATGGATTGAACAGTTACAGACCACGTCGGATCCCAGCTAATAGGAAATCTGGGCAATCCAGTGCCTTTGCAGATTTAATAGCTTAATACTTCAATACAATTATGGTTATCACATGTTTCGCCCTTAGGACAGACATGCAAAATGCTAAAGCGCCTACTACTAAATCCTAAAGCTAAATATGTCCCTCTCTAAAGCTAAAATATAATTCCTAACCCCATAGCAATGCTTCAATAAGTGAGATATAAATTCAAGATTATGCTTACCTTCCAATATATGGAAGTGTAGTGTAGAATATAATATAACAATGAGAGCTGTCTTCGAAGGCAGAGGCCAAACAGCAACCAGCTTTTTCAGAGATCTTCAGAGAATAGACCAAACAGATTGGGTTAGCAAGCTGAATGATACTTGACTGGGGTCTTGCCTCGACTTTTGTAGAAGGACTACACCCTAGACGGGACACCGGTCCATTGCAGGGTAACAAAGGGATAATTTAGAGAGAACAATACTGTGGGAGGAAACTGGAGTACCCGGAGAAAATCCACGCGAACACAGGGAGAACATGCAAACTCCACACAGACAGACTGGAGGCCAGAGTCGAACCCAGGACCTTGGAGCTGTGAGGCAGCAGCGCAAAGCACCACTCCACTGTGCAGCCCTTTTTCTATTACAGTAAAGCGTAAATAAGTTCAATACTTCTTTTTTAGTTTCACATGTAATTCTGTCCAAAGATTGCTTTTTAATTCAAATACCTAAGAAGCTTTTGGCTTACAAACCTCTTTCCAATTAAAGTTAGTTGCTTTTCTGATGAAAACTTTCACTGTGAACACTTTTCTAATTTAATTAAATGAAATGCTTGCTTCTGCTTTTCTCCTAAAGGTTAACAGATGCTTCTGCTCTGGCAGCTCTTAAATAAGGACAAACTTAGTTCATTTCACAAGCGTTACTGGTCAGTTTCCAAGAACCATTAAGCGTTGGCACACAGGCATGCTTTTTTCTAACATTAGGTCAATGCCTGTTCTCCCTTTTCTGCAATTTTTTTTCTGCTGGCTTTATATCATTTTAAACACAGTACAGTTATTACAATATATTAACATTGTTGCAATTTCACAAATGTTCAATTTGTATCCCAAAGATCATCCTGCTTCGACTCTCAGTGAGTGTCAAAGCCATTACAGAATCCTTTATCCATTTCTGCACATCACAGATGTGGGTGACAGTCTTTAAAAGCCTGATACCTGCAAAAAACTTAAACCTTGTTAGCTGGGCTCCCATCTTTCCAAAAAAAAAAGGGCGTATCTCATGAATAGTCATACTTGCCCCTGGCATCAGATAACGGCGGCCATAAGGAAACAAGCTGTCTGCTAATGCATCAGCACTCAGAGAATATCACAGACATTTGCAGAGCTTTTTTCAGATGTTACAGTTATAAAATAATGACTTGGAACGCATTATTGAGGCGTTTGGTGATAAAACGAGTGATCAGGAGATGATTGATTGGTATGTACGACTATTATTATTATTATTATTTATTTCTTAGCATATGTGAAAGCTATAGCGAACAAAAGGGTGGGGCGGGGCTGGAGATGCCTAATGAGTGCTTTGTTGATATGCAGGGCCTTTTAAACCCATTTGACTGTGAAAAAAAAATACTTTTAAACAGCGCGTCTAAAATTAACTGCACGTGTGAAAATAAATTGGACCTGACGCGCCTGACACGCATTTAATAAATGGACTGCAAAGGGTTAAATGTATTTGGGTATACATACCGTATATATACATACATACTGTACCGTTTGAAGAAACAGCCAAGTGTCAACCATCTCCATAGATGACCTCAGCTTCTACTGACAAAAAACCTGTAGTTACTAAGTTGTTCCTTTACTATATGATATCAGAAAGTATTTATCAGTTGAGGAAGCGCAGGTCAGCACTGAAGCAGCGTACCTGACTGTGACATTGCAAAAAAACGGGCTCAGCTTGTTCTCAACATCATTCTTACATCAGCATTCTTACATTTTATCACATGTGTGTAACATTCTGTTTGCAGTGCAGAGTGGCAAAAGGCAGAAATGGTGTTGATGGTAGTTATGCCAGAGCTATAACACCTGCTATCATGGTACATGTAAGACCCTTTGTCACAAAACACTGCAATAAGTCACTATTTAGGGAAGCATATTTGTTTTGGACTGTGCAATTCCCCACTGTAACAAGATAACAGGGAGTGATTTATTTCAGTATTTTGTATGTTACTCAAAACTAAAAAAGAATACCACAGGGCTGCAGTTCCTTTAATGCTTGGCCTGTATTCTTAATTGTCTGGCTACATTCCAGTGGTACATACGGAATGCTCCATCCAAAAGTTAGCAGTCAAAACCGCAACGCTGCGGGTCAACACATTAACACATTAGCTTAGCTCATTACAAACCACATTTTAAGTGCAAGTGTGCAAAATGAAATCAACAAATAAGTTCCGGTGCTCTATCTGACCACAACCACAACAACAACAACAAATTATACCAATAAGGTTCTAACAAGATACCTGGATGTTAGTGGCAACTCGAGGCCTGAACATTTTTTTTTTTTTTAAATAATAAATCCGGGCAGCAAGGGTGTAGCCAGGATTTTTTTTCGGGAGGGGATGGAAATGGTAACTTATTTAAGGCGAGTAATCACAGTGGTGCAATTGGCAACCTGATTTCTTATTCGTGCATTGACGTTTTATTTTCGAAAAATAAACAACAATCTTTTCAGTTTAGAACGCTTCCAATTAAAAACAAAAAAGGAAATACAAAGCAAAGGACTTGAACTTTTAACATGCGCATCAGATTTCAATTTCACATTATGATAATAAATAAAAAATATATATAATTTCATTCATACTTATGGTTGTTCATTTTTGTTAACTAACATTTTGTGTTCAAAGCAAAGCAAACCATTTTATTTTATCTCACTAATTTAATTACCGTTTGACTGGCGCAGGACTGCCGGTGGTAGCTGCTAGCTTGTTGTCTTCAGACGGTTCATAAACAGTTTTCTGCCGTTTAGACAAATTAGGTCGACCAAAACAAATAGCTAATTATTTAATTATTTTTTCCTTTCCCATACCACTGTCAGGCCATACCTCACATCTCTCACTCAGTGTTACGTCACGTTGCGGGTCTGTTTGGACTGTAAAGTGTTAAAGCTGTGTGCATTGTCCAATCAGAAGAGTTCAAGGTTGAACCTTTCACGAATGACAGTAACTATCCTAATCACAAACAGAATTTTGAAACACGCACTTTGGCAGACAGCAAGCATGTCAATGGACAGTTGTGAGTGGTGGTTTATGTGTATACTAATTGAAAGCTGTACTAATTGAAGCGTATTGAGGCCATGAAAAAAAATATTTTCAGCACTTTTTTTCCTGTAACACAGTGGCTAAGCCACTGTCTGGCATAAATCTGTGGGGGGCACGTGACCAGGCGTGCCCCCCCTACGCGTCGCCACTGCTGGAGGTGCTGTAAGCCACAGAGAAATAATTTCAAGTTAAAGTAGGAACACCAACCCCTACTTGCACTTCCGACACTTGTACGGTACTTTTGTCTTCATGTATTCCCATTGAACTGCTGCAAAACATGTTTCTGTTTTTGGTCTGGGCAAGCACTAACAAAAGTGGATGGATGTCCTGTGGAGCTCCAATGATTTTCAAGATGGCAGAGTTGTTGATGTGTTTTCAGAATACAAACTTCAGATTTTTTATTTTTTTTCAGCTTTGAGGCTCTTATTATTATTATTATTATTTCTTTCTTAGCAGACGTCCTTATCCAGGGTGACTTACAATTGTTACAAGATAGCACATCATTTTTACATACAATTACCTATTTATACAGTTGGGTTTTTACTGGAGCAATCTAGGTAAAGTACAGCAGCAGTGTCCCCCCACATGGGATTGAACCCACAACCCTCCGGTCAAGAGTCCAGAGCCCTAACCACTACTCCACACTGCTGCCCCTTACATAAACAGTGTTCTATTTTAAATTGAATGCATATGGTGATGACTTTAAATATCTACACAGTAGTATTCCTTAACGGACATATGAATTTACAAAGAAAGCTTGCATCGATGCTTATTAAATATGCACTCATCCAGTCTGATCTGCGGTTTTATTGGAAAGGTGAAACTCCTCAAGACTTGTGATATTATTTCTATTCGACCTTAGAATAGTCCATCGGATTTACTAGATCTTTTGAATGCCTCTGATATTGCTGTTCCGGTTGATTGTTTGGTTGTTCTGTTCTCTGCCCTGCAGGCTGATCCTCCTCCTGCTTCCATGGTCAGCAGCCAGACCATCACACACAGAATGTTCTGGTCTGATAACACCACAGACAATGAGATCTCTAGCCGCTTGTCCAAAGCTGCCTACGTTTTGCACAGGCTGGATGCGTTTTGGGGTTAGATGCCTGTTCCAGATAAACACACTGTCTAGCGCATCAACAGACTGGGGGGTGTTCCACAATAGCTGCATGTCCCAGATCATTCATCTCATGTCAGTTGGGTGCCCATCATTGTGCAGCACATTACTACATCTATATGCAAGCCCATTGGACTTTCTGTGCAGGTTTTTATTATTATTATTATTATTATTATTATTATTATTATTATTATTATTATTATTATTATTATTATTATTATTATCATGATGATGATGTCTTGTAGAGCATTCTTCTTGTTTTTTTTAGAGGAGATGTATATCTCAAGGGTTCTCATCCTGGTTAAATAAAGATTAATGATGACAACAAAGGTTCTCTTAAGCACAGGGGATTGGGAGGTGGTCAGTGTATGAAGTGGCTGGGATGGGCAGACAGCAGCGATGGAGTAATGCAATGGGGGTCCAATCACATTCCTGGAGAGCAATTCCACTCCAAGTTTCACAGGTAAAATTATGTAATGAAGTAGTTCTGGGTCTGGATGGAGGTTCAATTGGTTCAATTAAACATTTAGAACAGGGCAGCAACAAAGACCAGCAGTGGAATGACCAACTTTTGCCACCCCATAGTAGTGCCTCTAGAAACCTCCCACGTGCCTCTAGAAACCTCCCAGTGACTATGAGAAGACAGATAGCAAAGGGTTAAGAGGAAGTAGATCCACTAACAACATCACCATTGTCATTATCCAGCAGCACAGTAGCTAAGGACATAACATTTGTGAACAGCTGGTCCTGTATATTTAGCTTTTTTTTGTTTAGTAAGCAGCATTGGAGAAAGAAATAGTTATAAAGTACAACTGACTGTCAGGTTTGCCTGTAAAGCACAACATTTAGTATAATTAGATGCCATCGTGGGGAATGGAAGAAAATAAAATAGTCATTTAGAACACGATTGGTTCTGGAACATAAAACCTGGTGCTCATGTAAGCTTCTTAGTCATCGCCGGGATGGAAACATTACAAAATATTGATGCAAAGATGTGGTGCATTTATATAGATAAACACACAAACTCACACACAACAACACATTTGCAAGCATTTAAAATTAGCAAGCTAATTTTCTTTCCTTTTTTATAACACAGTTAGTAGTTTTACTTAATTAAAAGTATTTACATAAAAAGGCAAAAATGGCTATGTTTACAATGACTGTGGGCATCCACCGTTGAACATCCTTTTTCTATTTTTTTTATGTTATCATTCCATCATCGTGCTATACCTTTTCTGGAAAGCCTGGATGGGGTAAGCCAGTGACAGTCTGGTTCGATTGAGAGTCAGAAATGCAATACCTTATCTTCTGTAATGTTAAGAAATGCTTTTTGCACAACTTCAGAACAAAGAAGGCAAGGGCCAGTGAAACTATATATATATATATATATATATATATATATATATATAGCTGGCTCTTTGAGCTAATATATATATATATATATATATATATATATAGATAGATAGATAGATAGATAGATAGATAGATATGTATATACCTCTTTTTTGTTGTAAACTGTGTGTGTTCTGATGTTTTGCTTTATTTTCATTTCGTCAACTTGCCTTTGTAAATTAATTTAGTGCTCTGTTTGTGAAAGGGCAGTATTTCCAACAGATGTGTTTTGTTTCATTTGGCACATCTGCTGTGTCTGAAGTCATGTGTGTAATAACATGCATTTTTCATTTGTGTATTTCAGTATCTAAAACCACAATAAACACAATACTCAACCAAAACCTGTGTGGTATAAATAACGCCTAGTGCCATACCTTGAGGCTTGTAAAAATATCCAATTATGAGTGACCTGACCTTGACTGTCATTTCCTACGTGTGTTTTGTAGGTTGCAGTTGTCTTGTGGTTTATTATCTATCTTTAACCCAGGTGGCAGATGCATTTGAGGAAATTAGAGGCTGATTTTCAGCCACATGATATTTCACTCGATCTTCTTTTCAAGGCATAAAACAAAAAAGAGGAATAATGATAGAGAGTGAGGTAACTTTATGAAGCGTGAACCCACGCTGGTGAAACAGGCAATCCAGCCTATAGCAAGGATTATTTTGCAAAAGTGTATTTAATTGGCAGAGAAGAGCAGCACGACTAATCCCACTGAAGGCTATGAAAATAGAGTAATGGAACTGACTTATTTAGCCTAGAAAATACAAGGGTTAAGCTAGACATGATCAAGGTATCACACTCCAAACAGGCCATAGAGACAAGGCATTAGATTATGGCCTATTGGTTCTCATCTCCACACACATGTATGCAATCTTCCATTCGAGGGTGAATGGCTCTCACTGCAATGTATTGTTTGACCCCTGACAGCTCTCCCTTTGGAAGATTAATAATAAAACGCTATTAGCCCTTCATTGAGCGGAAGCCTGCTGGAATTGTTTTTAAAATGCAACCTGCCCTTTAACTCTCATAGACAAGAGAAAGCACCTGCTTGGCCAAAAATAAGGCTTAAAGGTTATATAGATTTTCATTCATTTGTCCTCATACCTGCTGGCATATAGTTAGCAACAGCCGTAATCTTTTCGACTGCAGTGAGAGAGAGTTGCAACATTGGCAATTTTTTCCTCTTCCTTTTTCAATCTTCCCAATTCACAAAGTAAAGTTCATGCACCATCTATGTGTTTTTCGCTTCAGTTCCAAGCCTGCCTGGCTGAAGCTATCTATGGAGCTAGCAGCTCCCTTGTCAGGCACAGTGAGTGTATGAAGCTGGCTACCAAAGGTCTGATTATATATATATATATATATATATATATATATATATATATATATATATATATAAATATTTTATGAAGCTGTTTCTGTGCGAGACACTGGCTATGACTTTGACAGCATTGATCATTAATTGAGAACATCCCCCAACACAGCGATCAAGCTTTCAGCTGCAACACAATCGAAGGGTCTTAAAAATGCCTTGACCTTTTGAAGGGCTGCTGTTCATTTTGTATTTTTTCATTTTGTTTTGGATGTGTCCAGAAGTAATTTTTAAAAAATTAAATAACAATCCTACAGTGTGAGCACTGACCGCTCTGATGGGCAAAGCTCATTTAGGGACAGTCAGTCAGATAGATGGCTTGGGGGAGCTTGGGCTTATATACCCATGGTTTCGCAACCACAATGTTTAACTGCTTTCTGCATAAAGCTTATAGTGGTCTGTGTATTGCTGCAATTTCATTTTTATATCATTGTGATTGTACATATATATTTGTGGTGCAATATTGATTCTGATTATTTGCTGACAGATACAGTACATATTAAGTACCGCCTATATACAGTCAATTACAAATCACATACAATGTACTGCCAACAAGGCTGAACCTTGAATTAATCAAATCATGAAATATCATTGGGTTGATCATTGTACATTATTAAGCATAGATTTACATTGTTAAAACTGCAAACAATGGGGAAGGAAAAAAAAGTACATTACTAAAACTATTTTAAACAAGTTTTGTTGAAAGCGACTTCAGTTGCAGGTCAGCCTTTTTAATTTTTTAATTTTTTTTTTAAACACAGAAAAAAAGTTAAACATCAGGATTTGAACTGCAAACAATTGTGACAGCATAAAACCAAAGCATCAACTTAGGATCTTCTTAAAATCAACTTAGCATCTGCTTACAATCGACATAGGATCTGCTTAAAATCAACTTAGGATCTTCTTAAAATCAACTTAGCATCTGGGCAGCAGTGTGGAGTAGTGGTTAGGGCTCTGGACTCTTGACCGGAGGGTTGTGGGTTCAATCCCCAGTGGGGGACACTGCTGTTGTACCCTTGAGCAAGGTACTTTACCTAGATTGCTCCAGTAAAAACCCAACTGTATAAATGGGTAATTGTATATAAAATAATGTGATATCTGTATAATGTGAAATAAGGTATAATGTGTTATCTTGTAACAATTGAAAGTCGCCCTTGATAAGGATGTCTGCTAAGAAATAAATAATAATAATAATCTGCTTACAATCGACATAGGATCTGCTTAAAATCAACTTAGGATCTGCTTAAAATCAACTTAGGATCTGCTTAAAATCAACTTAGGATCTGCTTAAAATCAACTTATGATCTGCTCAGCTGCAGGAGAACGCAGCGCCATTATTCTCATGTTGTTTATTTCCTGTTCAATGTTCAAATTATTTTTGTCTTTGCACTTTCTTCAAACTGGGTCTCACTGCAGCAGCTGAACATTGCATTTTTCTAAATGCTGTACAAGATAACATGCCCCATAAACACAGAGTGGAAATCATAACACAATTAATTACTCTGGCAGAACCAGCCAGTCATTAGGGTGGTTCTTCATATATTTTTTTATGTTAACTGAGTAAAAACAAATTACCAGCACTGATTATCAGTGAGTCATGTTGCATTAAAAACAAAATTGCTGTAAAGATAAAACATAGCCTTGTAACTGCATAGATCTGCAAGCCACAGCATTTTACAATCTATAAAACTGGTGGCAGCTTCTTTTCAACTAACCTGTTGTATCTGCTGGCTAGCGTTCCCCACACACTGCCCACTCTCGGTGCCCTAATCCCACCCTCTCACAGCTTGAGTTGTATCTTTAGTTAAGTTTATGCTGCTCAATAAGCCTCGAAAAATCTCAGTAAAGTGTGCATGTTGAATACCCAGGGAATGATGGCACTGCATATTGAGAACACATTGTAACCTAATGGGAAGTGTGCTACTGTACTGGTAAGCACTGGGAGAGAGTAGTACATTGTGGTACAAGTGTAGAAAATACAACTTTTTAAGGTAACACTTTACAGTAAGTGTCTCTACACAATAGTTACACTGCATTAGTTACATATATGGTTGTGTAGTTGTGCAATGCAGCAACATGTTTTTAAAAAAGTTTGGCAGTTCCAAAGATCCTCTGTAATTACAATATATTTACACACATGGTTGTGAGTGTTACAATGTAATTACTATGTAACAACAATGTTTAATTACATTACAGAGTTACTCATGTTACCCATTTAATTTATATATATATATATATATATATATATATATATATATATATATATATATATATATATATATATATAAAAGAAACAGAAACAAACAGAAGTGTGTGGACTTACCAATTAGAAGTTTATTTTATCTGATAGATAACTCTCAACACAATCAACACACAAAGCATCAATGTGAGCAAACGGAGTCAAAGGGGAGGACACCCATGTTGGATTGAACCGGCCTGTACTGGGTAGCTGTGCTCACCAGCTTATTTAAATCAGACAATCTACCATCATCGAGAAAAATCAACAGTGCTAAGAGTGCTTTATTATAGCACTGAGGTATTATGGGACATGCACTTCCTGTTGTCTGTGGTCCCTGCGCAGCCTGGTTAATGTACCGGAGCACATGGCATTCCAAGAATCAGTGTTCTACTCAATTTAATTACATGCTCAGACTCGTGGCTACCATGTCAGATATTGATGTCTGAATCAGATCAGAACGAAGTTTGAGGTGATGCCTGGAGCCATGCGCAGTTGCCTTGGCAGCTCAGGAATAGAGGCAGACATCAAAGGACCAGCGAGAACAAGCGAACATGTTATTAATGTGGAACTTGTAAAGCTTCATGCTACTTTTCTAGGAAAGAATACACTGTTTGTATTTAATGGCCAGCAGCGTAAATACCAGGGTCTGTTTATTTATAAATTGTTGGAAATACATGAATCAAGTGTGACATAACTGCAGTTTTGAAATAAACAAATTATACTATTTGTGTCAGTACCCTTTCCTCTTAAACCTACGCAGCAGTACCCTTCTCCATGTTTGCCTACAGGTATTACAATCCCCCATTGTTCAAATTATTGCAAAATAATATTCAGCATAGTTTCAGTAAAGGGAGGACAACACCATGCCCAGTTCACAATAATTTAGGGGCAAAATATATCTTGCAAACCAACAACAATAATATTAAATAAAAAAAAGACTTTAAATCACTCAAGAGTTAAAACTGCATTAAACATAAGAACATAAGAAAATGTATGAAATGAGAGACCATTCGGCCAATCTAAGCTTGTTGAGTTCCTAGTAGGTAATTGATCTCAGAACTTTGTTAAGTTGGGTTCTAAAGGATCCATGTGATTCAGCCTCAACACCATGACTAGGTAGCACATTCCATCACATGGCAGGGTGTATATATAGCACATAGCACGGCTTCCACACTAATGAGCCGCTTCACACTGAATAAATCACTGCTCACCACTACATACTAAATTCCATGACAAACTGCCATTTTATTTGTTATTAGTTACAAAACCACAGACAAAAATGAGTGGCATTTCACCTATTTCCTTTAATATATTTGGGGATGAAACGCCACATAACTGGTGCAATACCAACTTTCTGAGTGAAGACAGCAGTCCATCTGAAAAAATAAATAAATAAAATAAGTGCACCAGCAAGAGTAGACACATAACAGTAGATGAGGAACAGATAAATAAATAGAAGATTGAAACAAACACACAAAAAACTACAGCATGGGCTGGTTAATGTACTTTGTAATGCAATTTTATTAACTGGTCCTGGATGTCTGTCTGACACTCTTACACCAGTACAGATAAAGACTTCGCTTTTTGGCAGGGCTTACAGGTCGTCAAAAAATACTGCATGACAACATTGATAACTTTTAAGGTTTTGAGGAAAACAATATTTTTCTGCCTGCTCACATTAAAGTACAGATGAAGTGAAGTTTGTTTTTATCTAATAAACAAGTTAAAAAAAAAAACATCTTCTGCACACTGTGAATACTGTAGTGCTTTAGTACATTTTATCTAGAAACAGCAAGATGAATAATACATGGATCTTAACTTCCTCTCCGCTCTAAAACACATGACATGTTTATAAATAGGATATATTACATTTACAATAGAGTGCAAAAGTCATACAAGAACTTAATATATGCTTAATAGCATTACATCTTCAGTGGTTATTCTTGGAATTGCTGTATATTAAGATAGTGTTACATAAAAACAATCCTAACAAATAACATGAACAGGAATTATCGATCACCCTATCTCTGGCTTTCAGTCCAGCTCCGCAGCATGCGCTTGCTCTTATTGTTTAACACAATACAAGACACACTGCTCCAAATTGTGTTTAATTGCACTTTAGAGTCACTTTTACAAAGCTTTAACGCATTTGTTTTTACAGGTAAAATACAGTCAGAAAATACTAAAACTGTTCTAGACTATAGTTGGTTTATTCAACAACAGTCTGTGTATGTTTCATGTATATCAAATGTAACTTTATTCATGAAAACTTTGAAAAAAAAAAAAAACAATTCCACAGGGATGACATTTCTTTTCAGTCCATATATAGAACCTGTCCTAAGATAGTGCTCCTATAATGATAATAATGATTAGCCAGGCATGGTCACAAAGCATGTGCTGGGAACCCTCTCCCCTGCACGGGCCTGCTCTGAGCCAGGCATGGTCACAAAGCATGTGCTGAGAACCCTCTCCCCTGCACGGGCCTGCTCTGAGCCAGTCATGGTCACAAAGCATGTGCTGGGAACCCTCTCCCCTGCATGGGCCTGCTCTGTGCAATAGCTATTATCCCAGTCATACTTTCGAAACACAATCGAAGAGTCTTCAAAATAAAAGTATTTGTATATATTTTATAGGTGCATTTTATAGACAGCTTCTTACAGCAAATGAGTGTATATACACAAGCATAAGAACTAAAACTGTTTGAGTAACTTTGTAAACATAGACATTGAACACAAAAGTGCATGTAAAGTATAATAAGCAGAATCATACTTTCTAGAGGGCATTTGATGAGCATCTTAAATAATAGCAGGGATATATGTACGTATCACAAAGAGTAAATACAAGGAGCACGTCTGCTTACGACACTTCATCAAAGCTTCAAATACTTCTATTACTTTAGCATTTTACAATGTAATCCTGCTAATTAGGCAGTATGAATAGAATGCATTACACTAGGTCAGTTGCTGGTTATCTTCGTAATTACATTTTGCCCTTGACACAGCGATATATTCACTTACACACGCACTCTTGAGAAATTGACCTGTTCCAATCGTGCAAGCTAAGAAGTGCCCTGTGAAATGTCTTGCATAAATCGCACTGCAGCTTGTCAGTGAGTGCCAGTGAATGATAATCATTTTGAGCCATTAGAGCAGAGACATTTTGCACATCGGGCCAAATTCTAGGAACCATTACAGAAAACGTACTGCTGGGATATCATGATAGTAAACTGCATTTCACTGGCAGGACTTTCAGCAGACCACAGCATTACAATTACATTTGGTAGCACACTAGGATTGATATGTTGCCATGGCACTGCAATGGATAACCAACGTGTACTGATTTAACCCTTTGTGAAACCAATGCTATGTCAAAATATGAAAACATTATCACTGTGGTACCAATTTACCATTAGTCTAATACCATTGTAGCTGCCCTTGTGCAGCCATTGGCACTTAGCACAGGACCATGGCACTGAAGATCACTTGCTATGAGAGCATAAGAAAAGTTACACACTAAGGAGGACATTTGGCCCCTCAATTCCCCATCCTTGCAGTATCATCTTCAAAGAAGTCCAGACAGTTAGTCTGACAGGATCTACATTTTTTCTGAATCTATCTTGGCTGTCTCTAATAATGTTGTTACTTTATAAACAATCCTCTAATTTACCCCTTATTATTGATTCCATGATTTTTCATGTTATGGAGGCATGGCTAATCAGAACAGCTAGACAACTGGGAACAGGTCTGTGCAGCTCTCCTGCACATGCTGCTGTGAGATCCAGGCAGTCTGTGGCATGCTATGTTGATGTTCTGGAGAGATTACTGTTTGTGTGGCCTCCTTGTTTTGAGTGATTGTTAGAGTCAGGTGATATGTATCCAGTACTGTTAACAGTCTGCTCAGACCACAAAGCTCTTAGGCAGACGTTGTTTTCTGTGCTGGCATCCAGGTAGGTTTTAACACACAGGAATGGGATTTCTCACATAATGGTGCGGTCCTGTGTCTGCGGCCTGCTCTGCTTCCCTGAATCAAGCTTTCTTACAGCCATCCCTGAGTGCGGGTAGCACACAGGAACATGTCAGGAAGGCAGCATTATATTTACCAGTGAAAAGGTTCAACTAGCTTTGTATTGGTATGTGGACAGCTACTGATTTTGTATTTGCACTTCCCAAAACCGGATAATCACTGTGCTGTCCCAAGGAATGTTCATATGTGTTGAGATTCCGATCTAGAATTTAACCACATTGACTTGCAGTTCATTGTGGACTGGGCCCATTAGCTTGGTGTACATAAGAACATAAGAAAATAAGAAAGTTTACAAACGAGAGGAGGCCATTCGGCCCATCTTGCTCGTTTGGTTGTTAGTAGCTTATTGATCGCAGAATCTCGTCAAGCACCTTATTGAAGAATCCCAGGGTGTCAGCTTCAACAACATTACTGGGGATTTGGTTCCAGACCCTCACAATTCTCTGTGAAAAAGTGCCTCCTATTTTCTGTTCTGAATGCCCCTTGATCTAATCTCCATTTGTAACCCCTGGTCCTTGTTTCTTTTTTCAGGTCTAAAAAGTCCCTTGGGTCGAAATTCTGAATGCTTGAATCAGATCACCGCGTAGTCTTCTTTGTTCAAGACTGAATAGATTCAATTCTTTTAGCCTGTCTGCATACAACATGCAGTCTTATTGACTTTGTTTCTTATACTTGTACCTTATTTAAATTTTGCTAACGAAACCGTCACTATTTCTGTGTGGATGGTTTAAACCGGAATGGTTTAACTTGCTCAGCACCGCTTGGCTGTAATACCTTTTTACTGTAAGATTGTCTGGAGATTATTAAAATAACACTAGTGAATTGTTGCACCTTTAAGGCAGTCAAGTAAATTAAATTGTATTAGTGTCATGTAACATTGCAGACAGCAATTGCATGGCTAATTAATTTCCATCTTGTTGGAGATTAAAGTCAACTTTAGACGTGTACTTTATTCTGGGGTTGAAGTTAATTTTCCTTGGTAATGTTTTTTTTTTAATTTTATTTGTACTGTTAAAATAGAATCAGTGTCTACTTTAAAGTGAAAATGAGAGGTAAGCGTATTGCAATATTATGACAGCTGCTATTGTATATTATTTTATTGGTGCTGCTTTACAGCCTGCAAATCAATTAAAGAACATCATTGAAGCTGGCTTGGTGACAAAGTGCCCTTGTGTAGGACAATGGCCTGATGGTGCCTCAGGGACCTGCTGGGCCAGTTCTGACCTGAGGACTACAGTAACATCAAATTATTCATGCAACTTCTCAGCATAGCATTGCATAGAATTCTGGATAGTATGCTGCTTTTGTATAGGCTGCAATGGGAAAGTTTATTCTGTTCCTTCGTTTCAAAACCACTTAGCAAGGTAAGCTTACAGGTGTGGGTAAGCATTGCATCAGATGAGATACAGAAATGGGCATTACAGGGTTAAATAAAACACAGTATAGACTCTGTGCAAGTAATAGTGAATCTGATTTGGTTTCTTGTCATTGTAATAACAGTTCAATGCGGTCTGTAAGACTAGTATCTATGTGCAGTTTAGATGTCAATGTGCAATACCTTATCACTTTACATCAGTCTTCTTTAAACTCTTACTAACAATCTAAAGATATATTTATAGTTGTCATTGTGTTGCCCCTTTAATGTGTGTGTTTTTGAATTTCTTTTCTGAGCCTGCTAAGAAATCTATTTTCCTGACCTTTATTGATAGATTGAAACACATTTTGTGCAAATGCCAAACGCAAATAACCTCTTACAGACTTTAAATAATTAATAATTGACCAATTAACTTCAGTCTGTGTGAGGGCAAGCCAGACAGTCCAGCAGAGAAATGCTTATATCTGGAGGTCAATATGAGGGTTAATAGGCAGATAATGAAATCAATAAACATGTCACACGGACAGGGATAGATAAGCAGAAAGAAACACAGACAGACAGACTAAGTTGAAGGGGAAGCAGGCAACAGACAGCTTAGTGGAGAAAAGCAATACAACACAGTACTCTATACTGTACATTCCCATTGCAGCTTCTTATCCTTTAACTGGTTACTGTACCTTCAAGAAAGGGTGAGAGTTCATTAGCACCACCTGCTGCTGAATGTATCTCAGTTGCGATGAGGACAAAGAGTGGTGTAGGTGTACCTTGGATGTATCAGGCATAACGCTGTTGAACTAGCGGACTAAATCAAAGAAAAACCTGAATCAGTCACATGTACAGCTATTGCCAAAAGTTTTGCATGATTGTGCATTATTAAAGGGGTTATGGAAAGGTATATACTATACATAGAGGAATGAAAGCTGAGTCCTCATTGCCATGTGTGTAGGTTTATCTGTTTTAACTGTGTGGTGGTAGCCTTCCTTCCCCAGCAAATACAGCTCCTCCACCAGCTTATTAATTGCGATGATAGAGCACTGATATGTTTTTCTATTCCCTGAAAGGCCAATTAAGTGCATTTAAAATTACTATCAGAATGAGCGACTGTTGGTGATTGGTATGTATAGGTAAAACCATGTCTTGACTCAGCCTAGCAGACCATGAACGAAGCCCATTCCTTTCAGCCTTAACACCCAGCTAATGATGATGATTTCATTGTTTGCCAAGGTCAAATGATCTTTCCATCACTTTATTTTTTGTCGAACATTCACTGTCACTCTCTCTCTCTCTCTTTCTCCCTCTCTCTCTTAGATTCGCTTTGAGCGCCTAAATGATACATCTTCCTCGTCAGTGAACTATAAAGGCATTTAATGGAGCAGACTCTATTAACACACTATCGGATGAAGCCATTGTTAAATTTGAGGCAGATTCAGAGAGATGTGTTGGAATGAGTCATATGTAGGAATATTTCTCACATTCAAAATAAGAGACAATGGATTAGTATTATTTTTTTGACTGGCTGTTTGGATGAGCGCTAAGGAAGTCCTTATGAATTATATAAAAACATGTACCAAAGGGTAAGATGATGCCAGCTTGGCTGTATTTTGCTGGTTACAGTATTCTTTGAAGCAAATTTAGCTTCCAGCACTTTCTCTGTGTCTGGGTTTGGTTTTTCGTCTCTCAGCAGAAGCACATGAAGAAATGCAGGGCTCCTTCCCAAAAGTGTTCACTCCTGTCTGTAAATGATTTCGGTCTTTTGAAAGGAGAAAAAAAAATAATGTTACAGAGTGAGACACAAGCAACTTGAGACTGATTAAGAGTACTTGAATCGCATTACATGGTTGATTTTTGGTTCTAATAAAGTACAGACTTGAGCTTTAACTCAATGGTCTGTTTTTGTTTACAATTATTAAAAAGTCTTTTTATATTCCATGCATTTTATAATTAATAAGACGGGGAAATACTTTACATTAAGAGACTAACTTTACTGCAGTTACACTGTATAATTACAAAAGATGCCTGCAGCTATCCACTTTTTAAACTTTGTAATTATTCATGTCGTTGCACTGTAATTACACAACCATATGTGTAATTACTGTGTGGTTATAGTGTTGTTAGAGATACTGAAAGTAAAGTTTTATCATCAGCTGTAAACATTCAGGTATCTGATATCAGATCTTCAGAAACCTAATACAAACTGTATAACATGTTGTTACCCTGGGACCGTTTCAAGAAAACATATGTTGTAATAATAATAATAATAATAATAATAATAATAATAATAATAATAATAATAATGCTTTACAGAGGTAGGCTGTGAACTGTGCATTATATGCTGAGTCACTTACAATAGTACATTGATTTAAAATCTCATCCACAGGGTGGAGCACAAGGAGATTAAGTGACTTGCTCAGGGTCACACAGTGAGTCAGTCAGTGGTAGAGGTGGGATTTGAACCAGTGACTTTCTGGTTACAAGCCCTGGACTTTAACCACTGGACCATAATAGCTGTTATTACTTGTTAAAAACTAAAACATTTAATAACCCTTTCATAGATGGTATATAAACAGATGCTTAAACTTGCTTCATCCCCTTTCTTAAAGAAATGATCGTGTTTGTGCGAGACTGCCTACTGCAAGCTGATTCTGAGCTACTGTGCAACTGACCATTTAACTTGGGACAGTAGTACTGTGAAACCCAATCCTGCAGTCCTTATAGCCTGAAGAGTCCCCTCCCATCACTGTGTCTCAACCACTACAAAAGTATCATTCCTTCACCTTGTCTAACATGCGGGTTTCAACAATTCAGCAATTGACTGCTTGCTGATGGAAGGGTTAATTATATTTTCTTGCCCAATCCTTGTCTTTTCCCTAAACCCCCAACTTTAATTCCAGCCAATTTAACAGCCAATTCAGCCTCTGTGTGAGTGTCCCTGAGCCTTTTGTATATCTACAGTGCATTGTGCATCTTATGATGGTTTCAGAATCATTTACTATTTGCATTCTTCTTACATAATTAACCTTGGATTTCACTGTGCTGCCTTGAAAAAAAATATGTAAAAAATATTTCTAATTAAAACTGGGAATTTATTAAATGTCTCTATTGCTGATTCCCTAACCAGCAGTTTTTGATCTTAAACAAAAGTAATTATAGCTATAAAATGCTGTTTCCATAGCAGCAATTAAACACTCCAGCAAACCCCATGATTTACTCAATATTCATTTAGCAGGAAATCGTGAGTAGCATTTTTAAAATTCCTTCTGACCAATGCTGGAAGATACTGTTTCATTCTGGTTAGCCTTTCCTTTATAATGATAATATTTAATAATTAGTCATTTAGTAGGTGCTTTTATCCAAAGCGACTTACAGAGACTAGGGGGTGAACTATGCATCACAACTGCTGCTGCACAGTCACTTACAATAGGACCTCGGTTTTATGTCTCCTCTGAAGGACGGAGCACAAGGAAGTTAAGTGACTTGCTCAGGGTCACACACAGTGAGTCAGTGGCTGAGCTAGGATTTGAACCAGGAACCTCCTGGTGTCAAGCCCTTTTCTTTAACCACTGGACTACCAAACCTCCTACATTATTATATTATTTCAGTGATTCAATGAATTTAACACTTGCCACATGCCCAAATTACATATGGTATAAGAAGTGGCAGTCTGGTGTGCCGTGCCATGTACCTGGAACTGGTATTGGGAACCATTGCCTCAGTGTCAGAAGCACTTTTCACAGTTGCCCATAATCCCTGTGGCAGGATTCTGGTTTGATTAACCAAAAAAACAATAAAATAAATGTTAATCACCCCTCTTAACATATATAAACTATATTTTAAAAAAAGCAAAACAAGAAGTTATTAAATATATATATATTTTATATATATATATATATATATATATATATATATATATATATATATATATATATATATATATATATATATATATTAACTACCTGAAATATCCTTTTCTTTTTTATAAACTTGCTAATAAACTTGTGTTTTCTGCTGTCTGCTCCCCCAGGATAAGATGACAGCTTCTTACCTTACATGATTCTCAGAGCCAACATTAAGAACATAAGAAAGTTTACAAAGGAGTGAAGGCCATTTAGCCCATCTTGCTTGTTTGGTTGTTAGTAGCTTATTGATCCCAGAAACTCATCAAGCAGCTTCTTGAAGGATCCCAGGGTGTCAGCTTCAACAACATTACTGGGGAGTTGGTTCCAGACACTCACAATTCTCTGTGTAAAAAAGTGCCTCCTATTTTCTGTTCTGAATGCCCCTTTATCTAATCTCCATTTGTGACCCCTGGTCCTTGTTTCTTTTTTCAGGTCAAAAAAGTCCCCTGGGTCGACATTGTCTATACCTTTTAGGATTTTGAATGTTTGAATCAGATCGCCGCGTAGTCTTCTTTCTTCAAGACTGAATAGATTCAATTCTTTTAGCCTGTCTGCATACGACATGCCTTTTAAACCCAGGATAATTCTGGTTGCTCTTCTTTGCACTCTTTCTATAGCAGCAATATCCTTTTTGTAAGAGGTGACCAGAACTGAACACAATATTCTAGGTGAGGTCTTACTAATGCATTGTAAAGTTTTAACATTACTTCCCTTGATTTAAATTCAACACTTCTCACAATATATCCGAGCATCTTGTTGGCCTTTTTTTATAGCTTCCCCACATTGTCTAGATGAAGACATTTCTGAGTCAACATAAACTCCTAGGTCTTTTTCATAGTTCCCTTCTTCAATTTCAGTATCTCCTATATGATATTTATAATGCACATTTTTATTGCATGCATGCACTACTTTACACTTTTCTCTATTAAATGTCATTTGCCATGTGTCTGCCCAGTTCTGAATGCTGTCTAGATAATTTTGAATGACCTTTGCTGCTGCAACAGTGCCACTCCTCCTATTTTTGTGTCGTCTGCAAATTTAACAAGTTTGCTTACTATACCAGAATCTAAATCATTAATGTAGATTAGGAATAGCAGAGGACCTAATACTGATCCCTGTGGTACACCACTGGTTACCTCGCTCCATTTTGAGGTTTTTCCTCTAATCAGTACTTTCTGTTTTCTACATGTTAACCACTCCCTAATCCATGTGCATGCATTTCCTTGAATCCCTACTGCATTCAGTTTGAGAATTAATCTTTTATGCGGGACTGTCAAAAGCTTTCTGGAAATCTAAATAAACCATGCTCATGGATTAGGGAGTGTATGCTTTGCAATTATCCATTGTCAATGTTGCATCCTCCAAAAAGTCAAGCAGGTTAGTTAGACACGACCTTCCTTTCCTAAAACCATGCTGACTGTCTCCCAGGATATTGTTACCATATAGGTAATTTTCCATTTTAGATCTTATTATAGTTTCCATAAGTTAACATATAATAGAAGTCAGGCTGATAGGTCTGTAGTTACCTGGTTCGGTTGTGTCTCCCTTTTTGTGGATCGGTATTACGTTTGCTATTTTCCAGGCTATCGGTACAACCCCTGTGTCAAGAGACTGTTGCATGATCTTGGATGATATAATATTTTTATATCATCATTGCATGATATAATAAAAATATAAGTTTATATAAAGTAATGTTAATTAGAATTAATACAGATTCAAAGATAGAAGTAAAAATGACGGCACAATATATAGAACACCATTACCTCATGTCAGAATAAATCATGGATTTGAATATAAACAACAACAAGTAGTTGTCATTCCGTCAGAAACCTATAAATACCTCCAATGTTTTGATTCAAACACAGGCTCCCTTGAGAAAGATATGAACAACATATCGAAACGTTAGGCAGCTGGCTCTTTGAGCTAAAATATATATATATATATATATATATATATATATATATATATATATATATATATATATATATATATGTGTGTGTGTGTGTGTGTGTAAGGCAAGGAACAGCAGGCTAGAACATCTTGACAGCTTGCAATCATGCAAATCACAGAGAGACAGGTGCACATTTATGCATGAGAAACTGCACAGACCTCCTCTGTGCCGCCTGGCATCTTGTCTACCGGTATTGAAGTTTGACATCTGTCTCTCACACTTGGGCATGCTCACAGATACATCAGATACCTGGATCCTTGATTACTGAGGACCCATATAAATAAGCAGCCCCTTCAGATCTGGATAAATAGGTATCCAGATCTGAAGGCAGCTCCTATATGAATGATATGACAGGATGGGATTAACTTACTTCATCACTTCAATACAGCTTCATTCCATGCCCAGGTCTTTGAGATGCTGAATGACAACCTTCCTGCTGGACAGTGTAGTAGAGAAAGCTTAGCCCATTGAGAACAATAGCAGGGATCGTAACACGGGCAGTAATTATGATACCGGGCAGCAGTGTGGAGTAGTGGTTAGGGCTCTGGACTCTTGACCGGAGGGTTGTGGGTTCAATCCCCAGTGGGGGGACACTGCTGTTGTACCCTTGAGCAAGGTACTTTACCTAGCTTGCTCCAGTAAAAAACCCAACTGTATAAATGGGTAATTGTATGTAAAAATAATGTGATATCTGTATAATGTGAAATAATGTATAATGTGATATCTTGTAACAACTGTAAGTCGCCCTGGATAAGGGCGTCTGCTAAGAAATAAATAATAATAATAATAATAATATCAACTATGTAGGACATGCAAAAAATGTTTAGCTCATTAGGGAAGTTGTCAGAAAGTGTAAACTATGTTAAAAGAGATTTAGTATTCGGATCTTGCGTTCAGATTGTCAGCATGGAGGTACAGTGTAGAGGCAAATCCAGATCAAAGCTACTGTAGTTTCCTCCAGGTTCAATTTGACATATGGTGTAAATTATACAGGTGGGTTTGGCTGGATAGATGCATTAGCACATATTTAACACACATTTCATCAATACCATTGCAGAGATGCCAAGGCTGGGTGAGACTTTTTTCCAGAGGGTGTATGACAAAAACTGTTTGCTAACATTAAACCAAATACAGATACTGAACCAAGATCCGAACAAAATAGACTGATCTCTTTTGATGGATCTTGCAATGCAACCCCCCCCCCCCCCCACCCAGTTTATCTATGACTTTACTTCAATCATTGTAATTACATGTTGTTCTTAAAAATAACATCAAATAAAAGTTAAACTACAGCAGTATATTACTACTTTTGAAGTTCAGTAGCTTCAGTACGCATAGTTACAATGTTATTATACATAGTTACAATGTACTTAATGTGTAATTCATTTTGCATGATATAACCCTAACTCTAAACCTAACCCTAACCCTTTTCTGATACAATTGTGTACTTACATATATCGTGCAAAATTATTTACAAGATAAGCACATTGTACATATACAGAATAACACTATAATTATGTGCAAGTACACATGTAACTACTATGTAAATACACATTAATTAGAGACACTTAATGTAAAGTGTTACCATTTGAACAATGAGATGTTTCCCTAAATATACACAGACATGAGTGTATGTACAAAAACAAAGTGGAATTCATGCAGTCAAATATTAAAGTGAAGGTCAGCAGTAAAACAAAATACACATTTTACTTACGATGAGCTGCAAATCTGAGAAATCAATACATGATTTCAATTTTACATTCAGCAAAAAAAAACATGACGTGACATTTAAATATTATTTATAATTTAGTGGTATTTAGAGGAATGGGCTTAGCGTCGAAAATGTGCCTCTCAGCACTTTGAACACAAAGGGTCATGATGAAATAACTCTTGCCCTTACATTTTTCACACATAAATAGAAATCTCCAGTGTCACTGGAATCAATCATTCAAATGAGCTGTGGTCAGTGAGGCTCATAAACACACACAGACAGGTACAGCTGAGCCGGTGCTCAGAAATACAGCTGTCAGGTCAGGAGGCACTCGGAGATCAGCAGGATAGAAGGGAAATAAATAACAAATCATAACCAGACAGGGTAAAAGCACTTGGGAGCAATCATCTTATACTATTGGAATACCTATGTCATTGTTGTTGTTGTGAATCTCGTACTGGAGACCTACAAGGGCGTATCTAAATATTTATTTTTAGTTCACTGTTAATAACAAGCTATTAACATCTGCACTTAATTTTATTTAGTGACTTTTGAATTTATCTAAGGATTTTCTAAACAATGCTTTGGAATGGGTTGTATTGCGTTTGCATTCTGTGTTTAATGGCATTGTATTTCATTACGTTGCACTTTACTCCCTTGTACTCCCTTGCATTCTTGTCTTGCATTGTATTGTGTTGCATTGTGTGGTATTGCATTGTGTTGTTGTAATCTTCTTACCATGCTTTATTTTGTTCACTGGAAATGTGTCCGCACACTCTCCTGGCTGGTCTTCAATAACAGGTGGCTATTTCCCACTTCAAGTCAGGAGAATATCAGGAGTTGGGTTCTACAAAGGAAAGAGCTGTAGTCAGTAGAACAGAAACATAATGTGAAACAGGTGGAAGAGTGTACAGGAAAAGTGCATTAAAATTACACAGAGGACACTGCAAGAACATTCATTATAATGACATTTTGTGCTCCTGGTTCTTTATCTTAAAAAGAGTCAGATCCTTGAGAAAACAGATGTTTTTTTTTAATTAGCTGGAAGTATGAATTGACAAGTCATTAGCATGTGGTTTGTATCGACTGAAGAATCGTACTGCATGTTATGAAACGTGGGTGAAACTGGTACATCAATGGCTATTACTATCAAAGGTGTGAGTAACAACTGGAGGCACATTAAAACACTTCTAGTGGATTAGTTTCTCCTATGGCAACATGTATTTTCCAGTAATATGAAAAGCAGCAATTGCAAGGATGGCTTAGTGTTCATATAGTTGTATTTAAAATCAGGGAAGCTGGTGGAGCTTTTAAAAGCCTCAAGTGACTTTTGATTCCTCTGTTGAGCCAGATCTCCCAACCTGAATAAATATTGGTTGAGTATCAGGAGACCATCTGCACATCGTGAGGAATGAAAGCAGTGAGTTGCACTAAAGTAGCATCATACATTGCCTGCCATCCTATTCAGGGGTTCTTTATGTATATTTATTAGCTGATTGAAGCATCCTGCGCTATTGAATGCAGCACTCCACAGATAGGATTTTGTTAAACTGAGGAACAGGATTGCAGAAGAGAGTTTCAGCTATCTTATATTTCTCTAATCAGTGTTGCATCTTCCCAAGCTGGTTCCATTATTACATTTCCGCTTTTATTTTTCTTTTCTCTTCATTCCTTTTCATTTGGCTGGCATGGAATGAAAGCTGCTGTCTGCAGCGAGTGGCAGCTGGGTGACAAGCTTCCGTGTCTCATTCTCTTCACATCTATCTCCATTCTGCAGCTTCACCTCGGCTCAAGGCTACATATTAAGCCCATCAGCATTGCTGGCTGTGTAGGAGATGGAAAGTAGTCATAAGTAGAGCAGTAAATAGCTGGCCCAGTGAGGGGCACGGTGTGTGACTCTGAAAGGGGCTGAGAGAGATTTATTTTAATAATGGCGTGATGAAAACGGTATGGCATTCAAGAGTGATTGACAGCCCTCTGTTTTATACACAGACAGAACGTAATACAAGCTGCCCTATAAACCTGCTGAAACTTGTTCGTGCAATTTTGATGTCAGGTTCAACTATACACTGACCTAACATGAAACCTACAAGAGGACAAGATTGATTATAAGCTTTGATCAGTCACCATGGTCAGGTCCAATATTATGACATACCTTTAATGTTAGCAATACTTCATGTTAATTGAGCAAGCACTGTAATTCAGGGCTTTTTCTAAGGCAGCAATCTCATATGTGTCCATCTGCTATGATATAATCCTTCAGATATTGCACTGCAAAGCAGCTGGGACCTTGGTCTTGTGTGTTATCTGGAATACTGGCAACAGCTGGGGTGTAGGTAGGTAGACAGAACATATGGACAGAACACCTACAGGCCTAAAGCTGGGACTCCTTGCAGCCCTGAGGCAGATACAAGATGTGAGACAGCACAGTCATGAGTCAGACACCAACACTGCAGTGCATGACAAGCTACAATACCATCTACATTAATAGGCAGCACTTTAATGGTCCGTTGTACTGGCTTACAATCAATACTGCAGCTATAAATGTGTTATAAAAAATGTTGCAAGGTGTCTTGAATTGCTGTGTATTTACATAGTAGTTACTTAGTAAATACATGTGTACTTACACATAATTACAATGGTATTATGCATAGTTACACTGTACTTAATGTAGAAACATGTTTGCAGGATATAACCTTAACCCTTCCCTGCTACAAAATGTGTACTTACATATGTTGTGCAAAAAGATGTACACGTTAAGTACATTGTAACTATGCATAATAGCATTGTAATTATGTGTAAGTGCACATGTATTTACAATGTAACTACTATGTAAATATACAGTAATTAGAGACACTTAATGTAAAGTGTTACCAAACTTTATAATTGCTTTTGAACATGGCATAAGGCTTTACTCTTTGGGCCTTTGGAGTGAGCCACAGGAAGTGATGCCAGGATGCATCAGCCACTTTTAATCAACTGTGTAGTAAAAAAAAAAAAAAACATGGCTTAAAAGCCAAAAAATTCCTGTGGGCACTTGAGGACCCATTAGTATAAACTTCACGCACCTTGGAAGATTTTCTAATTTAAAATATTTATATTAAAAATAAATGAATAATATAAATTTGATTGCACCTGGGCAGTCCATATTGCAGATCATCATGCGGCTGCAAACATTCTAACTGATTAATGAGAAATGAAGGTCCTGTCACCACTGTCCTCTCTACACGAATAATTTAAATAAGTACATCTTTCACCGCATTAACTTCTTCTTTGCATTTTTTACAACTTCAAACACTGCAGATAATTTTCTGATCTTTTCTGTATTCATTAGGAAACTGTCTTGTTTGTTGTGTTTAGTTGAATACAGTATTTAATCAACTCAACGTATTTACTTTGTGTCTTTCTCCGAATAACTTTAAATCAACATCTCACTCCCTTCGCAAACGTAGCAAAGAAAAATCTGCTTATCAGTGTGTCAACTTCTAACTTACTGTTATATCTGCTTCAACGTCGGTCTCACTGGGTTTCATTCTAGTCAATAGCAAACAGCATTAGCACAATGCAAACAAAGAAAAGCAAACAGTATTTAAATATCAAAAAAATAATAATAAAGGAATTAAATCATGCAAGCCGGGCAGCTAGCAGCTTCCAAGAAGGGCAGGTGCAGAAAGAGGATATTGCACTAAAGCACTGGGGGTGTAGTGACCACCGGCAGTAATGTGTTTGTTTTTATGGTTTTTGTTGTTTTATATTTCAAGATAAGTAATAAGCCAGTAAGTTAATGACCAGCTACAGCGGTAAGTGCTGGGTGGCTGACTGGGGCTTTATCATAGGATAACAAGAGTGGATAACATGAGTGGATAACATGAGTGGATCACATGCTTATCAGGACATTTTGAATGTGTCTTTGTTTACATTCCAATCCAGTTGTATGCTGCTGAAATTCAGGACAGAGCTGCACGTCGGGAGTTCAAACAGTACTGCCACCTATACGTGTTTTATAATGACTTTAAAATGTCTGAAATAATTTCACATTTCTATTGTTGTTTTGATTTGGACTCCTGATTTCCTTGAACAAGTTTAGTCAAGAAATGCCAGTTACTGATCGGCCTGCGTCTGACTTATCTAAGCAGTCTGTAGCACCTTCATTGAAACCGGTAAAGATGGGAAACAGCAGAGAGGATGGAAATTGACAGACTGAGATCAAAGGTCTATCTAAAGACAGTTGCGAAGAGTCCATAAACAGGGTTCGAAATTATTCCGCGTCTAAACATAGTCTATTGACAATGAAAGTAAAGATCCACCAGGTAAAATAATCCCTGAATTAATTGATTTAATATAAAAAATGTACACATTGTATTGCTATTTATTTTAAATATATATTTGTTGTATAAACAGAATACTGAACGATCATTCGTGGTATTATTAATTTCTTAGCAGATGCCCTTATCCAGGGCGACTTACAATTGTTACAAGATATCACATTATTTTTACATACAATTACATTATTTTTTACACATTATTTTTTATATACAATTACCCATTTATACAGTTGGGTTTTTTACTGGAGTAATCTAGGTAAAGTACCTTGCTCAAGGGTACAACAGCCGTGTTCCCCCACCAGTGATTGAACCCATGACCCACCGGTCAAGAGTCCAGAGCCCTAAAACCTACTCCACACTGCTGCCCCTGCCCCATTGCTGGTATACGGTTTTTATCCCCCTAGGAGTATGTCCTTACAAAAACTGCTCACGACGGGACACTCCTGTGGGGTATGCCACGGACGATCATTCAGTATCCTCTACATATTATTATTTGTATTTATTTTTTTACATAGAAAAATATAAAAATGTCCTTTGAATATGTAAAAAAAAACTATTCCAGCATTTGTTAGCACAGGTATTATAGTGTTATCTGTGAGTTAAATGACTATGCTAGTGGTTATATTCTGAGTGACCAAAGTTTGAAAACCAAATTTGAGGAAATACTCTCACCCCTGACCTTTGCTGTAAGGTGTTGTGAAGGGGACCACCACCCAAGACATGAGGTATGGTGGCTTTTGGCATAGTGGTACGGTATCCATTCCTATCTTATACTAAATGTAAACCACTGTTATGGTTTCAACCTCAGCTGATGTGGTTCAAGAGATCACAATGAGGGAGAGCAGTTATCTTTTCATGGAAACTCATTTGGAAGCTTTGCAGTGGAACAGCAGGCATGGGGCTGTTTAATTTGAAATTACAATTCCAAGCTGTGGGTTCACACTGAGACCAAATTGCCATCAGTGGAACAAATACTAGGGGTGGCGAATCTCTTTTTTAATTACTGTGAGTGTGTGCCAGCCAAGCGTTGCCTCCGCATGTTAGGCCAGGGTGACAAAAGCACTTCTTGGCATCGGTGTGTTTCTGTTCCGCTAAATACGCTCCGAAGCAAATCTGTGCTCTGAAAGGATGCTTATCTAAATCCCCCCACCCCCACATACACAGACACACAGAGTAGGGCTGATTAACAGCTATAAAAAATAGTTATCAAACTGTCTACATTAGTATAAAGTGTTTTTTAACAGGAGCCAATTTGTTGATTCTGGGGTGGGGGGTGGGGGGTGGGGGGTGGAAGGGGGGGGGGGGGGGGGCTGAAAAGGGGTCTGCAGTGTTCAACACAAAAAGCCAATTACAGTAGTCATTATCTCACAGGTAGATGCCCTCTTAAATTAACAACATGTGATCTCCTTCAAAGACAGAGGAGGCTCACACATTGATCTAAGAGTAGACATTGACAGCAAGGGGCTTCTGGGTGAAGAACCAGGTCCTGCCTGTCCCCGCAGCCCGCTTTAATTGGCTCTGCTGTTAGAGAGCATCGTGGAAGGGGATTAAATAAGTAAAAAGTTACATTAATACTAAACCGTGATATTGCACTTTGAAATGCATTGGGACCTTGCTGAACTCAATTACCCTTAGCTTGAGTGAGATCAAAAAATCCCTTTTGGTTTATACTAATGAGGAAAGCACATGTGCTGGCAGCAAGGTGAGTTAATATAGCTTCTGGATATCATTTTAAATATACTCTTCTTAACTGGGAAAAGTTGGTCACTGGGGATTGGAATAAAAAAAAATGTCCTTTGATTTTATTGGAATGTGGATTATTATTATTATTTTTTTTTTTAAGCTCACTTCAGTTCCTGCATTATTCAATCACATATTGGTGTGTTTTATTCTGGGTATGCCTCAAAATTTGAACTAAAGCTCTTTCAATGTCAAAAACAGTTTTATTCATGCAGACTAAGGCAAAACTAAATGTAGTGCTTCCAAAACAGGTCATTATTTATCCACCCAATACAGACTCAAAATCACATCGGGTTCTTAAGGGTAGTTGGAGACAAAGTATTTGCTTTTTTATGTTTCACAATGGAGCAAGATATTTTTCCTTCTTTCCTAAAATATGATATACACTGGACTTAGGTCCCGAGAAAATGATAGTGAAAGTGTTGCCAAGAATATAAGAATGGAGTTTGGGGTAAATTTAGGGAACATATTCAGACATTTTAATTAGCTTATACTAAAGGACTAAAACGCCTGTTAATGTTACAAAACTGGTACCAAAGAACTATCATTGAAGATCTATTAAAGGGACATTTAATGTCACATACACTTATAATTGAATGTCCTGCTATGTATTTTATGCCAGGCCCTAAAGCAGGTAATTATCTCATTGTTACCATTAAACTCAGTGTAGAATGAAATCTCACAGCTCACAATCTGGTTTACTGCAATTGTCCCCATTCTTACCAACTATTCCACTAAAAAAAAAATTCTGAAAAGACTCCTAAGTACTGATAGTGGAGAAGCACATCAGTGTTGCACAGGCTTCAGTGCAGAATGCTTCATCTCCGAGCCTCAGTGCACAGTGCAACGTTAATATGCTTTCCATGCATCACTGAAGTATGATTTTTTTATATTCACAGCAATGGAGTTCTTTAACGATTGGAGTAAACATTTTGAATGGAAACTGCAATGCTCCTCCTGGTCTCCCTGGGAAGATTGTGTCTTTGCTGCCAGGCTGTATCTGAACAGGAGCCTGTTGTTTTTTCTGGCAGCGGAAGCTTTGCAATGAAATCTACCAGAGTACAGACAATAGCTGATCATTCATATCCCATTTCATACAGCATTGTCTTTGATCCAGCTGGGCAGCACAGAGATGTCATGATACAAATTGTGAGTTGCAATCCTGGTCTCTGGCGATTGCCTCCATACAACATATATATATATACTTTATCATAAAGATCCCAGTTTCACAAGCCAGTTAAATTATATGGTCAAGGCTGTCAAAACAGTAAAAATCAGACATTTTCCTACACAGTAAATATACAACACATCTGAAGTCCCACTTTGATTCCTTTCTGAAAACCAAGACAAATTACAGCAGTACTCTTCTACCGTACGGAAAATACTGCTATTGAACTGTTGTGAAATTGCATTAGATTGGCAGAAAAAAGGGTGTAGAGTGCAGTTAGAATGCAATTTACCCGCACCATAAATGCAGTGGAGTGTAGTGCAAATGCAGTATATAATCATATAATGTAACTGCAATGTACAGACTAGCATTAGAGGAACTACACCATAACAGCCATAGTAGGGCTATAAGTAGCTGGTGGGTGACTCCCCTCAATGCTCTACCACCAGCTCCCTGACATTCTCTGCTTTTTGATGAGGACAAAGCTATATTTTCACTGCCCTGTGCAGCCATATGGTCAGGTTTGCGCTCAGATATATTCAGATGAGGCCAGAAAATAAAATATAACAATACAGACCTGCAGAACAAGCAAGACCATTTATTTTCATGTTTTATCTATCTATATAGAAATAAAATTCTGGGTATTGCAGATTTTTACCTGGAATTTGGTCCATTCCTGTATATATCATTATAATACACACAACTACACTGTAATTGCACATGTGGTTTGACAGTATATACACTGCATATAAACAACCACCTTGTATATTTAATTACTGTATAAATCTCTTAATTACCGTACAATCAAAAACGCTTTTCCCCATTTGGTTTCTGCTTGTGTTTGTCTGCACATAGGCACGTTATATTCAAGCATATGTGCATTATGTTCTCAACAATGCAGAAATGTATTCTTTAATTCAAATGAAATCATTTGCTACCAGAACTCAATTCCCAGAATCCACAGGCTGGATATGAAGCAGGTGTGGGAAATGGTTAAATGCTTGGCAACAGCCCTTTTAAACTCTTCCATAACAGGTCTGCAGTCATGCAGTCTGATAATTACATTCAGCGCGGCGGATTTCATATTAATCTGGGTCACCTTGATTATAAGGTCAGTGGGACGCACTCATTTGTTATTGGTTGCCTGGGAATGGCTGCCTCTTTTATTATTTTTATATTACCATACTGTTTCAATGTGGGTCCAGATCTGAACGGAATGTGAACCGTTTGCTGATTGCCCAGACAGTTCTAATGCAATTATCGTGTTCTCTCCTGGCACTGGAGAAAGGCATGGCACCCTATCTGGAGAACATCTTTTCAGTGTCAAACAAATCAGGAGGACGAGAGAGCTTTGTGCCCAGGGGGGTTGTGTCTGTGTCTGCCTAGTGCTGAACACTATGCTGGTACAGCATGGCATTAAAAGCAAAGAGTAAATCATAGCAGAATCAAGCCTGATAAACATGTATGCTGAGGGCTGCATTTCTTTCACGGTAGAGATTGCTTATTTCATGGCATTTCACAGTCTAAAAATAGGTATTTAAAAAAATGTATAATTTTCTGTAGAAATGTTCCTA
Source organism: Acipenser ruthenus (assembly GCF_902713425.1). Taxonomy (NCBI): domain Eukaryota; kingdom Metazoa; phylum Chordata; class Actinopteri; order Acipenseriformes; family Acipenseridae; genus Acipenser; species Acipenser ruthenus. The sequence goes on along the minus strand of NC_081199.1, from coordinate 40,593,613 downwards.
AATATTTACCTGAAAAACAGTAAATGCCATATTGTAGAATATTCTATTTTCACCACCAGTGAATTATCAAACTAAATAAAAACATAAATAAAAGTAAAAATAACAACAGAAAAATGAAATGTCCCCTTCTTGTACTGGACAGGGCGATCTTTAGCAGGAATATTTCCACTCTTTGATGCAGCTGGTGTCTTTTTCGTTGAAGACATTTTAAAGAAATCGTGCAGCTCTTTGCAGTGTGTCCAATCATTTACCAGAAGCAAACTAAACCGGTAGTGTGGCAATAAGGCAAATGTTTGCTGTATTTATTTTTAAGTGATAAAAAATATGTATAATAATTCAATGCCCTGCCTACATGTAATGCACTGAAGACTGTGGCTGTTATTATAAGCTTGGTGCTAAATTTCATGACTTCCAATGCAATTGCACAGGGGAGCCACAAGTAGGTCGGCCTGATTTATATACACACATAAACATGTTGTAATTTGCTTAACCTGTTTGTGTTTCATACCCCTAAATAAGTTATGATGATCAATGCATTAGCAACATTACTAATCCACTTCCCCCAGTCCCCTTTCTGTCTGCTTTAATATACTTTCCATTGTGCTCTTGCTTTTTTTTTTTGTAGATTTCGCTATAGATTGAACGTTTTGAACATGCTGTTTCCTGGTGTCTTATCTCTTCCTGTGCACTTTAGGTAACTCGGTTTGATTGCAGATCATTGTGTGGAATCTGACCAACAGCACGGCAAGTAATTTGCTACCAGGAAACAGCAGTTTAAACTAATCTAGAGTCTTGCATTTAAAAACATATGTGCATCATCGCACCGTTAACGAGCAAAGAGTTCTTTAGCTCAAGCGACAGGAGACCAGAGATTACGTTTCCTGTGCCAATAAAGGATACCAAAATAGATTTTAAAATAACCACTGTTTTCACTGCTGTCTGTTCACACTGTGCTAGCAAAGTCATTAGTTAGTCCTGAATTGTCTTTCCCTTTAAGTGTCTGATTGTTATTTCTCCAGCTTCTTTTCTCCTTTTTGTCCCTGGAAAAGGTTGAGCTGCCTCAGGGTATCTTTCTGTCCCGTCATGTTTCACAAACACGCTGCTGAAACACTATAAGACGCTTTCAGAATATATGCACCATAATGAATTCAAATTTTATTGATAACAACACTCCCAGGTTCTCTCTGGTGGGTTTCGTGTTGTTTCATAGTGTATGTTTCCCTGGATTTGTTGTGTGTGGTTTTGCTCTGCAGCTTGCTGACCTGTTTTTAGAAAGTAATTATGCCTGGTTCTAAACAAAAAAATACTAAATAATAAATATCCTTCATGGCCAAAAAAAAAAAAATACAATTATACAATTTTTAACATGATTGTATTGATCTTTACACTAGGTTGCACAACAGGACACAAAAACAAGAAAAAAGTAATAAAAGAAAAACATTGCAGGCTATTTTTCAGTGCCCAGTATACTGTACAAAACCCTGCATTATTAATGAAGTACTGTAGGAGAAACTGACAACATAATGGTGAAAATGAAAAGAATCTAACCCCAAATATACCCGTCTGGACTACTTAATTCCATGTGCAGTGTGCTCGACACAAAGCAACAGGGATTTAGTTACATTTACAACTGCACTACAGTGAGGTTGATTTCCCCTAATCCATGGGTTCCTGTCCAGAGATTCATATCTACATGTTCCTGTCCTGTGGTCAGTGAGTAACTAAGCTAAACATTTCCACCCACTACACATAATGCAACGTTTTAGCAAATAACCTCTGTGCTCTTAACTAACAAAGTAGGTACTATCTAGCCATCCATTCTGAAGATCATTTAAGATTCTGAAGATCATTTATCGTAGAATTAATCAGTTACTGCTGAAATGTAAGCCCCTGTCGTTTTACACTGTAGAGTATTGTGCACTAGTTTTATAACCTGAACCTGAACCTTATACTAGTATAAATTGTAGTAGAAATACAAATGTTTTTTGCAATGCAACAGCAGTGAAAATCCTTAAACACCAGGATGGTTCTTGCACATTATTGGGAGCCTGTGTTGTAATCTAACTTTCAGCAGCCAATGTTCATACAGAAGAATAAAATCCTGTGCCATGTAGAAAGTTCTTGGCATTTGCATGGCTTTGTAGCTCTGTAGCCCGTGGCGATATCTCTGCTTGCTCCTATTCTATGCTGCTGAGCAGTTCCTGCTGCAGTGACCTTCTGCAGCGCCCACAATCGCTTACTTAATATGCAATAACACATCATTTACCCTCTCCTGCTGCTCCTCCTCCGTGAATCTAGCGCTGGGTAAATTAACAGCTTCATCCCTTAATAAGCCATACATTTCAGCAGACTCCTAATGCTTTCCTAATGCTTCTGAGCTGAAACCAGGCAACTTTGTTTTGCTAACATTTTCTTAACCCTCTCACCACCATGATTTCAACCTTTTGCTTTAATTATTAATATGGGCTGTTCTTAATATGTCTTTTGTTCTAATATTCTTCATTTTTATATACATAAACATACCAATTGTGTAACTTAAACCCTCAAACGCCCGAGTAAAATCTGGAAAATTAGAAGTCACGACAAGTATTACTGCATTATCAAAGGCATTGTATGCATGTTCTGTAAATGGGTTGTAAATGAAGCCTAAAACATCCCACGGAATTTGATAGGGATATAGTGGAAGCTTCTGTATGTGTGTAAGCTGTTGGGTATGTCACTCCTAAACATATTTAAAGAGAATGTATCCAGATGTGATGAAATGCGGGTATGACATTCCTTTGCACGCGTTATTGATAGATATCAGAATCTACGACAAGCTATTGACGAGTGTCATAATCTGGATGGATGTGACTGCCCACCCTTATGTACTGTTCACCTGTACGGTATGTGCATTTGACGCTTTTATATTTCTACATGCATAATCAATGGATGCACGTCATGGGGATCTTTTCATGTTACTGATAGCTCTGAAGAAGAAGAAGAAGAAGAAGAAGAAGAAGAAGAAGAAGAAGAAGAAGAAGAAGAAGAAGAAATATATTCTATTTTTCCAGCAGAGCCCAGTTTCTGGTCATCTCCACCATACAGAGCTGAAGTACAATTACCCTCATAGAAGCCTATTTATTTCCATTGCATACTGTGACAAGCGCTCTCTGTACAAGATGGCATACAAACACTGTATGTTAAATAAAAGACTGCCTTTTTAATATTAATATAATATTACATTTAATTCCAAACATTTACTGTAAATCAATCCACTGTTGAAACTCACTTTTTCAGGGTAAACAAAGCCTGTCCTTTAACATGCAAACAATCAGTCCCCTGTGAATGCGGTAGCATGGCTTCACTAGCACATTTTATTTGATTAATTAATTTTACCAAGTGGAAACCTCTTGAAGCTCACATTGCATGTCCAATTGAGTTCTAAAAATATACACACTAGTGTACTGTGTTGCCATGTAAAATAAATAATTCTAAATATGTACAGTACAGGTCCCCACTGGGATAGTTTGAACAATCGGCTTGTTGCAGCCGCTGCCATTGGTACAAGACTAGAACAGGACCTCATATACCTCATATACTCTCAGTATAGGGTGGACCCTCTTTTAGTCACTGTCCTTCAAAGTTAGAATCAATGAGGGTCTAGATCACTGTGGTCCAGGTTTTGCCAGATATCCAGGAAAAACATCCTTCCATTCCTGTAGCTGAATAAAGGTACCAAGCGACAGTGACGGAGGGACAGTCTCATACCAAGCAGTGCATATGCTAATACAGCACGTCACAGCAAGGAACATTTATATAGCATACCTTTTGAAGATGCAGCTCAAGACTATTAAAAAAAAAACTAAAATAAACCAAAGCCACATACATTTTCATCCCAGTTCTCATCTCTGCTTTCTGAATAGTACAAGTGAGAAAACTCCAGATTTGTAGAACATAATGGCTAAAACACCCTGTAACTTGAGACATTGGGCTGCCAGAAGTTCAGTGCCTGGTAATCTGAAATTGCAAACAGGGCATTAGGGAGGACCCGACATACTTAGAGATACAGGTCCAAGGCCATACTGAACAGTAACATTGTGAAGTCTGCTCTACTGGTAATCAAGGAGTAATAGAATGGCTGCATGTGAACATGCTGGCTGGTGGGGACGTCAGGCCAGGACTGGTGCGTGAGTGCGCTGTTGCACTGTTTATTGTAAATGAACAAAATAAAAAGTTTAAACAAAACATACAAAACAAACAGCACGTTGGCCAAAATAAACAGACAAAACAAACGCTGGAGTAATATTCAATAAAACAAGTATCTCGCTGGTGTAACTCCAGCATCAATAGCAATTGTATTTGTTTGTTTTTAAAGCTTACTCCTGACTTTCTCTCCCTTTCTCTCCACACTGAACACCTAGCCCCGAGTGAGAGATTTGTGCATCTATATATAGAGCTGTGCTGGGATTCAATTACTAATTAATCATTCACTTGAATCTCAGCATGTGAACTAATTTGTGCAATGGCCATGCCCACATACTAATACACATTTTATCTGTGCGTGAAGTGATTGTGCAATCCCCGTGCCTAAATACAAATATACATTTTAAATCACCTGCGCTACATAATCCACACTCCATGCACCAATACATACACACCACGTAAAACATAAAACACAAAAATACGCACAGGGGTGGGGCACCCCACCACACTGCACTATTGCACATTTAACATGTACTTTTGGAAGTGTCTGTTTCTGTCAGTTAACATGTAAGTCAGCTCCCTGTTCTCCTCTGATTCAAGTGTTTTTTGGGGTTTTTTTTGGGGTTACAACCTTTCATCAGAAGATGGGTTTAGCTGAGACAATCAATAATTCATCAAAAATGTATTTGGCACACAAATATTCTCCTTTAATATTTGATACAGTTCCACTGAGACAGGAAGTGCGTAAGAGTTACAGAGAGACCATAGTGTTGATTCAACAGAAAGTTGTTTACTTCTCTCAAGGTTTGGTGGAAATAAATGATTGTACACATGTGTTTACAGTATACATATTGTATACTGTAGCAGGGCAGAAGCCCTGCTGGTGTAAATAGTGTGTGTGGGAATGTAAGGTTGGCAGGGATGGGGTTAAATCTCTCTGCCAGCAATCACAGGTGTGACCATTCCCCAATGAGGTAATTGGTGCTAACTGGAGAATGGCCACTTGTATAAAAAGGAGGAGAAAGTCTCTGTGTGGGAGAGGGAGTTAGGCACCTGCACCTGCACCTGTACCTGTACCTGTACCTGTACCTGTACCTGTGTGTACCTGTGTGTACCTGTGTGTACCTGTGTGTACCTGTGTGTACCTGTGTGTTGGAATTGTAAACTTTATAGTGAAGGTGATATCCCAGCCTGTATTGTTTTGTGGAAACCTTTTATTTTGGCCCTTGTGCCTTGTTTATTTACGTTACTGTTTTTTGTATTTAATAAATGTGTGCTTTAGCGTTTGAGCTGCAGCTTCTTGACTGTGAGTCTCTCTTCCTGCCGGTAACAGCTTGGGCCCTGACGCTACCCTGTCACATATACATTTCAATACCTTAATTTCTTGTGTGTGCAAATCAAAGTTGGATCAGCAAATTAGCCTTTAATAATGTTGTAGTACTGTAGGTGGTAAATGAACAATGCACAGCTTGTTCTTTTAGCAAGCTTTCTGAAATGTTAATCTGAAATGTTATGGCTAATGAATAGAATTCCAGTAATAAATCCCTGTGTAACCACTGGTCTCACACTGGCCTGTGCTGCACAGGTCACATATTGGACTGGGCAGCTGTAGAGCTAACAAGTGTACATGATCATTAATTAATGGGTTATGCATGAGTGTACCTTGTATCATGCAATTTGAAAAGTGCATGTGTTGCATAATGTAACAAAAACGTATAAGTAGGGCGCCTGCCCCAGAGCATACCTCGGCTTCGCCAGTGGTTGCTGCAGAGGTTGAACAACAGGTCGTGTTGATGAGCGAGGAGGAACAGGATGCACTCTCCCTAGCGGCTTCCTAGATGAGGAGTCCTTCTTGCGGACAGAGACTCAGGTGACCTGATCAAGGTAACAGCCCCCAGCTCCAAACTTGCCTCGGGGGCTGAGATTCCAGATCCCTCAAACTCGTTTCAGGCACTGATGGAAAGGGCCGCTAACTTCCTCCAGGTGCCCTGGAAGGCAAGTTCTGAGCAGTGCAGGTCTGTTTTCAGTGCAGCGCAGGTCTCATTTCAGACCAGCGCAGACTTTGACCCCCCAGTCTTTTCCAGCGTACCCGGATTTCTTGGAGGAGGTCAAATCCTCTTGGAAACACCCGGCCTCAGCTCCCAGCAAGTCCAAGAGTATAGCCGCACTTGCCTCCATGGAGGGAGTGGAGGTGGTAGGGCTCACGCAGTTCCCATAGCTGCCTTAGTGCGAGCCCCCACTGTGGGAGGCCTGTCCAAAGATCCTGTATGCCCTAATGGCCAATGCAGGATCACAAAAGCTCACCTGAAAAACACGTCACGCGCCTGGCTAACACAGGAGGCCTTTTGACGGCCTACCTGGATGGCATGCTATGCTCGGTTAACCTTCCGGAGCCGCTAGCTTCGGAGCTGTGCCCAGTTTCGGGCACCTTGCTGCAGATTTCAGGGTTTCTGGGCAGAAGCCTTGCGGGCTTAGTGGTGGTGCGCAGATAGCTCTGGCCATACATTTGGACCAGCGGTAGAGGAGATTTTGCTATGCTCTCATAGAGAGCGAGAAGCGTCCCGGCAGGTAGCTGCAATGCTCCCCTCCCATGCCTCGGCATGGGGAAGGGTGAGGCATTGGCGTCTGACAGTTACCACGGTAACCCAGACTATCCCGGTCCCTACGGTACCACGGGGTGACCTGAGGTACCGCCTCCAGGCCTCCACAGCAGAAGATGACCGCCAACCTTGTGAGGTCGCATCACTTGCATTTGCGGGTTCAATGCAAAAGAGGGTGAGATTTCCATGCACTGACTATTTATTACCTCGGTGAGGCGGGACCAAGGACGTCACTCCGTGGAGGGGCTTATCGGCAGTTTTGATATAAAATGCTCAGCGAATACCTGACAAGCATATCCCAAATGTATTCAATTTGGCGGCCATCTTTCTCTTTCAGTATCATTCATCAGCCAGTCATCTTACAGAAAGCCTGAGCTGTAATTCCTATTTAACTTGCCTGCCCTAGTGCCGGGAGATGATTCCACTGCACCTCCAAATCATAATACATCCCATTCTGCTGTCTTTCTACTTTTCAACATCAGACAACTGGCAGAACACCTGTTTTCATGAGCAGCGGGAAGCAGTCATCCGTCATGGGCATTATCAAACCCAGCAGGTATCCAGGGAAACCAGAGACATCCTTCAAGCCGTATCTCTTAAAACAGCATATATTACTTGTCCATGGTGGGTAGCAGTCCTGTTTTAGATGCACCCAGGTTTTTTTTATGGCGTTTAACATGCAGTTTTGACAACTTGAAGGCTTGACAGCTCAGCTCTGCTCTAAATGATGGTCATAAAAAAAGAATGACAGCTGACTAATATGACTTCCCATTCACTTTCAACAGAATAACAATTTAATTCACTTTTAGCTGAGAAAAGAAGGTTTGGGGAAAACACAAATTCAAGCATTAAACAGAAAGAGTGTTGTGGAGGTGTGCTTTTCTATTTATATTTTTGATAACACTTTACATTGAGTGTCTCAAATTACTATGTATTTACATATTAGCTACTTAGTAAATATATGTGTACTCACACATAGTTACAGTGTACTTAATGTATATATTTTTTGCATACTATAACCCTAACCCTAACTCTAAACCGAACCCTAACCGCCCCTAACCCTAACCCTAACCCTACATTTACATTTTCCCCAAGCTAAAAGTTTATTGAATCTCGTCCCAATGTGTTTTAGTTATACTGATTATTTTAAAACATGAAGACAAATATAATAGCAGCTATCCTGTCAGAGATCATGTGCTTTCCTGTCAGGGTTTTTACACGGTTGCTGACAGCACTCAATTCCACACACAGTGATGTTCACAGAACATGTGAAAAGCAATAGATGGCATCAATCTGCTCACACTTTATCCTATAGAATGTTATAAATCTAATAAGAAGCAGCTCAGAGCCCAAGTTGTTGCTGGTTTAACATTTGCATGTTGTTTCTCCAAATGGAATCAAACCTGTCATAGTGTTTTAAACTGTTAAAAGTCATAGAACGATGAATGGCAATTCAAAATCAATCAGGGGTCTTCCTACTTCTTTCAGTCTACCCTGACATTCTCAGCATTTTAATTTACATGCACCTGCCAATTATATTTTTTCGTTATCTGAGATTGCTTTCTGTCCAAAAAAAAAAAATCTATTCACAGAGAAATATATACTGAATGTAATGGATAATAAAAGTTAAACCCTAACCATAACTTTAAGTGCAGCACAGCAACTAGGACCAAAGGATAAATCTAGAAATGTGGAGATAGACTCTACTTACACAGAGAGTGGTGAGGGTAGGGAATGGGTTACTTAGCCATGTTGTTGATACTGCATCATTGATCTTTAAGAGCTGATAATGTTTAGAGATCAATCACCTACTCGGAGCTGGATGAGCACTGATGGAACAGATCAGATCTAATAACTTCAATTACTCTCTATCATTACAAAACAATATATATATATATATATATATATATATATATATATATATATATATATATATATATATATATATATATAGAGAGAGAGAGAGAGAGAGAGAGAGAGAGAGAGAGAGAAGAAAACTGAAAACACACCATTTCTATGTCTATAATGTGACCTTCCAGAAAGAAAAAAAGATACTGCTGTTCATTGTGAATAAAAAATATCCCCCTGTTCATAATTTAATTTTCCAATTAGAAATAACTGAAGGGAATATAAAGCATCTTGTTGGCAGCGTGTCATTAACATTCTTTTTTGAAAGGAGGAAAACGTTGAGGTTACAAAACCTAGGGCACTGAGTCTTCTTCAGTTATTTGTTTCTAGTTGGGCTCTTTGGGTTTCGAACAATTAAACCTAATTAAAGTGAATGACAATAAACAAATGGAATGCCATTCCAAGCGATTAAGAGCATTAATTAGCAAGCTGGCACAAATTTATGAATCATCCTTTACATGACATGAACTTAATAATATATTATTGGTGTCATGCACCTTTGTTTAAAGCAAAGCATTCTTTGATTTAACCATGTTATATTACAGATCATTAAAAGGGCAGCTTTGCCTTATTTCCTTAGTACCTCACAGTGATAGATGAGTGTGCAGAAGATCCATTCCCAGGAGGAGGAGCTGAAAGAATTAAAATGAAATGACATGTACTGCTAGGATCAACACATTGAAAAAACGTAGACAAGAAAGAGAGCCTACAAAGCTAATAAAATAAAATCCATAAATCTGGTCCAATTATGACCCTGTATATTCTTTACAGAGTCAGTTTATTGATAAATAATGAGTGCAATGGTGATTCTGGTGATGCTCTGTGGTAAAGTGGTTTGTAGTGCACAGCTGTAGAGGTGATGCAGTGCTTCATAGTTTACGGTGCAAACAGTTCTTTTATTTTTCTTTTTCCCGGTTTTGCACCATTCGATAACAGCACTGGCAAGTACACAGCAATGTGTAGTTTGCACAGCAAAATAATACTGGGTTTCAGTCCCAAAACAATAATAAACAAAGGCAATGTACGGCTCTGTGTCCTTTCACGGTGCTCCCGTGCTGGTGGTGAATACACAGTGATTGGTGACAGAGACAGCTCCCGGGTGTTTAGCTGTCTAATAATTACAAATAAACAGTTATAAATACAAACCCACGGTTATCTTCTCTTACTTTTACAGGTCTGTCCGTAACAGTAACAAAGGAACAGATTGCTTGGCCACATCCCCTGAAATACCCTTAGTCACGCCTCCTTCGGTGGCGAGTCCACAAATCCTACAATCCGTGACTGACACATCACCTACCACATTATGGCGATGACTTCTGGTACTGTGGCTCCGCCCCCTTTTTGGATGGCCCACTGTTCCTGTTATACAGTGCCCTCACAGGTCGGGAGGAAAATTGTTGACTAGGATTCATTCGCTTTCTGTCACATGCTCATATTATTTTATCATGATGGAATTGACATGACAAAACAAAAGTCTAAAGTGGCTTTATGGAAAATGAAACCATTATCCTACTATTAAAACATTAGGAAACATTTTACATTAAAGGTCTCATTTACGAAAGTGCACTAAACATTATGGTGCACCATAATTGCAATTAGTGTGCACGTTCATGATTCCCGTATTTACTACTGTAATTTTATTTATTATCGCTCGAGATAGTGGGCATATTATGGCGCACACTGATTTTATTGTGCCACACTATGGTAATCAGAATGAATATGTGATTTGTATGGTAACGCATGATAATGTATTTAAATGAGACACCCCGCTCTGAATAATAAGATGAGATTTATTACTACCATATTTACTAAAGGACGATAATTGTAGTGTTCACCTGAAAGTGAGCGTAATTAGTTTGTTTGGAAACCAGGCTTTAACCACTGATATGCACACTATTTAAATCTATTTTTCTGGGCTGAAATCTATCTGTCATCATGGAGACATTACTTGCATTAGTTTTTTTTTCAATAGAGCAGTGAAAATTACCTGTAAGTAACAGGTTATATTAAGTGTGAATAAACGTGAATAAATGTTATATCATTTTTAGATTGTATTATATAGTTCTTTACATTGGTACAAATAATAGAGAGGTTAAATAAAACACTGGACCAAACAAGGTATTATAATTTAAAACAACCTCCTCCACAAGAATTTCGAACTCCTCTGCGTGCAGTTTTTAATTTGAGTTGCCTCTGCCTGTCCCCTGCAGAGGGTTGCATCTGTTGATCGCTCATTTTCGGACAATGTAAGCCACCTCCACCTTTCACAATAAGCCACTGACCAAAAAATACGACTGGACTGCTGGGACGTTTTATATCACAGTGGTTATGAAAAAGTCTTGAGCATTATCGTGCACATTAAATTATCGCTCACAATACATATAGTGTGCATGCTATGGTATGTAAATTAGCTATATAGTGACGGTGCACGTTACGCTCACTACTTAATGTGCAAGTTACAACTAAATTTAATGCTCTTTCGTAAATGAGGCCCAAAGTGTCTCTAATTAATGTGTATTTACATAGTAGGTACTTAGTAAATACATGTGTATATACACATAATTACAATGTTATTATGCATAGTTACCATGTACTTAATGTGTAAATCTTTGTGCATGAAAGGGTTAAGGCTGGGATTAGTGTTATATTGTGCAAAAAGGTGTACACTTTAAGTACATTGTTATTATGTGTAAGTTTACATGTATGGCATTTACTAAGTAACTACTTTCTAAATACACAGTTTTGCCAAATATTTAAAGTTTTTCACACAGGTTCGAAGGAAGTGAGAATTCTGCTAAACGAAAATGCTCATATGATACTTAACTAGCATTTTTACTGTAGTTACCCTGTAATGTTAAAATAATGTTCAAGACTTCACACCCGTGAGCGCCATTCATTCCATTATTACTGAAAGGTACCCTTATAAAGATGTAGTGGTAGCACAGCACAGTAAAAGCACAATAAAGCAAAGTAAACCACAACTGCAGTACAGTAAAGCAATGGTTAAGAATGGGGAAAACATGGGAAACTGAACATAGTAAAGAGAAACTATTCACAGCATAGCAGGACTCAATTCTGATCTTATTACATCCAGTCTCTCAAGCACATCATGTCACCTTGAAGTGCTATCACATGAATACCCTTCTTTTGTACATACTTATTCATGAAGTTTCAAGATTTACGAATATGTAATTGTTTGCATTTTTCACACAGCGATTATCGCTTAACCTGAGCTTGTATATATACATGTGTATTTATTCTCCATTTAATGCCTGTGCTAATGACATTTAGGAGTAATCTATCCCTTTTTATAATTCAATGGATGTTAAAGGGTTACAAAGGACTGTAAATAAAGCTACATGTTGTTTTTCTGGTACTGTAGCACTACTGTGCTACAGTATAATAATAATAATAATAATAATAATAATAATAATAATAATAATAATAATAATAATAATGTAAGGAATACAGTAGTTGTACATTATAAGGCTTTAATTGTATCAAGGGTTTCTGGTGACGTATAAATCGAGAGAGCACTAGCTAGAGAAAAAACCTTGATAGAATTACAGCCTTATATGTACAGTTTTGGTATATTGTATTTGTTATAATACATAACAGACAGAAATGGTAGAACTAGTTTATTTTTAACCCTTTGCGGTCCATTGTCCGACCTGGTCCGACTTTGCAATTATTCCTATCCGTTCCATTGTCGGACCCTGTCCGACATCATCAAAAAAATGCAAAAAACGGGTTTCTAGTCGTTTTTTCTCCGGAAAAAGCCGAGAAAACCATTCAATGGCCGAGTTTTAGCGACAGGAGCCAAGACAGCTGATAAAAAAAGGCGTATCTTATGAATAGTCATACCTGCCCTTGGCATCCCATATGGGCGGTCATAAGGAAACAAGCTGGCTGATACTGCATCAGCGCACAGAGACTATCACGGACATTTGCAGAGCTTTTTTGAGATGTTATAGTAATAAAATAATGACTTGGATCGCATTATTGAGGAGTTTGGTGATAAAACGAGTGATCAGGAGATGATTGATCGGTATGTACGACTATTATTATTATTTTTATTTATTTCTTAGCATATGTGAAAGCGATAGCGAACGAAAGGGTGGGGCGGGGCTGGAGATGCCTAGTGAGTGCTTTGTTGATATGCAGGGCCTTTTAAACCCGTCTGACTGTGAAAAAAAATACTTTTAAACAGCGCGTCTAAAATTAACTGCGCGTGTGAAAATAAATTGGACCTGACGCGCCTGACACGCACTTAATAATTGGACTGCAAAGGGTTAACACATGAAGAAGTCTTGAGAATAACATTGGAAAACAGGATTTAAAAAATGTAAAAACAAGTTTATTTTTTAACAATGAATTTTTAACTTCAGTTTTTAAAATTGTATAACTTTTTATAACTTTAAATCAGCAGGCCATTGTTGTTTGTTTTGGTATTGATGGTATTTTGTTGTGTTCATGTACTGGGGTAGAGTCTGTTTTTAAAAATTGAGGTTAGCAGTTTTATCATCAACCTTATTATAAACGTGCAATCGTATTATACATGGGTATTGCACCACCACAGCTTATAAAAAAATGTTAAAACTCCGAAGTTTATAGGAAACTTACCATGTATTATATTAATAATATACAACCAACTGTACATAATACGTCTGTATTGCTATAGAATTTAAGGTTTGTGCAAGCCAATAATTATCTAGTTGTTTTGATGACTACAGCATTCAGATAAGAAAGGGTTAGACCCTTAAAAGTGAATTTATCTTAATTGCATAAAGGATACTACAGAAATAGTAGCTGCTGAAACAATTTGACAACAGAACTGGCAGAAGGCACAGGTGTTGTTGTCCATCAAATCAACAGTATGAAGGTCACTCTTGAAATAAAGAATGTGTTGCAGTAAGAATACCTCTGTTAAGAAAGGGGAACACGACTTAAAAGCTAACATATGCACAAGAACACAGAAATTGGACTATGGAACAACGGTCAAGGGTGCTTTGGACTGTTGATGGATGGACAACGACACCTCTGCCTTCTGCCAGTGCTGTTGTCAATTCAACGCTTGTCTTCTTTCTATTCCTTAAGGATATTATCTTCAAGTATTGCTCATTCTTGTTAGACACCTTTTTGGGTCTTCCAGTCCTGGGTTTGTCAATTAGAGTTGATGTTTCTCTGTACCTGTTGATTATGCTTCGGATACCACACCTTGAAAATCAAGTGATGCAAGCTATTTCACTCAATGTTTTTCCTTCTTATGAAAGTCAAGGTTGTTATAATAGTAGAAAACACTAGTTGAGACTTTGAGTAAATTGTTGATGCCCATAATGCATCAGAGTAGAAAAATGCAACATATCTAAGACTTTTGCACAGCAGTGTGTGTGTGTGTGTGTGTGTGTGTGTGTATCTATATATATATATATTCTGCCCTTCTCATGGAACCCCTGATAAAATACCTGTAAACCTCCCTTCAGAATATATATATTAATAAGAATAAAAAGTGTGCTGAACCTCTTGATATTTGCTGTCATCTTAGCCTTCAAGCGCTGTCACCCAAAAAGCCTGCATCTTAAATTCAGCGCTGATAAGAACAGGGAGGCAAAAACAAACTTGAAGTGTCCTTCAAATCGCAAAGAGAAGAACTCAAGGAGATGTGAAATGGAAAACTCTGAAAATGGAGTTTGTTACTTTCTTGGCAAGTAAGTTGTAAGCTGGTCTCCATATGAATCCATAAAAAAGACAGATGGAGAAAGGGAACAAGCAGTCATTGAAAGCGCTGCCACAAATCGCATTTCCTTAAACAATGATGGATGTTTGTATTGAAATAGAACAAAAAAAATATTTAAAAAATGTTTGGTCTTTTTATTCATTTTACCAACCGCACAAAATATATATATTTGATTCAAATGTAATCAAATTCCAGCTCTGTGCAAAAGCGAACATATTGCCGGGCTCAGTTGTGAAGTAGAATTGTGTTAAAGTACAAGCTGGCCTGTATAGTCACAGGAGATTTGAGGAGAAATGTTCCGGTCAGGTGTATTGATTACAGGGCCAGTCTGTGCCAAACCACCCCATAAAATTGGCAATTTTACACAGCTTGTTCTCTGGAGATGATGAAAGAGTGTATTGATGAGCCAAAAAAATAAACATATAGAAGGCTCGAGAGTCAAAAGTCATGTCAAGGTATATAAATGAATGATAAGGCTGGTTCATACATCAATCTTGTAATGATTGTTCTTTCTATCATTTGTAATAGCGGAAGCCCAGCAAATAATCATTCTGATACAGTGCTCAGTTGCCCTGATTGTATTAAGACAATTACATTGTTTTCTACAGTATATATATATATATATATATATATATATATATATATATATATATATATATATATATATATATATATATATATATATATATTAACAATATATATATATATTTTTTTTTAACAATGTCAAAATCTATGTTATTTAATCATAGTTTTTTTCATCCAATTTAAATTTAATTAGCAGCAGAATGGGGAATGCTATGATAGTATATAACTGGACCTTCCTAAGCAGTCACACAAGTCTAGCCCCAGCTGTGTCTAACACACTCTAAGAACTTGAATGATTGTAACTCCAGACATGTAAGGTTAAGATTAACATTCCATCCAACATATAACGTATGTATTTTTAAAATCTGATTTATTTCTGTTTACCAAATAACTTTTGACTAACTATATATACTGTGTGTATATACTGTATATATATATATATATATATATATATATATATATATATATATATATATATACTGTATACACACACACACACAGTATACATAATGTATCTGAAAAACCTGGAAAAAGCCGACACGTAATAATTTTAAACATACTATAAATGTATTTGATTATATTTTAGATACTGTTTTCCGATATATTTCTGATATACGTCATTCTTTACATATATTCTTGATACTGTGTATTTCGGCCATACTGTAGTTTTGCATAGATAAAAGTGACCAAAACATGTTTTACATATCTGAAATATAATTTAGATACATATACTGCGGTCAGTTACCTAGCTCAGAATGATTGGTGTGTCGGTCTCATGCATGTGTCACTGTTAGAGAACAGTAAAGATGAAAAAAAAAGATATTTATCAAGATATACCTCCAATCTGCAAAGTGTCACAGAAGAGAAAAATGAACCAAAGGAAAAAAAACATTAAAAGAATGCCATTATGAAATCAAATAATCACATCAAGCGCACAGAAAAAGTCCATTATTTCATTCCAAGTCCAATCTATATATATATATATATATATATAAATATATATATATATATATATATATATATATATATATATATATATATATATATATATATTATTAATGGATAATTTGCTGCAAAGTCTATTGGGATAAAACAGATTGTTTTTATTTTATTATTTGATTCATCAGCTTAACAGTGTTTTTCTGCTGTCAATTAAAATGTACCTGACCTTTGACCCGACTTCCTTCCCTAAAGTCATTCTCTGATAATTTGACGATTCTGTTTAAGCGCAGGCAGACAGCTCTGGAGTAATGAGAATGAGATGATAGTGATTATTAGATCTAATGCAATCAGTAACAAGCCACCATCCTTTCTAGAACCATCTCTTTCACTTTCCACAGCACAGATTTCAGTGGCTGTATGTATTTGAATTCACAGTTCTGCCAGAAAATGTAGATAAGGCATTATAGCAGTTTACAAGACCTGGAATTCCAACTGGATTGAATCAAACTCTTTTTCAAGGGTAATCCCAGGATAGCCATGTATGGTTGGCTGGCAATCCACGTGGGGTCATTTGGTACATTTTCACAAACTGCCTGTTAAAATAATGTTCCTTTATTTTGTTCTCCTTTGCGTGCTAATAATATTGATTCTTGGGTGACTTTAACACCTTTATTTCAAATAGTTTATTTTACCAACACATTCAGCATGGCTTTGTCACTCATCCCTCAAGATGTTCATACAGGTGACTCATACAGCTTCAAATCAATCAATCATAAAATCTTACGTAGAACGATGAGAAACTATCATAGCATACAAATGGTGTTTATATGTGTTCTGATAAAAAGGAGTTTGCTGAAAACATGTTTCTTCTAGCTTTAACAGAGGGTTTCTAGTGCTTCCTGATATTAATGCGATATAACATTCAGAAACGACAAGCGTCTATATGATAAGAATAGTGCCTTCAAGAGATGTCCAAAAATAAAACATAATGAAAATAGTTTCACCTTCAATGCAACGACCACAGGGTATAGTTTGAAAATTAAATTTGACTCATTTTTATATTTCCATTGTGTATTAAGTCCTATTCAGCCCCACTTGTGCAATTTTGCTAATTTTAAGGTCACGTTTTTCTATTTTCTGATACATTTTATGAATACGAGCAGCGTCGTGAAAATATTTTAGCTGTCAACACTAATTCATACATTACAGTGTTCTTTGCAAGACTTCTGCCACCAACCTGTTCCATCTCTGCTGCACTCCTGACATAAAATCCAGACCCAGCCTTGCTGAGCTAGTGTCTGGGAGCTCACAGCACAGCCACATTCATATTGAAAGGCTGCTTTGTCACTGTTTGTGCTGCTTTCTGACCTTGAGACTCTCCAGCCCCAGTGTCCAGACCAATGATGTATTAACAGAGGCTCCTGTGAGGCTATGGTTGAGTTGAGTTGAGGCTGATGGAATAGATTGCCCCCATGATGCACCCCACCTTCAGAGGACTCTGTTGTGTGCTTTCCAGCATGTAAATGCTGGAACGCAGAGCAAGGCTTGGGATTAGCTTGTTGGTAGCTAGCAGGTTTTTTTTGGTTTTTGTTTTGTGGGAATGTTGTTTGTATGGTGTAACCCAATTAAAACCACCAGGGGCATTATGAAAAGCAAACATTACCAAACCTTTCCATGAGATTTGTAAGTGAAAGTGCATCAGGCACATGCTGTATGTTTGTACTGGTGTGGATATGCACCTCAATATAATGAGTGAAGGCAAACTTGCAGCATGGGGTGGTCTAAGGTCAACAATATAATCTGCAGCCTAGTAGTTTAATAAAATGTAAGCCTTGCTACTAGGTAAAAACGGCACTCAGTTGCAAACTTCTTGTATTGGTTTTCCAGCATCCTTTTGTTTCCCTGAAGCATTACACTTAACATTAAGTGTCTCTAATTACTGTGTATTTTCATAGTAGTTACGTTGTAAATACATGTTATTATGCATAGTTACAATGTAATTAACATAGTTGGGCATGTTAATGAAAAAAGCAACTTGTTACCCGCTACTCGTTTCTTCAGAAAAAAATAATACTATGTCCTTATTACTTAATAAAAAAGTAGCGTGTATAGTATTCGTTACATATTAATTGTTATATTTCTTTCTCTTGTCTTGTCCAGCTAAACTGTTATTGTGAGTATTGTTTACTTTTTAAATACTATATATTGTATGTCTGGTAATGCATTTATTAAATGTGTCAAACAGGTTTTTACAATTTTTGTAGTATAAATACATTTCATTTTTGGCATATAAACGATGTACTGTATATTTCCTGACTTTCAATAAGTTTGCATTATGAAGAGAAAATCATACAAACATTAGAATTCAATAAAACCATGAACAGCAAATCAACAAAAACAACAACAAAAAAAGTCTATAGAAAAACGCAATATATGGTAATAAAGCAGTACATGTAAAAATGATGGGGTAATGCAATAAATGTGACCACCACTGTGTAAGCAAACAAATAAATAAATAAAAGAGGTACGTACAGTCAAGAAAGCCTCCTCTCGATCTTATCCTATTAAACATCAAAATATGCGATTCTTGTGTTTTTAAAGTGCATCATCAAAATTGGCATGTAGGGATGCACATTTTTTTGTTCCTAGTGCCTAGCCTTTTTCGACGACAAGGCTCAGAAAGACTGATTTGATTGCCCTCCTGCTTATTATTGCCATGAGACATCCCGGAAGAGAACGCGTCGTCAGTGCTGAGGCACTAACATTAGAGCAGTCTGGCGTGTCAGGGCTAAAAAACAAAAGACCACTAATGTACGTGTACAACAGAGAAAAGGCAACGAGACAAACTTGTTTCTTTTTGGCGGAAAGTAACTGTAATTATTACTTAGATTAAAAATTACTTCTTTATTGACAAAGTTATATTATTACAGTAACGCGTGAAGTAGCGAGTTACTCCATCTCTGGTAATTAACCTTATAAATCTTTTTGCACAACATATGTAAGTACACAAATGTATCATAAAAGGGTTAGAGTTAGGTTTCGAGTTAGGGTTTAGGGGGTTAGGGCTAGGTTTAGAGTTAGGCTTAGGGTTAGGGTTAGGTATAGAGTTTGGTTTAGGATTAGGGTTATATCATGCAAAGAAAGTACACATTAAGTACATTATAACTGCATAATGGCATTGTAATTATGTGTAAGTGCACATGTATTTACGAAGTAACTGCTATGTAAATACACAGTAATTAGAGACACTTAATATAAAGTGTTACCCCCTGAAGTTCACTGTTTGATACTCCCCTTGATACTCTAGGTGTCCTTTGTCTGGGGCTGGCAGGGTTGAATGGAATGAGGAAGGCTGATCAGCACATATGATATTTAACTTAACATCGAGGCAGATCAAAGCTAGTTAAAGGCAGATTCAGAGAAAGATTTTAATAACTCAATATTGTGGCATCAGAATGATTAAAAACGACATAGTGAGGGGAACATAAGAAAGCAATTCATTGACAATTGAAGCTCTTTAATCTTAGACTAGAAAAAATATTAGTGTCACATTATTCTGGTTCTCCTTTAAGGAGAATCTACACGTTTCCCTGCAATAGTGATAATAGAATGATGGAAAATCTATTTCAGTATTTTGGGATGAGTTTGTCCTCAGCACCATACACAGTAGTTACCGGTGCTGATATCAGTAGAATGTGAATACACTGGTGCTAGGGAGGGTGCAGTGCAGATTCACACATGTCTCCACGCTGGCCAGACAGTGATGGAATAATTTCTCCTTCCCCATACCTGACCTCCTCACCTCTCCATTATCAGCTCTTCAGCACTGCTGGCTTCCACCTCAGCGAGGGTGGAATGGAAACCCACCTTGAACTGCAAGCAGCTATGCAAAGAAGAGGACTTCATGGAGAAATGCATGTGCATTTGCAGATTCACTGTCAAGTAATCCTTTCTTTATAGGGCTCAGTTCATAAGAGTGAATAATTATGGCATTTCTGTTTCGCCTTTTTTTTCTATTTTAGATTCTAGAACCAATTTAAGCAGCTGCTAGGATGAGATGCAGTGCAGTGAATGAATAAGGATGAAAGCAAAGTTGTCCCCCTACCCTACCCTACCCTGCCCCTCCACCCCCCACCCCCCACCCATCCTGGTATTGCTGTAAAATTTTGTTTAAATAGAGTAACAGTGTGAGTTTCTCCAATCTAGCATTGGCCTTTCCAGTTAGGTTTAACAGTGATTTACGAGTAAAAGTTTCATCTATTTTTATTAGTGTTATCCGCAGTTGGAGTTTTAATTGTGCTTAACTCTGCATGATCATCAAGTGCATTTGTCTGTTTTAATTGCTCTTGCTGTAAATCATTGGTTTAAACCAGATGCATTTTGTTATAAAAAAAAACAAACAAGTAAACTGTCATTTGGCTTCCCCTGCTGAAAACAAACCTGTTTCGAAAGGGAAAAATATCAATATCACATAGACCATGATGATGGTTCGGCCAATAAATGTAAGATTAATTATGATTATAATAAAATCCAGATTTTTAAGTCTTCTTACAGTTCAATAGCTTTGTCATTACTCATAGATTATATGACTTTCAGTCAGTTCAGTCAGTGGAAGGCAGGACACATACATTTCTACACATGGTTTCAATGGAATGAAAAAGTCTGTTCAGGGCTGGGCACTTAAATAGTTCTCCACACAAGCCCAAAGCATGCTCAAAGCCAGGTAAAGACAGATATAGAGAACAGCTAGAACCAGAACCACTGTCAGAGTGCAAACATCATAAAAAAGACACACACATAATATGACATTTGATGCTACAGTACTTGTTTTTTGTAACATGGTTATTAAATTAAACCTCACAGTGCAAATGTGTCTCTTTAATGTATTTTCTATCTGTAAAAAAAGGCTTAGAAACCAGGTCTGGTCATGTGTTAATAACTCCAACGATGATAGTATTTAGATCCACTATTCAGATCGATTGAATACACCCCCATTCTGTCAGCAAAGTTCCTGACAGCGTTGTTGCAGACGTACCAAATCCCTCGCAGGAGTCTGAACTCAAACACATCCCACTAGGCGTCCAAGCTAACCATTCAGACATTTAGTGTGTTGAATGTGTTTTCTTCTACCTGGTTAGGTTCGAGCAATTCATTTGGAGAAGGAGACGCCTTGTACTGCTTGTGGGGGGAACTGTTACCTGACTCCTGTATGCCCCAGTTAGCAATGCAGTGTGTGGATGTGAACAGTGGACTGAGACACCCGCATGATCCTAGGAGATGGATTAGGTGTGCTAGTTCAGGGTGTGCTGCACTATCCAGACTCATTTTTCTTTCCTGTTATATCCTTCATAATGTGCCTGTCTATTAAAAAGATGCAGCTCCCGTTACTGTACAAATCTCTTTCCTTATAGTAGACATAATGTGCATGACTGGCTTATGATAGATATTCTAGTAAGTAGGATTTTTCAAGGAATAAAATGTAGGCCCTCAATCGTTCCTCAGAACAATAAATACATCAGCAGCAAAATTTGAATTGGTCAGTACTTTTTTTTTTATTATTTCCCAACAAAACCTATTCTAACATTATTTTCAGATGACTGTGAACAAGACAGTAATCAATCAAGTAACAGTATATCCAAACATTTTAATAAATCAATTATGTAACAAGATTAATCCATGTGATTAATAACTCGATTTAGTTAATATTGAAACATATTAATAGCTTCAAATTAGTCACAAAAATGTATTAATCAAAGGCATCAATTGGATTTTTAAATTAATGTTATCAAGTACAAATCTTAGTATGAAATATTTCTATAAAAAAACATGTCTAGATCTCATGCATTCAATACAACTAATAAGCAAAAACAATGTTCTATGACCACATTTAACAAATGAATATCCCAAAAGCATGTACTTTTATAAATACTGAATTGTTACCATCCATTGCTTAGTATCACATCTGCCAGCAGAGCAATCACATGACCTTAACACTGACCTATTGCCAGACCACCACAACCCACCCACAAGAATCCTGAGGGAGAAAACCAGACTTGTCTGTGCTGCAAGGCGAGAGAGTACCACGGTGTGCTCATTTACAAGAGCTTGTTATATCAGCGCCTGATACCAGAACATTGGAATGTTTGCCTTGGGGATTATCCCATGTGAGTGAAGTATCATCTAAAACTGCTGTTTTTATAATTACATAGCTGCAGTACAACTCACATTAGGGCATGTTATTTTTGCTGTCATGGTAATGTAAGGTTATTACTCTTTCTGTGTTATAATGGCTGTGTTATTGTGATTGATACCTCTACCTATCTCCCACACTCTCAGTCACTATTTGGAAGTTTAATCCATAGGACTGCTGGGTGGTGGGTGCAGAAGGATCAACTCACAGCTTCTTGGAAACTATCTGTCAGGCATGTGATCAAAAAAGTTCATTTTAATTGTGATGCCACTATACTAATAGCAGCCTTAAGTACTGAAAAAGCTCACTGATGTTTTTTTTGTATTTAAAGTGTTAATAGTCAATAATTGCACACAGTTATCATAATTTGTTGGAACTTTTTTAAATGCCTCTACAAGGATGACAGCACCATAATTAAAATCGAATCCAAAAGGTGTCATTTTATTTTACATAGAGTTGTTCTTATTACAGCACCCAGCGGTGGAATATTAGAATTGCAACAAGGATATGAAAAATGAAACATACTGTACTTTGTACTTTGTCTTTACTCGTATTAAAAAGCACAAATAAGAGAAAGCCCACACCACGCAAAGAAATTGATTCTGTTGCATTGTGTACATTTAGTTTAAAAATATAACAATGTGGCGTCGACCCGACTTTGCACTGAAAATAGGTTGAAGTCCCTGAAATCAGTCTTCAGTGAGTCAATCTATTACTGTCAGCGTATTCACTGAAACCACAGGGGTTGCAGTTATTCATAGCCCCAAGCAGAATGTATGATTTCTTATCCTCTGCTTGCTATACCTTGTCTGAACAAAACAATGAACAAAAGAAAGTATACAAAACAGGAATTTTTCAGCTTATCGAAGCTTGTCTGATTCAAGGGTCCTATTGAATCAGCAGCTCCAGCAGAGCATGGTGACCCATTCCATACACCCACTAGGGCCTGCTACCCTTCGGAATCTGTCTCCACTCGGCTTCCAGACACGTCCTCTGCTCCTGTTTCTGTGTTAAGACTGTTAAAAACCCTTCTCCCCTCAATCCTTTCTATTTTCTAGACCAGTAGGCTCAGTTCACTCAGCCTGTCCTCATACACTCACACACTTTAGCTCAGGATTAGTCTAGTTGCTCTTCCCCAAACTCTCTCTAAGGGGGAGGGGCACCGGTAGGGTACAGCTCAAGTCATAAGCAGGTGAGCTAGCTCTGATAGCATCTATTACTCACTCTCCTCAGCACAGCGCCTTGGGGCATTTGTTACATGAAATGCCCTATATAAGCTCAACATATTGCTCCTCTACATCACCACAACAGAAAGCTTTGATAGAAGGAGGACAGTGGTATGCATCCATGGTAATAACAGTCTCATCTCGTTCCTGTTCAAGCAGGAAACAGACCAGAAACTAGGAACCATTAAAGACGATATGCATGTCTTAGAAAAAGTATGTTATGTAATTAATTTGGAATTAAAAGAATACAATATGCACTTACATAGTGTTAGCCTATTGTACAAATATTGTTTTGTGGAACAGAGCTTATCAGTGATGCTGCTGGGCTTTCTCTTTCTGTAAATAATATGCAGCAAACAAGCCCTGACCATTTCCATTTCTATCTGTGATTTGATCAATTATGTGACTTGTTTTAATTTATTTGCATGAATATAGTTTTGTTTCATCCATACCTTCTAATGTTGCTTGCAATCATTTGAACCAGTTCTGAACAGTCCACTGATAGAACTGGGCATCATAGTTTTATGACCCACAGTGCTGTGGAACGCAGTTTAGATGCTGATTCCTGCAAACCTAGTATTGCTCTGTAGCTCTGGATGCAATACCATGCTTAACATACATTGCTTCTGCTAGACTTTACTATATTTTTACTGTAACATATAAAAATAAGCTTCTATAAGGGAAATTACTGATGTATTGCTACTTGTTGAACACTGGTCCACTCCACTGTGTTGTGACACCATTTTGACTCCCAATTCAATTGAGCTTTAGCAGCTAATAAAAAAAATAGTAATAATAAATCAGCAAGAAACTCATAGATTACAAGGAGATGAAGAGAAAGTATAGAGCTCCTTGAGGCAATATGAAAAGCAATCCTAATCAAACACACTCTCCTCCCATCCAGCCTCCTGCGCCTCTCTATTATTATTAAAAGGTTATTCCGTCTCAGATGAAAAGCTGCCAGGTCAAAAACACTCAACGCATGCTGAGATCCATGATAAACCAGCTTGAATCCCACATTTATGAGTAACACAAAGGCCTGCATTCTGGGGGCAAGCGTGGCATTGTTTATTTCAGTTTTTCCAATAACTCAGTGTTCTGATTTTGTTTAAAACCCTATAAAAATGAGAATCTGACAACACACAGGCTCTCTGGCACACCCTTTGCAGGTTATGTTGACCTTCCCATTTAATCAAGCCCCAGGGAGGTCTTTAATAAAAAGAAGATTTCTAAGATCTGACATGAGCTATGGAAAGTTTGATTTTATGTTATGACCCATGTGAAAGATGGCAGTCCAGCTAAGTGCAGTTAGACTGTGCTTTCTCTTGGATTTTGAATACAGTAATACAATTACGATGGAATAGCGCCTTTCATGAATAAAAAAGGTTAAAAGAAAAAGCTGGTAGAAGATTATGTTGTGTTTGGGTACAAATCTTTTTTTTTTTTTTGTGGAACAGAACTTATCTGTAATGACCCCATCTTGACCCCATTGATCAACTTATCGAAAAATTTTCTGTTTGCGGTTCAAGTGTAGATGAATATGTAATTATGGGCATTCTTGCATAAATTCGCAAAAAGGGGGTGGAGATAGTGCAAATGAGGGTTTTCAGATATTATAATGAGATGTACGAACACTGCAAGCAATTATGACACTTACAATTGCATCATTTTTTCCCAGTCTGCCTTTTTTTGTGGCTTGCCAGTTGTGCTCAATGCATTTTTGAGGCAAACAGCCAAATACCTATTTTTCCCTAAAGCAGGGTGTACTTACAAGCCTTGAAATATCTATGACGTTTCTGGTTTCCCCAACGAGTTGAGAGCAATAGACTGCACACATGTGCCGCTAACCCCTCCAGCTCATTCTGAGCATCTGTATAGGAATAGGAAACACACCTATTCTATTAATGTGCAGGTGGTTTGTAATTGTGCACAATTTAGCACTGCACCACTGACTAACCTGACAGTATACATTTGGGTTATAGATCATAATTCAAATCCACAGGAAGAGTTGAACAGAATGCACTTTCCTTGTGGCAAAACTGTTTTTCTCACCGCCATCTTTGTGAAATGGCAGGGAAAGACCTTTTCAATGGCAAATCATGCAATAGCACCAGATAATATACCGTTTATAATGTACCTGTATTTTCCTGTTTCCCTAGCGTTAAAACCCGAAATATATAATATGCATCTTATAGCTTTGACTTTTAAAAGGTAAGACAAACTATTGTGTTTTATCTGGCAACATTGCAGTTCATGTGCTGTTTCACCTCATCAGACCTGTGTGAAGCAGCCAAACTACACAGCAGTCTGTCAGCAGTAGCATCATCGGTCAACTCTGCCCAAAGCCCTCTACAGGCGCAGTGCCTCCCCTAATCAACTGAGTGAAACACATCCAGAAACACAAAGACAAACAGGAAGGTTTTTCCCAGGAGGAAGGGAGACAGAGATTGACAATGTGAATCCTAAAATGATCCTCTCTCCACAAAGCCCTCTCCCATAAATCTTTTAAAAAAGCATGCTCCTTCCTGCTCCATCAGTCTTGGCTCGAAGGGCAGCTGTTAATATCAACAAAGCCATTAGCATTGCGGAGGGAGCCTGGGCTGCAGATAACGCTGCAATCATTAGACACACTTAAGTGAGGGAGCTACTTTGAAAGAAAAAAGTTTTCCCTGTTTTCTTAATACAGGACAGGGTGATGTAATTGACCGAGAATGATGGAAAACTAATTGAAAGTACATTTTCTTCCTCTATATAATCCTGTATCACACAGACCTTCTCTCCCCACAGACCGGACTATGGTTCTCAAGCCGGAATGTCTTTTCACAGCTCTCAGGTCAGAAGGTTAAACGGTTTGCTTTTCACATCAAGACAGGTGTCAAATTATTTTCTACTTAATTTCCTCCACTGTGTCCGGCCTTCTTCGTCAGTGCAGGAGGCAGGAAAGGATGCACTATGTCATTGAGAATGCCTTGGCAGCTCGGGAAAGTTGCAGAATAACAGGACAGGGCAATTGGCAGCAGCCCCCGTGCCGTGTCGCGAGAAATTGGTTTATTTCAGCAGAGCCTGACCTGAAGCAACAGGGATGTATTTCAGATTCAGCCAGGCCTAAATCACTGCGTTAAGACCCCTTTCTGCAACGGAGCTGAAGTGCCATTACTGAGGCTGAACCACTTGATCTCTATTCCACAACTGTACAGCCGGCAGTGAAACTGCTGACAGGCTGTTTGCAGGAATAAGTGCGTCTTCAAAATTACATCTATTAAGCACTCATGACCCTTCCAAAACTTCAGGCTTATTTTCTTTTGTAATATCCAGAGCCATGGGCATTCTAAGGCTGCCTATTTACTGCCTTGCAGCTATCAGTAATGAAAATAAAACTATCATACTGCACGGAGAGAGGGGAGAAAATGGGAGGACTGAGTAATGGAACAATGTTTTTAAAGGAACCATCCTTGTTTTAACAGCTTAACCTCTCTCTCAGCTGCTCACAGTTATGGGATTTCGACATTTCAGTTTCTAACAAATGTAATTGAGCAGTCTTCGAATCTGCATAGTTTATAGTCGTAGAAGTAATAATAATAATAATAATAATAATAATAATAATAATAATAATAATAATAATAATAATAATAACAGCATTTTTCTGCCACACAGGCTATTGGGGTGATTGGGAATGTGATGGTGTACACTAATATGATCCTATGAAGCCAAACCAAAAAACACCATACTGTACTGTAAAGTTAATACAATAATTCCAATAATGTTTTACCTAACATGAATCACATTTTTATATATGAAAGATGCACACATTGTATATTTGCTCTGTTTTTTAAAGTAATTAATGAACTAGAAATTGCCCAGTACTTGTCCTTAACAGAACTCTCTTGTTCTCCCGCTGTAAAGCAGCTGGTTTGAGCTGTATCAAATCAGTTGGTGACTCAGTCTGTTATTGTTCTTGTTGATGGATCTACACCTACACTATTTTCACAAACCTTGTTATGAATCCACATTTCATTTGTTTGTTTTCCTGGCTCCAGTGGTGAGAGTATAAATAATCTCAAAAAGGCTTTGTTGGGGTCTTGCTCACAAAGCAAGGCAGTGTCAGTATTCAGAGCTTTATTGGGTTGGCTGCAGACCTTGCTGAATACCTCTTTTAGGTACTGCACTGTGTAACTGGAGAGTGTCTTCCATTCGGTCCATCAATATCCCTCCCTATTCATTGACTTCCCATCTTTCTAAACAGCAACCTCCCGATCCATTGTCTATCTATTCATCTGTCCATCGACCTGCTTGGTCGTTTGGACATTTTCCTTTTTTTTAAATCTAAATCTAACATCTGTATAAATGTACATGAACACATTCGTAGTTTCTATTGAAAATGATCTGTTTTGGGGGTTTTAATTATTTATTGATTGACAGGTTCATTTGTTGTAATTGTACTAATTGAATATGTGTGTGTGTGTGTGTGTGTGTGTGTGTGTGTGTGTGTGTGTGTGTGTGTGTGTGTGTGTGTGTGTGTGGTGTTACATTCCAACAATCGAATCGACAATTCTTCTTGTCTGGTGTTTTCATGCACTTCAAATTGTGTTTATGATTTTATGATTTTGAATGTATTCATTCATCTTGTAAAATGTATACCCACAGGCAATGTTTAAAAATATTATATATATATATATATATATATATATATATATATATATATATATATATATATATATATATATATATATATATATATATATATATATATATATATATATATATATATATATATATTATAGGAGGCTGTGTGGTCCAGTGGTTAACGAAAAGGGCTTGTAACCAGGAGGTCCCCGGTTCATATCCCACCTCAGCCACTGACTCATTGTGTGACCCTGAGCGAGTCACTTAACCTCCTTGTGCTCCGTCTTTCGGGTGAGACGTAATTGTAAGTGACTCTGCAGCTTATGCATAGTTCACACACCCTAGTATCTGTAAGTCGCCTTGGATAAAGGCGTCTGCTAAATAAATATAGTGCCTATAGAAAGTCTACACCCCCTTTCAAAATTTTCACCTTTTGTTGCCTTATAGCCTGGAATTAAAGTGCATTAAAATTGTTTTGTTTTTTTCATTTATCTACACATCCTACCCCACAACTTCCAAGTGAAAAAAATATTATAGAACTTTGTAGAAGATTAATTAGAAATAAAAACTGAAATAACTTGTATGGATAAGTGTCCACCCCCCTTGTAATAGCAATCCTAAATTAGCTCAGGTGTAACCAATCACCTTCAAAATCACACACCAAGTTAAGTGGCCTCCACCTGTGTTAAATTGTAGTGATTCACATGATTTCAGGATAAATTCAGCAGTTCCTGTAGGTTCCCTCTGCTGGGTAGTGCCTTTCAAAACAAAGACTCAACCATGAGCACCAAGGCGCTTTCAAAAGAACTCTAGGACAAAGTTGTTGAAAGGCACAGATCAGGGGGATGGGTATAAAAAAATATCAAAGGCCTTGAATATCCCTTGGAGCACGGTCAAGATGATTATTAAGAAGTGGAAGGTGTATGGCACCACCAAGACCCTGCCTAGATCAGGCTGTCCCTCCAAACTGGATGACCGAGCAAGAAGGAGACTGATCAGAGAGGCTACCAAGAGGCCAATGGAAACTTTGCAAGAGCTACAGGCTTTTATGGCCAAGAAGGTTAAAGAGTGCATGTGACAACAATTTCACAAGCACTCCACAAATCTGGCCTGTATGGTAGGGTGGCAAGAAGGAAGCCATTACTCAAGAAAGCCCACCTTGAATCCTGTTTGAAGTATGCAAAAAAACACTCAGGAGATTCTGTAGCCATGTGGCAAAAAGTTTTGTGGTCTGACTAAACTAAAATTGAACTTTTTGGCCTAAATGCAAAGCCTTATGTTTGGCACAAACCCAACACAGCGCATCACCCAAAGAACACCATCCCTACTGTGAAGCA
Source organism: Acipenser ruthenus (assembly GCF_902713425.1). Taxonomy (NCBI): domain Eukaryota; kingdom Metazoa; phylum Chordata; class Actinopteri; order Acipenseriformes; family Acipenseridae; genus Acipenser; species Acipenser ruthenus. The sequence continues at coordinate 40,564,280 of NC_081199.1, read as the reverse complement.
TGGTGGTGGCAGCATCATGTTATGGGGATGTTTGTCATCGACAGGGACTGGGGCACTTGTCAGGATAGAAGGGAAAATGAATGGAGCAAAGTACAGAAAAGTCCTTGAGGAAAACCTGCTGCCTCTGCAAGAAAGCTGAAACTGGGACGGAAGTTCACCTTTCAGCATGACAACTACCCAAAGTACACAGTCAAAGCTACACTGGAGTGGCTAAGGAACAAAAAGGTAAATGTCCTTAAGTGGCCCAGACAGAGCCCTGACCTAAATCCAATCGAAAATTTGTGGCATGACTTGAAGATTGCTGTCCATCAACGCTCCCCAAGGAACTTGACAGAGCTTGAACAGTTTTGTAAAGAAGAATGGTCAAATATTGCCAAATCTAGGTGTGTAAAGTTGGTAGAGACCTATCCCAACAGACTCACAGCTGTAATTGCTGCCAAAGGTGCTTCCACCAAGTATTAACTCGGGGGTGGAGACTTATCCAATTATGATCTTTCAGTTTTGTATTTTTAACTTTTTTCCCCTTAACAGTGTGGAGTATGGTGTGTAGATAAGTGGAAAAAATCCTCATTTAAATGCATGAAACTCTGAGGCACTGACACAACAAAATGTGAAAAAAAAAGTTCAAGGGGGTGTAGACTTTCTATAGGCACTGTATATATATATATATATATATATATATATATATATATATATATATATATATATATATATATATATATATCCCAAAATGGAGTAGTTATCTGGGATGTGATTTACCCTGAACTCTTGGTTTGATGGGTGAGGAAGCCAGATGGAAAGATAACATGAGTAACCCCATTGACACTTGTGTTTTTATGAGATGAGTGAGCGAATGACGCTACTCAGGTAGGCAGGTCAAACCAAGCTCTTCAATCATAGCTCTGTCTCTGTCCCCTGAAAACATAAAATGAAACATCTTTGAGATTAATTTCAGACTTTCACTGGGTAATCTGCGAATTGCCCAGTTTCGGGGTGTAAGGAAATTTGATAGTCCATATTAATATTTGGGATGTATGGTACTTTCAATGAAGAGATATTGAGCACAGAGTTTAGTTCAGCTAGAGAGACAGCAAATATGACCATTTATGGGCATTTGTGGAAAGAGTCTCTGTTCTGCTCTGTTTTGGTTGCATGGGGGGATGGGAGAATTTCAGCGATAAGAGATGCAGGGAAATGTTTGTGAGGTTTGGGGATTGGCCACGTACACGGGTTTAGGTGGGGGAGGGTCTCAGATGATGTCATTATAGGAGAGTGTCCTATGTTATTAAAAAGTGATTGCAGCCATTGTCTGTGGTACAGATTCCATCCGCTGTGACCCAGAGCATTTGTCTCTGCTTTCTTCAAATAGTTCTATTCTTGTATTACACCAATAAACTTCACTAATATTGTTTTTCAGGTTTCATCATTTTTTCCCTACAGGGGTTTGCCCATAAAATATACACTGAATAATGATCTCATCTTCAAATATAAGTAAAAGATGTTATCCATTTTCTAGGAACACAGAATGACTGGGAGTGGGATGTTTTGTGATCATTAACCCCACTCAGACCCCCTGTTTACTAAATATGTTGCTGACTAAACCAGACAACAGATTTTAATCAGCAAAAAGGGGGCACCCGGAATTTTATTCATCTGCTAGAAATGCAGACAGACTTATGAGTTTCTGCAGTGGTGACTACCTAGACAGGTGTCACACCGAATGCTGTGCCAGTCTTGGCAGCCATCACTGCAGAAACTAATATCCCTTCTTATTTTTCTGCATTTGACAGGGCAGTGCATATATACTTGTTAAGTAGAAAAGCAGGAGAAAGATAACTTATAGGAAAAAAAAACAAAAGAGATAACTCCCATTTTAAATCTTCAGAGCAAATATTATTATTAGTTTATTTAGTAGACGCCTTTATCCAATGCAGCTTACAGAGACTAGGGTGTGTGAACGATGCATCAGCTGCAGAGTTGCTTACAACTATGTCTCACCTGAAAGACGGAGCACAAGGAGATCAAGTGACTTGTTCAGGGTCACACAATGAGTCAGTGGCTGTGGTGGGATTTGAACCGGGGACCTCCTGGTTACAAGCCCATTTCTTTAACCACTGGACCACAGCCTGTCTGTTTGCGTGCTTGGCTTGAGACACAGTCTTCAGAGTGTGTCCATGTCTGTGCAGGAGGGCCAAAGGTCTCAAGTTTGAGAACTGCTTCATGCAGCTCAAGCCCTGCTGTTTTCTTGATGCAGCTGTGTCAAGGGCTTTTGCTCAGCGTGTTTCTCCAGCGCTCAGCCACTTCAGCACGAACAGTAGCGAAGGCTTGATTAAAGTCCTGAGATTAGAAGCATACCTCTCAGGTATCATCAATTCAACACAGGTATCATCACCAGAAACCTGCTAATTGAACTGACACAAATATAGAAACCTTTTAAGAACATGTGTGCATGTGTGTTTGGTCTGCATTTAAGAACATCAATTCAGAGAATCTAAATGGGCAGACTTGAAAGGTTTTTGTTTGGGGAAACATTTGCATTAGTTTTCTGAAGAGAGAATGATTACAAACAAAAAAATCAGCAGAGTACTTAGCAAGTGTTTATTATAAATGTATCATGTCTAGTAAAGTGGAAATTTAGTACAGTGTTGAGAAAGGTGGTTTAACATCACCTTCCTGTCAGAAATGCACGCATGACAAGCATGTACAAACATGGTTAAGTGGTAAGGGACATTGGGTTTTTCACTCTTCTTTCTCCCCCTGGTTCATTATCCCTGTTAGGGAGAAGTGGAGCAGTGGGCCTTCTCTTTCTATAAACCTCAACAGAGCTCTAAAGCACAAGAAACGCCAGGGGCCATAAAAACAGACCCCAGCCAGCTAATGGTTCTAAACGGCTTTCTTCTCCTCCACTGCTATCTAAACGCAGAGCTCACTGATAATTAGGCGCCTAACCAAGCAAAAGTAAAACAGAAAGGCAAAAAAAGAAAAGACAAAATAGCACAGCTCATGTCTCTGCCTAGACTTTCCTTGGTGGTCTTCGTAGCTTTGTGTCAAGCTATGTTTTTTATCCACTGTTCCCACAAATTACTATTTCTACTGCCTATCAGCCACAGCTATCAGGTGGCAGATGTGGTTGCTGGCAACTTTGCTGTGCATCTTTTTGCTCACTAAATTTCCATGGTGTAGATCTGGTGTAGAGGAAGCCACTCGCCTATCGTATAGCCGCGCATGTCTTGAACCATGGATAGTCAGCATTAGCTCCTGAATGCATTCAGTTCAACTGCAGCTATAATGTAGGAGGCACAAGTGCGGCAAGGTTTACTGGACTGCTCCAGTTAATAACCTGCATTGCCTGCTGAAATTCCAGGCATGAATCCATTGGCTCAGCTTCTCATTAGGTCAGGACACCTGATTAATTGGCTTTCCTTTTTCTGTTGTGATGTGGATAAGTAGAGCCCAGCAATCCTGGTTATCAGACAGCTTCATACTTCACACTTAGCTTAAGCACTGTAGTTTCCCTTTCCTGTATTCAGTGCAAACATTATAATGGGCCAGACCTGCAAATTCCTACCATTTCTGAATAGGTTGAATGTGCTGTGTAAGAATATGGGAGCCCTGTAAACAAAGAGCAGAATTAATAGGTATGTGATCCAGTGGAATCCATCGCTTAGTGTCTGAAGACAAAGGCAGCAACGAAAGAGATGTAAAGTCATTTCATTCTTTTCATTACAGTTCATTAGACTTTAATGTAGCACGCCTAAGAAATTCAAGCTGTGGAATTTTTATAAATTGTGCCTTGAATGCAGCGCTATCTGTTATGCTAGTCTCTTGATTAAGAAAAGCACTGTTCTTGAAAGTCATTTTTTATGTTAGCGAGCAATAGCTAATTATTGTTATTGCAATTGCACAGCTAGGTTGTGTATTTACAGTACAATGTAATTAGCGGGTAACCAAATGTGCAAATATAGTGTAATTTCAGAATAATTGGAGACACTAATTGTATTATTTTGCGACTTGTGGTTCAAAAAAAGAAAGGAAGTCCATTGGGTGTGAGCTGAAGCCTGTTTTGATCACTACTCACTTTCATGCACCTTGCTGTGATTTATTTTTGCATTCCTCGCAAAACCTTAAGAAGTTTAAACTCCTTTGATGTTACCAATTACTTAGATCTGTTCCCTCATAAGAGAAGCAATAACAGATGGAGTAAAAACTAAAGGTTATGTTTCCATCCCCAAGTTTGTGAGAAATCTAATGCTCCGCTCCTCCTGGTTTATGACATTATCAGAGCCTATTGTATTCAATTTCATCTCATCAAAGGTGCAGTGGGCTAAGGTCGTGTGCTCTTCAAGAACGTCATGTTTAAGTTCAAACCACAATATTTTGGGGCAGCAGTGTGGAGTAGTGGTTAGGGCTCTGGACTCTTGACTGGGGGGTCATGGGTACAGCAGCAGTGTCCCCCAGCTGGGACACTGCTGCTGTACCCTTGAGCAAGGTACTTTACCTAGATTGCTCCAGCAAAAAACCCACCTGTATAAATGGGCAATTGTGTGTAAAAAAAATAATGTAATTGTATGTAAAAATAATGTGATATCTTGTAACAATTGTTAGTCGCCCTGGATAAGGGGGTCTGCTAAGAAATAAATAATAATAATGTCTCTCTGTACATCTGGCACCGGCAAACTGCTGGTTTTTCTAGCAGTTTGCAAAGTCTCCATACTTTAAACAGAAAGAATATAGCACTTTGATTGCATTCTAACACTGTTATACCATGGCATGTTTACAATTTCACTTCACATTGATCATGGAAAGCAGAAAGTCTCTGCAAGCAACAACAATGGCAGCACTACATTGTGTCTCTAATTACTGTGTATTTGCATAGTAAATAAAGTACATGTGTACTTACACATAATTGCAATGTTATTATGCATAGTTGCAACGTGTAACGTTGCAACTTGTTTTTGCACAATATATGCAAGTACACAATTATATCAGAAAAGAGTTAGGGTTAGAAGGGTTAGGGTGAGGTTTATATCAGGGTGAGGTTTATATCATGCAAAAAGATTACACATTATTATTATTTATTTCTTAGCAGACACCCTTATCCAGGGCGACTTATAATTGTTACAAGATATCACATTATTTTTATATACAATTACCCATTTATACAGTTGGGTTTTTACTGGAACAATCTAGGTAAAGTACCTTGCTCAAGGGTACAGCAGCAATGTCCCCCATGTGGGATTGAACCCACAACCCTCCGGTCAAGAGTCCAGAGCCCTAAACACTACTCCACACTGCTGCCAATGTAACTATGCATAATAGCATTGTAATTATGTGTAAGTACACATGTATTTACTAAGTACTCTCTAAATACAGAGTAATTAAAGGCACAATGTAAAATACTTGATGCACCAACCCCCCCTCCCCCTCCCAAATCCCAGCCAGAGTCAGCCCAGCAGTAAATGGACCAAAAGCAATCACTAGACACAAGCAAATTAAAACTCTCTTGTTGTGGCGAGGGCTTTCCTCATGAGGAAAAGAAACAGATTACTTAAAGCACACCCTCTGCCCATGAGCCCCGATTAGCATACCCTCTAAAGTGTGCCAGGAACACTTTCATGCAGTCTGCTGATCACACACAGTTCCTTTCTGAACTAAATAAAGAGTTATTGTGTTCAGGCTACTGCCCTAGTGATAATCAAGACGCGAAGTTAGTTCAATTAGAGACCACAGTGAAGTCTTCAGTTTGGCAGGAGGCTTTGGCCATCTGCAGTTTACTGATGTTGAACTTTTCTTGGCAAGTACTCAACATGCAAAAATCTACAGGTCTGACTAAGTAACTACTATGTAAATACACAGTGATTAGAGGCACTTCATGTAGTGTTACCTCTGTGTTTTTATTTATTCTGTGGCATTGGTTATTGAAAGGTAAATTCAGAAAGCAAATTCACAAACACATTATTTTTTCTTTGATGAGAGACACATTATAAACCACTTTTCTAGGCCTAATTTGTTGGTCTACAAAAGCTAGCCTGTATGTGTGTAAGGAATTCCAGGTATCTGTGTGGTTTCAGTCTGTAGAGGAATGCCCTTGCAACCCTGCTATTATAAATAATCCCTTTATGTGACTGACTATCATGATTTTCTCAAGTGTAGCACTAGTCGTCAATTCAACCAGTGCAAAATGCTCTGGGGTTCACCTACAGTTTAACTAGCATCTGTTGTATAGAGAATATTATTTCAATCGCCTCACAGGGGCACTGAAAATAACTTTTTCAATCTGTTAATGACTTCAGCATGGGACTCAATTAAAGGTTTGGGGTAAGATTAGGTTTATGTGAAGATGCTCAAGGGAGCAGCAGTGTTCTTGTGTAACTTTCACCCTGTGTGTAAACCTGATGACTGAGCAGCTTGATATTTCATCCCTTGCATAACACACACCTCTGGTATACTGCCCTAGCAAAAAGAGCATTCTATTTAGAACTGCGTATCCCACACACTTTATATATAATGAGCTACCCACACGTACCTTATAGAAATTCTCATTAAATTTGAATGCATTATACTCCATAAACTACAGTATCAGGCTGTTTTAAAGTCAGCAGTTTTGCCTTGCTGATATAGAAAGAAACAAACATTTACCATGTTCAGCAATGGACAGCAAGACTCCCAGAACACCAACACAGGTCATAATACTCCATTGTGACACCTTCACATTATATGGTATTATCTGCACACCACTGGCACAAGAAGGTGTTCATTGTCACAACATTTTCACAGGAGCACATCACCTCTTGACAGATCTATCCTTTATTATATTTGAAAGCTGCTTTGTTTCTAGGGCATGTTTGTGCACAAAGCTGCAACAGTGAAGTGTGAGACACTGGAACATTTTTCAAAGCCCACACAGTCCCATACACATGCACCCACACACACGAGCACTCAAACTCACCCCCGTGCACCTTGTGGTCCTAGACAAACATTCACTGCACGCTGTTCGAAGCCTGGAAAACAAAATCGATAGCACATGTAATTACCCACTGCTGTATACATCAGTGTTTTATGTTTAAAAGGTAAATGTACAATTACATTTAGACAATTTGAAGAAATCTGCATTGCACCACAGATTTATTTATTTTTTATTCATTTTATTGCTTAATTGCATTTCTAGTCAACAAAACCCGCTGGCACGGGAATTTGATTGCCTTTTCTTTTTTTTTTTTTGACCTAGATTTCCCTCAAATTTTTTAACATGCTAACTCTTGGGAATTCTGGTAGTAACAGCAATGAATGCAGTGGCGCTCTCTGGCATGACAGAAGCATGGATGCAGATTAATTAACATGACAGCTTCGTAGTCTGGATGGAGAGCATGAGGCAGCGTACCCCTCGGTTTGCGAACACACCTTCAATGTAGCTGCTGTGTCTGCCTCTGCAGGACTAGAAACGAACAACGTTTGGAGCACCAAGGTGGTCTTACCCTTCAGATAACAAGACCATTGGAAAACCATTACAGGTACATTAAGTGTCTCTAACTACACTGTAATTACATACTAATTGGCTATGCTTGATTATTGTAATTCCTTGATTTCAAAACGCTGGTCCTCACTTACAAGGCTATTCATGGTTCTGGTCCTGCCTATTCGCAGTTACTTATTCCCTGATAACACTTCAAAATGTTATCCTGAATGCTGAGTTTGTCAGTATTTTTAAATCACTTTACATTAAGTGTCTGTAATCACTGTGTATTTACAAGTAGTTACTTATTAAATACATGTGTACTTACACATACTTACACATACTATGCAATGTTATTATGCAAAGTTAGAATGTACTTAACGTGTAAATCTTTTTGCACAATATATTTAAGTACACAATTGTATCAGAGGCTTGTGTAAGAACACATATATTTACGAAGTACCTTCTTAATGTAAAGTGTTGCCTTATCTGGTTGGTGGTTTATGAAACAAGTATAGCTGTAGGAGGTGATACTAGAGTTAAAACAAATTGCAGTGTTTTACTTGATTTTAGCTGATGGCTGCAGCTTTCTCAATTTCCTAATGCATTATCTGTAAACTGTTTAAACCAAAACTCTGAGTCCTCTAGTCATCCGTGTCGCATTAGATAGATTTTCCTCACTCTGAACACGACAGAAATCTTATTGCTGGATAAATATAGAAAAACAAAAATTATCTAACGACATGTACTGTAGCTAACTAGACATATAAAACAGATTGAGGGGGGCTATCAGATAACTAAAGATATAACTATAGATTATGGTTGCATTGATGGAATATATGGCACCGATACAGTGAAGGAGATATGTAACTAAGGATAATGATAGCTATAGATCACTTCCATAGATATCAGATACAGTATGTCAGTAGAGTTTGTAAAATATTCATCAATACAGAGTACAGAGGGATTGTACAAATAACTACTGCCATAACGCCATGGGCAGTTAGGACAGCTCTGGTTTTAATGTTTAAATTGTACTGCCTATAATTCCTTAAGGAGGTGGAAATCTGCAGGGAAGTTCTCCAGAATAGAATCATCACTTCTTAGTCTGTTCCTCATGAAGCATCTAAGCTATCAACTCTATATGAGATCTACTGTCTTGCCCATCGTGACTGAACCTGAATGTATGTATCCAGTACCCTTTGTAAACTCATATTCTGGGTGTTAGTATTTCACTGATCCACAGGTCTTTAGCAGTTTGTAACAGGGTGGAGGCTGGGCGACCCTGCACATTGTAAGTGAGAGCCGTTGCATTTGTGGTTTTAGAGTTTTTAACCTCATCTCATCTCAGAATGAGTTAATAATACTGACATCAGTATAAGACTTGCCTCTCCACTGAAGAACTTGCTCTTTAGTTGAATGGTGAGACGTTAGTCTTTGAACCGCATGGTTTACAGTTCACTTCCAGCCTTGCCTTTCCATTCAATTCAAAAGGCTGAGATGCCAATTCATTAAACAGGTTATCCGATATAAGAAAAGAGACTGGGACAGTACAAAACAGACTCTCTGCCCCTTGTGGCCACATATGTCTTGATTTCAATCTTACAAGTCAGTTATTCTTCAGCAACCATAAAATACAGAAATTCCACCAGTTAGTCTTCTTATATTTTTCCCATAATTTTATGATGCATTTATCACAGCTAGAGCTTCTGATTTTCGGATTTAACCGATAAAACCCGATAAAACACCCCCGATACAAAAAAATAAATCAATGGATAGCCAATAAACACTGGAAAAACTGTGGAAATGGTTATAATCAATTCACGTTGACTTTACCCTTTTTGCTTTAAAAAAATAAAACCTACTACAAAAATTATAATAAATACATTTCCCAGTGCTGCTGGACAATGTCCCGCCTTTCTGACTTGTATCTATCATTGATTCGTTCTGAATACTTTAAACCCACCCCAACTACTGAGTGACAACACATTCCTACATTTCTATTGGAGACTCCACTTGCAAGATTTAAAACGAGATTACAATCAGGATGGAGGCTTGTTTAAAACAGAATTGTGGCGAAATGTACAAAAATGCCTACACACAAAAACCCCATAAGAATGTGCCCGAGACCATAGGGATTTCATTGTGGAAGACAGCAAAGGAAAGAAGGTACAACTTAAGTTACTATACATATTTTGACAGAAAAAATATGGTTAATATGGTTTACCATACTTCTGTGAGCTTTACAATGCTTACCTATGTTTTACCATGCTTTCACTGTGCTTTATTAGGCTTTGCTGTGCTTTTACTATAGTAAACTTTTATAAGGGGAGACAGAAGAAAAGAATACGTGGGTAACTTTACAAACATGCCAACAAAGGTATTAGTGAAATCCATGGAGCTGCCACTCTGTGTCTCTCAGCCAGCCATGCTCTAAATTGGTTTCCCAGTGAGTGGTTATATAATGATGAGTGTATTTGAACTTGTTAAATTAATGTATTCCTTTTTATATACATATGTAAGGATTTTTGTTTTCACTTTGCTGAATCTTACACTCCCTTGCAATTGTTTAAATTTGTATTTTTCTCGGTCAAAACCAATTACTTCTGTAGCTGTCAGAGCCTCACTCCCACATATTACTTGATGCTGTCTTCCCTGATCTAGGTGATTATTTCCTTGGTGCTGTTCCCCATTTGTCTGTCAGTGGTCCTCAGTACTCTTGGCAAACAGATGTCAGCTTGGGGGAATAATGGGAGATTTTCCCACATAACAGAGTACATTTCCAGCCGGCAACACAGCAATTAAAAGTAATTTGCCTTCTCCAATAGTAGTAAATAAATTATTATGTATTATTAAACATTATAATAAATTATTATAATATTATTTATTTCTTAACAGACACCCTTATCCAGGGCAAATTACAATTGTTACAAGATATCACATTTTTTTACATACAATTACCCATTTATATAGTTGGGTTTTTACTGGAGTAATCTAGGTAAAGTACCTTGCTCAAGGGTACAGCAGCAGTGTCCCCTACTGGGGATTGAACCCACAACCCTCTGGTCAAGAGTCCAGAGCCCTAACCACTACTCCACACTGCTGCAATACTGATTATAAGCCGACAGCCAGAGTGGATTGGAGTAGTGGATGTATATTTATTGAGTAACCCCTTTACAGTTTATCTTTTTAAAAGCTGAAAATTGCAGTATTTTTAAATGCTGCATTTAATATTATGAAACATCAGTCACTACACCCTGGGATAGTTATTTCTGGTACCTTACATTGTAAGATGTTTGTTTTGATTGTTTTCCTGGTTCAGTATGCTCTTGGGCACCACTTGAGAGGTCAGAAATTCAAATCAAGTGGAGATTTTTGTCCTGTCCTTTAAAAGTCCTACAAATGTGATCCTCTCCAGGTTTTTTTTTTTTAATTTAATGTCCAATATATGGCATAACAATATTTCCTCTCTCTAGTTTTTTAAGATAAATAATATTGAGATTGACTATTTTACACAGCTATTTTACACTTATAGCACCAGAACCCTAATATAATGGACAACTCCACAAAGCTGAATAATACCCAATTAGTAACCCGAAAGTTACTTCCATAGTAAGACCTGTTTTAAACCAAGTTCAAACTCATAACTCATAAGTAAAAATTCAGAGAGGAATAAAATGACTGGTATAAAACTTGTACTCACAAGAATAATGTAATGGTACCTTCTTATAACCCTAACCCTAACCCTAACCCTACACTAACCTTAAACCTAACTAAATCGTTTCTTATTTTTTTTTAAATTGCTGTTGTTTTTTTCTTCCCTGAGAATTTGCGTTTGCCTTTGCACTCAAAATAGCAACACCTTTGTTCAGGTTTAGAATCAACAGGCTTAATAAGGCTTCAAAAATGTGTACTTACCCTTTATTAAAATATCAACTTTCTTGCAAGTTAGGGTTACCATATGACTCCATGTACACTAGGACAGTTTGGGACAGTTCAGGCTTTTCAACTCACATTGCAATGCATTTGAATGCTCGAATGCATACATGATGTGTGGTGGGGGGTATTCATAAGTGCTTGTGATATCTTCCTCTTCCTGGGGCCCCTTGCTTTCGATAATTCACTTTGTACTGTAAAGTTATTAACGTCACATTTGCTTATATCTCAGCGTTAGTCGAGAGATTCAATATGCAAGCTTTCAAGGAAGCTCTGAGTGTCACAAAAGGTGAAGCCGAATGGCATACAAGCCAGTAACTGATATATGTTGAAAATCTCACATGTCTGATCATCTACTAATAAAATGTGTTTAATTTGCAACAGTTATCTGGACTGACCAAAGTTATCAGCTACCAGTAGAAAACACCCAAAAAACGTTTAAGGACTTTGCAGCTTCACACAACACCTGTTTTTGAGTATAAAGGTGTTGAAGGTAATTATATATGTTAGCTGAGCTCCATATCAAACAAAGTAGGTGTTTAATTAGAATTTAGAGTGAAAACACCACAGGTATGGTGCCTCGACGTCTGGATAAAGGCTAAATAATGCATAGCCATGCAAGTATTCAGTTCAGTTCCTGTGTTAAACTCACATAAAGAAGTAAGATTACAATTCTAAATATCACTCACTTGTTCGTAAAATGCACAACTTTGTCTCCACAGATCATGCTTTTAAACAATTACTTCAGAGGTTTATTCATTAAATTGTAATAGATTCAAGCAATCAGCCCATGTGGGGGAAGAACTAAAGCAACGCTCACATTACATGATGGATGTATATCTGATTAATATACATGACATGAAAACAAGGAGATGGCATTTGAATGGCCTTAAAGACAGTTCAAAGAGGTTGTTCTGTAGGTAGCTCTGAAGCTTTCTTTATTAAATGTACACTCTTAGTGGAGCAGTTTCAATGCGGATATAGCTTGTGTAACAGGCAGTGTTGTGTAATGCAGTGCCGTCATGGATTCTGACCCCAGTCAGTGAGATGAGGTTAAAAGCAATCCTTTATTTAGCTGAAGTGAATTTATACATTTAATTGACCAATAGCGCAAATTTGCTTCCTATTCAAAGATGTTTTAAATGAATCTGAATTACCATTGCAGGCACAACCAGATCTGTATGCAAATGCAAGTTTACTGCAGTGTGTTTACTTTTCTTTCTACAAAGCTGAAGAAGGGCTTTTGTCCAAAAAGTTCCTGAAATTTAAAAATAAAATGTTTTATAATTTAAACATTTTGTGTTCATCCAAAAACAAAAACCTTGTATTTTATTTATGTTTTCAATTTCTGTACACTGTGGTTATACTGTGGTTATATATATATATATATCAATGTCAATGTCTTGATGAATTAATGTTAAAAAATTACAGAAAGAAAGCCATCGAACATTCCAAAGCAGTTTCCTCTTTATTATTAATTTATTAGAAACACAATCTGTCTGCTGTGCTCCACACACCCTGATGAATGGGCCTTAAGAATCGCGTTCCTTCACCATTACCCAATCAACGAATTTTCCAGAGAAGCAAGCGGTCATATGCTACAGACATAAAGAGAAGCTTACACATCCCTCAATAAGACCTAACAATCACACTATTATCAGTTTCCTTAAAAAGCACCCCCCCCCCCCCCCCCCCCCCCCCCCCCCGCCCCCACCCCCGCCCCCGATCTGAATTTGCTACACATTCAGAACTACACTGGAAATAATCACGGGTTATAAAGATACGGAGAGGGGATCAGACACCGGATTCATTGAAGGACTTTTTTTTTATTGTGGCATACAAGTAGTTATTTATCATTTAACCTTTTTTGTTTTCAATAAAATGTTTAAAACAAAAGCCTTTTAACATATTTAAAATAATGCACTTCTGCAGTGTTGGGAGAGGATTTAATCATTACAAAGTAATTACTAACAGCCAATACACCTTTTCAAGTAAAATGCATTCCAGCATGTTTATACACAACAGAGCACATGCTGGCTGTGAGTTACAGCAATCATTTGTTTATTAGTTTATTCACTAGTTAGTTGAAACATTTTGTTTTAGGGTAACTGGTCGTGACAAACTTTAACAGAGAAAATACATTTTCAGGATGCATCACATTTACAATTACCCATTTTTAACTTGCCTTTCATGTTTCCATGTACCCCTACAATTTGAACCTGGAGTATTTGAACCTCATTTATTCAGGTTCATGATCAGTGGGCTGAACCTGCTCTGTTTCTTGAGTTCAGCTTCTTCTTAATTCCTGTACTAGAGGTTTCTCTGTTAAAAACTGGCCTTATGCATTTACCGATGCTGGAACAATACAGCGGTGAAAGAAGACATGTTTTCATTACATCATGCTACACAGATTATCATTAGTCCTCTTCACCAACAAAAAAAATACTTTTTTTCAATAAAAATGTGGTAACGCTTTACATAATAATTACTTAGTAAATACATGTGTACTTACACATAATTCAAAATTAAAAGGATATCCTCTACAGGCTAAAGGAAACACTTACTGGTATTTTGAAAGATCATTTCATCTAGACTTGGCCATGAGTCTTTTTATGCTTTTATAAATAAACACACACACACGCACGCACGCATGCAGACACATACACACACACATCTGAAATCAGTAGCCTTTGGCTCTTATTAATCAGAGCTATTTACTTCAGGGAGCAATTTGCATCATATTTTGTGAAAGGGAAACATGCAAACCAGTAATATAACTAATCTATTAAAAAACAACTTGACTTGGCATTGCGACATTGTGTTGAGTGAGGTTTGGATTTAGACAATAATGCAGTGGTGGCACAGGCTGGTTCAAATGGATCAAGGGAATCTTTTCCACACCCTGTATGGGAAATCTTAGACCGACATATATATATAATTCCTGTTTCACTGCATAAGGCTGCCACTGCTTACCATTTGTCATGTGAAAAAGCAAGGGAAAATGCACCACACATATTACTGGAATGACTCTCAACTGTAATAGATATCATGCTGTATCTATGAGTGTTTAGGCTGTACCTGAGTCTAATGGAAGATAATGATTCTTACATGGCTGGTATGGAGATAAATTTACAACATTAACAGAGCCATATGCCATAACAAGCAAATGTTACTCTTAACAAGAACTGCTGCTGTTGCTCTCGGGGAGATAAAGAAGAAGAAAAAAATCGTTATCGCTAATGTATGATTCAACTGCTGTGATGCCTTCGGTGGATCCTAACAGAGAGTTGGCAAGCCATTGCTTTAAGTTTGTCACTTACACACACACACATAGATTTTCAACACCCTAGAGCGAAAACATACTTTTAATAGGTCGATGCTGCCAGGACATGAGAATAGGTCGGTTTGCATGTGTGGTTTGTTTCACGTGAATGGACAATGCGCGTGCAACTTGGCAGGGAAAGCTCGTGAAAATGTCCCAAAATAACGGTCTCAGTATTTACTGTGAAAGTCTCAATTTCTTGTGAGATTCCAGGACCCCCACACACACCATCATATCCCCACATTTACCCAAAATATCAGGCAATTGTGTTGTTTAAAATAAAGTAAAAACATGTTGCTTTTAAAAATTTAGATATTTTCTTTTTTTCTTTGTGAGTTTTGTCTGGTTTGCTGGGTATAGGCAAAGACAGTGTGAGTTAAAGGCATCATTATGCATTGATATTATTGAGCATTATACGCATGATTAACAACACAATACCTGGAACAATAAACAGCAAACAAAAAAAGATAATTGCGATCACCCTGTTCTACCGGAGAAAGAAAAATAATGCAAGATCACTGTGGGTCCATGATATCCTCAAGAAAAGAAAAAGGTACGTAGTTTACATCACAGCGAAAGTTTAAAACATTTTATCTCTTGCGTGCCTCTCTGCGGTGCCGCTTGAGTGCCGCTTTGTGTGACTGCCTCCATTGAAAACAATTGCTTTTGCCGCAAACACATTCCCAACTGTCCTGTACTCCGCTATGGAAGCAAGCCTGTACAGAGCTATAGCCACTCTTGTCTCAAGTGGTACAGGCATCTGGATATAATTTAATTCTGGCTGCAGGTCTTCTTTTACGAGTTCAACTATTTTGTGGAAGGCTGATCATGTGACCCGAAAGGATTCCATCCACTGTTGATCCAAAAAAGAGAATGCAGCACAACCTCTTCCCACAAGCAAGACGGACGATTATGTGCCCTATTTCTGGGCATAGCCAGTGGGTAAGGAGGCATAGGGACCTGTGGGTAAAGGATGTTAGGTGGTTCAATAGCTGTGAATAGTGCCATGGCATCCACTGTTCCCAATCCAGACAGCCTTGGGAGCAACCCAGGTAGGTGTCTTGCACACATTGCTAGAATTCTACGTCTCCGTCGGTTGTCAGCCATGGTGAGATGACATACGAGGGCTGAACAGATTCCTTATATATGCTGCTAATAAGTTTTCAATTGATTAATTAGGCAAAACAGGTTGTAGTAATTAAGATATAAGCCCCAGACCAATTATGTGTGAAAAGCAGTGTGGCCGACAGTACAACTAAGTATTAAAAATCCATTAGCAAATCAGATCTTTTATAACGATTTACGAGACACACAATGACATGTGGAGTCTCTCTCATGTAAACAGTATTTTGGGGACTTTCACAGTTAACAGCACGAGAATCTAAGTGGGCCGTCAGCATGGCTAATTTAAATCTGACCCCCCTCCCCCTCTCCTCATTTGCATAGCGTTCGGGGAGAAAGTAGGCATTACAAAGGAAAATAAGAGGCTTACATGTAAACACAAAAAGGCACCATGTCCACATTTATTTCACGAGACACAAATGTCTCAAGAAAAGTCAAACACTCATGTAACGCAACCTAATGTTACCACTGGTAAGTATAGGGTTGTCCGTCTGAGTCACTGTGCGTAAGTGCCTGAAAACTCCTGCCGATGCAATCGTTGAAGGTCTGGTGTAATGAATTTTTATCTCAGCCCAATGAATCAAATGGAAAGGCAAAGGCTGTCTTATGCAGAAGTCAGTATTATGAACTCACCAGCCACTAGGAGGAGTTGCACCTTGGTCCAGTGGAACAGCCCTCAGTTCCTGCAAGTTGCAAGGGTTTAACATGGCTTCCCCATGCTAATACTACAATATGCCATTTGTTATAGTTTACCATGATTTGTCATGGATGTTATCATGCTTTACTCTGTGTTATACCATGCCTCCAAATGATTTTCCACTGTTTCTTTTATCATTCTTTACCACCTAAAGGAACACTGTAACTTTGCTTTACCAATCTCTGAACAGAAATTGCCTGTTTTCTATTTTCTCCTGGTTCCTTGTAGAGTGTACTGCGCAGTGGTGCATTACAGGCAAAGATCTCATGCTTTCTGTCTATATTTAACAAGTGAAGCACCTTGGACTTTGGTCCCAGCAGTGGGACATTGATTTCTTCAAGCACCCCAAGGGCCCAGCTGCTACACTGTTCATTTTGTATTTTTGTAACAAGTAGTTGCCCTAAGCATTAAAAACCAGGCAAAACGCACACACAACATACACATACAGTAACAGGCTCTAAAAATATGAGGACGACACCTTCCATTGATAGAGAATTTCTTAACAAACAAATGAATGCAGGTTTTTTTCAAAACTGTTAATTTTTTGCACTGCTGACACGTAGAGTTCTTTTAAAATCTTTAATTAACCAACTGCTCTATGAATTTAAAATTGAAGACATTTATGTTTGACTTACATTGTATGTGTTTCTTTTAAGATTATGGGTGCAGTTCATTTATTACAGTGGAGCACAGTGAAGGATGTTCCAGCCAAGATATTGGTTCCATACCCTTAATTACTAATTGATCAGTTGCATCTATATATTGATTACTGATGTGGAATTGCGCTTGAGGACCGAAGTTGTTCGCCGCTGATTTAGTAGAAACACTTCACACATAAACAAGTTATAGAATAGTGTTAAACATTGAAAACATGCATTGACATATAATATAGCAATCCTCAACATTGCATTCCATACTAAAACTAAATACAACCCCAAGAAAGGTTATTTAAAAAAAGAAAAAAGCACTTACTTGGATGTGCTAAACTCTGTTCAGGATAATGCAGAGTCTTGCAGGCCTTCCCTGGTATTTATATAAGAAGGGTGTGTTCATTTAGAATTGCAGATTCAAGCAAAATACCCTCTGCTGATTACATATTAACAGGAAAGCAATCTACCAGACTGCACATGCAATCCTATTTCATTTAAAGCGTGGGTAGAAAACGTTCACAATAATGGATAAGTTCAAAACCTTTTCGTTTTTACTCATATGTGAATTTGTAATGACTTTCACCCAGTTCAAATGTTCCGCACAATTAGGGTGTCCCTGCCTTGCACCTCGGGCAGTCACATATAAATGACGTTAGGTAGGGGGACTTTTGCAGCCATAGATCTAAATGATTCTATTAGCCTCCAATAAATGGGAAAAAGGAGATTGCTGGCATGTGAAAGTGGCCTGGGCAAGACCAGTCGTCCATGTCAAAACCAGTTCAACGATTTGTACATTTTCTGTTTGTCTGCCTCATTAGAGCTTAGCCTTACAAATGTAGAGGCAGGTGGTATTTCACAGCAAGACCGTTAGAAAGCCTATTACAAGAAAGCAACAAGTCAAGTGAAGCATGCCAGGTCATTATGGATTGTGTGCTCACCCATAGCTCACAGGGAATGTGCTGCTGGAGTGCTCATTCCAGCATGAATCAGGTGTCACCGTCTATCCCTGCCTAAACCAGCTGTCCTCAGATACGAACACCCCTGTACTCTCTTGAGTTCAATGCTCAGCAGCAATAACACCTTAGACTCCAGTCTGGTCACATCTCAGAAGATAGGCAAGGACAGCACTTGGATTGGGGTGTGGTCTTATCTCAAAATCTAAGCAAGGCTGGTATTGATTTTGGTTAGACATTTGAAGCTCAGCAAGGTAGGCAGGCCTGGTCAGGCGTGGTATTGTGATGTGGTCTGTTTTCAGAAACAATTAGACAGGTCGGGTCTGGACAGTGCCTTCTTTAAGTGTGATGTGTTCAGACTCAGGCAGGCATTTAGAAGATTTGGGCTGGTTTGTAATCAGGTCAGACCTCAGAAATACTAAAAAGGGTTGGGCCTGGTTTGCACGATTGGATTATTTATTTTTTACCCAATATAAAACAGCATAAGAAGGGTTATGAATGAGAGAAGGGCATTTGGCCCATCAGTGCTTTAATCGGCTCTAGTAGCTGATTGATCCAAAAACTTCAGTGTTTAAAGGATTCCAATGATTCAGCTTCAACAACATGGCTTGGTAGAGCATTCCATTCACTAAAAGAAATGTCTCTGTCCTAAGTCTGTATCCACTTCATTTCCAGCTTGTTTCTCTAAGTTACACCAGCTTCAGCATTGGAAGCAGGATTGGAAGTTGGGGAATTCTTTCTGCTCTGGGCTGTAACTTAACCAATCCATTATGCTATGGTAAAGAAGTACCGTCGTCCTAAGAAATCCAAGTTGATACTGTGTATGGAGAGAAACTATTATATGCTGTATAGCGTGTGTGTTTGATCATTTATTGAAATGTCTTCAATTCACCCAGCCCACAGCAGCCCTGGAAACAAGTTGTGATTTTTCAAAAGATCTCTAGCTCCAGTGAGCCAGACTTTTTTTTTAATAAATACCACAAAAAAAAAAAAAAAAAAAAATCCAGGCAGAGGCTGAAACACCTAAAAGTCATTTTCATGTATCACATTTTGTCAGCTCTTGTATGATTTCATGACATACAAAAACGATTTACAAACTTACAATCTTCTCTTCCTGTCTTATCCCTAATAATAATAATAATAATAATAATAATAATAATAATAATAATAATAATAATAATAATTGAAGTTATTTTTCCTCATCTCTGCTGTAATGGCTTCATTTGAAAAGAACATCACCAATACAGTTATTTTGTTGAAGAATCTTCTCTCAATTTCCAGACGATAATATATAGTTGACAGTATTTCAACCTCAGATTTCCAATGGCTTTTACAAAACATCTGAGCGCTTTCTATAATTTATAATGTCAACCATCAGGGCCCCTTGATTGAGTACCAGCCTTGTATTTAATGGTGTCCTGTATGAATAATTAAATTATTATACTTCTTTAAATTTCATTTGTCAGTATATCCTCTCGAGATGTGATATGGGATTTCTCAGCCAGTCCCAGGGGACTTGCCAGCAGGAAGGCCCTTCAATCACACTGCTGCACCGGCAAACCTAAACACTTCCAATGGAACAGATCAGCTCCTGCCCGTGGAAGGGGAGATCCTCTATAATACATATAATACCCTGCAAACACAACAACATTGGTAGTTTCTGTAAGACTACTGTGGATGTTAAACCAACTAAGCACAAAAACACTGAGGGGGAATTCAATCACAAGAAATGCAACATGCTTGGTTATTTCCTAATTTATTTGACATTTAGTCAAACTTTCCAGCGGAACGGTTGTTTTGTGTTTAAAATTATAAAACGTTGCGTTTTTATCTAAACAATGTGTGGTCATCATGCATTGAAACCCCATGATTGTCATTAACTTCATTATATACAGTACTAACACTTGCATTCTATTTTATATGGCACAAGTTTCTTAACAATGGCTGCTGGTTACAGTGTTATAAACCTGGAGCACGTTAATTTGTAGTGAATATGGTTTAATTCAATTGATCTAAATGATGGTGGAGACCAACAATGCATACCAACACGCTGAAAATCGATCAAATAACAGTCCATTGGAGTCTGTTTTGTTCAGGGGTGCCATATTCTGGTCCTGCACCACTGTTCCACTCCAGATTTAATAGGAAGATGAAACAATGAACTGTGTTAGGTTAAATTGCTTTAATTAAACACATTAGAACATGATTGGAGCAAAAACCGGACCTTTACCCACCCTTGCTTCAGCTTATTTCTTTATGTTAAAACAAAACACTATTTTGGAGATTTAAATGACAGCTGTAATTAAATCTGAATTTTAGATCAATTGAATAAATCCCAGAGCTTGTATCGTTATTGTTCACATTACAGTATGCCAATAGCTTTCTTCAGTGAAGAACCATACTAAATAAATACCCTTAGAATTATCTTTTTATGACAACACAATTTGTTATAGTATACTGCAGGTAAAAATCCTACCTCTTACCAAATTGCATATACTATCATTTTGTTCAATGCTGACCGATTTATCTTGAGTTCATTCCCTCTGCCATAGTTGGTTTGATGCCATTTGGACAGTTCTCCAGCCTGACTCTTTTAAGTGGAACTGGCAAGTGTGGATCCATAACACTGTTACAGGGAGCTGATTCAAATTGGCAAACCCAATTAGACAGAGAAGTGAAGCTTTCAGAAAATACAAAGGGATGAAAAAGAGCAGGAATCAGGGATGGGAGATGGCGAGTAACCACAAAGTGCACGCAGGCTTGGGATCAATTACTGAGCATTTAGTTTTGAGGCAAAGATGGAGCATTGTAAAACATGGAATCAATTAAAGTTAGTTTTCCGTGCAGGAAGCGAGCAAAGCAGATCAAAGTGACACATTATGTTTAGTGTTGTGCTCAAGATTGAGACAGCCAGTCAAATAATTGCTAATACAGTTGGCAGGCCATAGATCAACTGGCTATAATGATAGCCAAGGGAAAACTGGTCAATCACTGGGTCATCAGTGTGAGCAAGAAGTAAATTCAGATTTGAGGTAAATAAGAAAAACACAGACATGCACACAGGGTTGTATTTTGGCATCTCTAGGATGCCGTAGGCTTTCTTTAACACTTTCTTGTGTGAATTTTTTGCAATTTTAATGAATGTCTTTTGTTTTGTAGCCACTAACCCCAATCCGCGCTAACCTTGGACTAACTAATCAGAAATGAGTGATAATCAGGGTCTGTTAAACCCAGCGGGAATGCCGTAAGACAGGGGTGTAAAGGCGTCCAGGGTAACTCCTAAAACATACAGGCTTTTGAATAAGAGAGAGAATGTGAATCTGGCTGAGAACAGACTATCTTATGTTTGGCTTGGCTGGGAATATATAAACATTAGATCGGAAGCCTTTTCGGGCCTTGGGGTCTAACAATGCAGAGACTTACAGTAATTAAAAGTTCAGAATTTGAAAAAGATTTTTTGGAACCTGTGCACCATGTTTTTGGAACTCATCTTTTGGTATATTCAATGCCAGTGGCATAGGGGCGTGTATTCAGAGTGATTTTAAGACATTGGATTGCATTGCCTGTGTATTGTTGGTTTTTATTAGGCATTGTTCACTGTGGTACTGTATGTTTTGGGGTTGTAGAGCTGAGTGCATTGAAGGTCACGGTTAGTAAAACAAGGTGAGGGCCCTCTAGCTAGAGCTGTAACCCAACAGCCACAGGGAGTAAAGCTTGTGACCATTTGGGAAACAATATCAGGTATCAGGTGCAAGCCTGGTGCACACAAACAGCCGAAAGGAAAAGAAATGCACTGCTGCAGAAGACATCGAGGTGCATAATATTTGCTGCAAGAGTAAATGAGCTCAGACTGAGATATCATCAGTTTCATCATCATGTTTTCCATGTAAACAGCAGGATGTGATAGATGCATAAAGCCAGGGTTTTATTTTTAGTTGTTTTCTCATTGTTATTTTATCATGTTTTTTTTCCAGGTTCCAAATGTTTGTTTTTCAGACATAATACCTCCCAGGCTTTCCGCCATCTTAATATCCTCCTTACTTCAGATCCTTGGAGAAATCAATCAAGTTTTAAACCTTGGAACAAAAAAAGAAAAAAGCCAGCAAAACCCACCCTCTTTCTGTAAACATCACATGTAGGCAAGAATGCTGTGGTCATTTTCATGGTCCTTCCTCTTTCCCAAAGAGACCCCATTTCAGATTACCTGTCATGTAGCTGCAGATAGCCAGGTGGTCTATACTGTATCATACACACTATACAGTATATTATGTACTATCATGTATGTGGAAATGCAGTTATTGTATGCAGCTGTCCGAATTCCCTGGGATGCCACTGAAAATATGACCACTTAGTACAATTTATCACACTAATAATTTACTGTGGTAAGCCATGTCTAGCCATGGGGTTGTGCAGGTACTTTGTAATGTTTGAATTGTGTACTGTAGCTGGGGTCGAGACTGTTCAGACACTCTCTAGGACTGTATTATGTGCGTATGCTGCAGTCTTACACTGCAGTTGTTTTTTCCTATGGACTGAGCCTTCCACACAGTATCCCTATCCTTGACCATCTTCCTTTTATCACTGTGTTCCCCACTTGTTCCACCAGCAGAGCACCACAGCTAGTTTGCAGCTGATAAAATAAAGTACTTCTTCTCAGAGAGTTGAGAATAGGACAAACTGTTTCGGTACAGCTGCGACGGAAATAAGAGCATGGAATCTATTTTACATCCAGTTTACTGAGAGTTCTAGACCTTCTAACACTGCACAGTGTTTACAGCGTGTCAAAAGCAATCCAAAGCAGTGATATGCTTAAGACAAAATGCAGGTTTAACACTATGGTTACAACTCCGGTGGCGTAAATCCAGAGCTGTTTTACTGTGAGCCTAATAACACAGACCAAGGCTTGCCACTGCAGTGGTTTGTCTAAAGTTCAGGAGTGACTATCTAGGCTTGGTTTCTAAATCTTCAATGCATGGCACAGAACCTCAGATTATAATCCTCAGGAAATCCCTGGTGACACTGCAGATTAACTTGTTCTATATTAGGCGATGCATCCACAGCAGTTTGAAAGCCAGATTTCCAATAGAAATGTAGGAATGTGCTGTCACTCAGTAGTTGGGGCGGGTTTCAAGTATTAATATAAGTAAAAAATCAATGATAGATACAAGCCAGGAAGGCAGGACATTGCCCAGCAGCACTGGGAAATGTATTTATTATTATTTTTGTAGTAGGTTTTATTTTTTAATGGGAAAAGGGTAAAGTCAACGTGAATATATTAACCATTTCCACAGTATTTCCGGGGTTTCTCGGTGTTTATTGGCTATCCACCGATTTCATTTTCTTTGTATCGGGGGTGTTTTATTGGGTTTTATCGGTTAAAACCGAAAATCAGAAGCCCTAATTATATATTAAATTAACTCAGAAATGGGGCAAAGATCAAATTCTCTGCATTTATGATATAACTCCTTTGAGTTGCACATTTCAACAAACTAAATACATTTCTTACACACTAACTTGATAGCATTTGCATACTAAATCAAGTATTTAATATGCTGAATACTTATCGATTTTCAACAAAGAAGAGATGGTACTTTGCTTGAAGTACACATTGTGTTTTGTCGGCTTACAATAAACAAATAGTTATTTTCAAATGGAGATCAGCTTGTTGATTTCCAATAGCATTATCTTTGTTGTCGGCAGTTTTCCAATTGGAACTAGTTCAGTTGATCAGACGTAACTCAGTTCAGATAATGCGTTAGAATTGAAAAATTATGTAGTTCATAGAAGTGTTCTTGTTGCAGTTCTGTACAGCTAGTAGATGACCTTAGGCCCAGCTGCTGGATATGTTTCCATTCATTTCGTGGAGCGACGTGGAAACCAAGACCCGTTTTCCGATTAATGCAGTATCCCGTTTACTGTTTCAGTCTCTCGTAGGGCAAAGCTGATTTTAGCCATTCTTCAGAACATTAGTTCTTCCTTGCCTTCCGTGAATTTGAGCAATTATGCTCCCATGACTTCAGAAACTTTCTTCAGAGCAGTTTAGTTTTCATTTCAATTCAGACCTCACCACTTCCCCTCAGAAGCACTTCTCCTGATATGTAACACAATTTTTGTTCCTGGGTAGTAAGTGTTATTTCTTAATTGCTTATGCCTCAAAAGTATAGAAAATGGCTATTATTCCCTACAAACTTTGCTTTTGTGACCAGGACAGTGATATTTTGAAATTTACCTATTTCCAATGAGAAAACGGGCGAATTTGTATCTTTTCGTTCCCATAAAGTCAGAAAAAAACAACATATGAATCCAAATTAACATGTATTTATACTAAAGTAATACAAAAATGACTACAAAAGATTTAGAAGTGAGTACTTTTTCGAGATTTACGATTATACTGTAAATCACTTTCACGAATCAGCCCCCAAATGTAGTCTCCCATCATGTTCTCGTTATACTGTCCTTGGTAGCGGCGTTCAAAGTCCAGTATATCCTGGTGGAAGCGCTCCTCCGAGTACGCTCCCATGTTCTCCTTGAATTTATCAAGATGAGCATCAAGGATATGGATTTTGAGGGACATCCTACAGCCCACTGTGTCGTAGTTCTTCACCAGAGTCTCAACCAGTTCCACATAGTTTTCGGCCTTGTGATTGCCCAGGAAGCCCCGAACCACTGCGACAAAGCTGTTCCAAGCCGCTTTCTCCTTACTAGTGAGCTTCTTGGGGAATTCATTGCACTCCAGGATCTTCTTTATCTGTGGTCCGACGAAGACACCGGCTTTGACCTTTGCTTCAGACAGCTTAGGGAAGAAGTCTTGAAGGTACTTGAAGGCTGCCGACTCCTTATCTAGAGCTCTGACAAATTGTTTCATAAGGCCCAATTTGATGTGCAGTGGTGGCATCAGCACCTTCCGGGGGTCCACCAGTGGCTCCCACTTGACGTTGTTCCTCCCCACAGAGAACTCGGTCCGCTTGGAAGGGTCCACCATGCAGTAGTAGCAGTTGCTTGAGTGGTCAGTGGGTTCCCGCCAAATTCTTGGGATAGCGAACTTCATGGCTCTCTTTTCCTCTGTGTACCATCCTACAAAAATACATTTATTTCACCCATGACTAATGTGTAAGAGTTTCTCACAACATTTTTCATATATGATATATTTTTTCAATAACATTGAAAATTGTAAAACATTTTAAAATTAAAAACTTTTACAATTTTAAAAATTAACAAATTTTATAACATAAAATTCCGAGCAACATTTGTCCATTTGTTCCAGAGTTTTTTTGCAGTGCTCGCAGGTGAAATGAGGTGCCCAGGGTTTGTCTTGATCCCCGACAGGCATGCCGAAATATGCCTTGTAGGCCTCACACATCTTAGCAGATGCTTCCACGGAGTATTTTTTTGCTCTTGTCCTGATAAATTGGCCGCAGACATAGCAAAATGCGTCTGCCGGATGCTTGCAGCCTCTTGATGCCATCTCAGAAAAATGCAGATATGTATCCACTTAGGCAGCTGGAACTAAACTGAACTGGTGGGCTTAAGGCCCCTGTATTTATACTACTATTTATATTACTGGAAAGTTCTAGAAGTTACTCCAAGTTTACTCAGCACTGAATCTATCTGGAATGTTCAGGAAAATAGGTAAATTTCAAAATATCACTGTCCTGGTCACAAAAGCAAAGTTTGTGGGGAATAATAGCCATTTTCTATACTTTTTAGGCATAAGCAATTAGGAAATAACACTTACTAATTTGTTACACAGTATTGTCAAAGTTCAAAGACTTGTTTGTCTGTGTGGAACCTTAGGTCTCATGTTGGGAGCATTCTTTCATTCTTTCTCTTGCCTGGAGCACTGTTCTTTGTGTGGAGCACACTTCCAGTGTGGGGAGTGCTCCGTTTCTCTTACAGGGAACCTGTTTCTCCTGTGGGGAGCTTGCTTAGTGTGGGGAGCGCTGTATGGGTCAGTTTGTTTATTTTGGGCTGTGCCCAAGTCATGTGGGGTGTTTTTGATTGGTTGTTCTCATTCAGAGATGGACCCTTGTTCTCAATTGGTCTGCTGTTTCACCTCCTGTCGGCTGGATTTATGAGATGAACTGTTTTCTGTCCGAGGTGTCAAAGTACCCCAAACTGTCTGGCTTGCCTTCTGCAAGATACTGCCGGCACCAAAGGATTCATTCAGCGATGGGGAAAGATAAACACTTGTTCAGCAGTTAGTTTATGACTCTTTTTAAAAGCAGTCTTTGTCAGTGGGGGATTTTGTGACCAGAACCTAGGTAATTTCATACACAGAATGATATTATGACCCACTCTGATGCCACACAGATATGCACAACAATGATATGCAGAGGAGTATAAACAGTTACACTTAAACGTAGTGGAATAAACACAGAGCAGTGTAAAGTGTAAAGCAGTGTAAAGTTGACATTTGCTGTCACAGTACAGGAAAAGAAATACTGCAAAATGCTTTTGGGCTAGTTAATGGTCATTAATAGGTTAAGTCAATCTGTTAAACCTTTTCCATGGGATTCATCCTGACAAACAAAGGAAAGCACTCAAAACTGCCTGGGGAAGCCTCTCCACCTCTCCGTTCTAATTGACCTGTTTGGGGATTGCTGACCCCGGACTCCTCGGGGTGTCTCTGCAGATTGATCTGTTTAATGGTTCCTCTTCAAGGAGGAATACAGATTCTGCTTCAGCCAGCGATGTGATCCTCCCAAGCATGGCCAGACCAAGGGCATGGCTTTTGTTAAGCAGGCAGTTTGATAGGAAAGAAGGCCTTTCTAAATATTAGCACTTTGCTAAGGTGACGTTTTCTATCACTCTTATCAGTCTTGTTTGGAGCCATAGGGGTTTGCTGGACACCCTGGAAGGACCCGATAGTGTATGATGTGTGACTGTAACACAAGAGGTAAAGATTCCTCATCAACATTCTGAGAACGTAACACTGGACACTAGGGGTCTATTGCAGCGTACCAGTGATTTAGGCCCTGTCCACACTATGCCTTTAAACCGTATTAGTTGCCTAGTAGTCTCAAGTCTGGTTTTGAATTAGATCAAATGCTTTGTGATATGTTTGGCTAAATACTCAGAGCAGGCGCCTGAAGGACTTGCTGTCAGTTTACACCCTGCACTTGGTATTCATTTTTATTTACATTATTTTATTTGGTTAAAAATAAAACCCGCAAACTTCAAGCCCTACTTGTGTGTGTGTGTGTGTGCGTGCGTGCGTGCGTGTGTGCGTGCGGGTGCGTGCGTGCGTGCGCATGTGCGTGTGGGTGTGTGTGTGTGGGTGTGTGTGGGTTTGTGTGTGTGTGGGGGGGGGGGGGGGTGTGGTTGTGTGTGTGTGTGTCTGCATTTACGCTTTCCAAAATACTTGTTTTATTTATTTTTAGCAATATGGACCTCTATTAACATGAGGCATAACACATTATTTTAAAATAAAATACAATGCATGGTTGAATACTATTGTATTAATTTCCACTGTTCATTGTGCTGCTAACCAAACTATTTTAATAGCGTGTGTACGCATTAACCCCGACTAGACATGAAACGGTACTGTAGTGTGGACAGAGCTGGATTAATTAAAACGTTTTTGAGTATTATTATTATTTATTTATTTTTTAGGGCAGCAGTGTGGAGTCGTGGTTAGGGCTCTGGACTCTTGACTGGAGCGTTGTGGGTTCAATCCCCAGTGGGGAACACTGCTGTTGTACCCTTGAGCAAGGTACTTTACCTAGATTGCGCCAGTAAAAACCCAACTGTATAAATGGGTAATTGTATGTGAAAATAATGTCTTATCTGTATCATGTGAAATAATGTATAATATGATATCTTGTAACAATTGTAAGTTGCCCTGGATAAGGGCGTCTGCTAAGAAATAAATAAATAATAAGTATTATTATTATTTATTTATTAGCAGACGCCGTTATCCAGGGCAACTTACAATTGATACAAGATACCACATTTTTTTTACATACAATTACCCATTTATACAGGTTTTTTTTTTTTTTTACTGGAGCAATCTAGGTAACGTACCTTGCTCAAGGGTACAGCAGCAGTGTCCCCCACATGGGATTAAACCCACGACCCTCTGGTCAAGAGTCCAGAGCCCTAACCACTACTCCACACTTATATAGTTATATAGTGTGGACAGGGCCTTAGTCCACATTAAGTGCACAAAAGACTAGAAAATCCTGCAAAACTGAACTAACTCAATCCTGATTGCAGCATACCAAACACATGATCCCTGTAATTGGTTTAACTGATAGGAACAAGTGGAACAAGTGAGACCGATAATGAGGACCAACCTACAGCTGTGACCAAAAGTTTTGCATCACGCTATAGAATTAACACATTTTGCTTCATAAAGTCGAATGAAACCTGCTGAATAATGGTACGTTAATATATTAAATTACATGCCGCCTTGTAGTTTTCATTATACTTAATGAAAAACTGACACAAATGGAAAAATTTGACATTTACATAAAATATTGTACAATATGGCTTCCGATAAACTTTTCATATCATTTTGTAGTTTCTTTGATTACATGATGTTAAATACAATATCTAAATGATCTTCATATAGTTATGTCTCAATCCTAAAATTCTAGGTGATGCAAAACTTTTGTCCATAGCTGTATAAACCCTTCTTTACCAATCTAATATGTGGAATTCAGTGTAAGATAAATATATAACGGGATTTACCCCTGACTTACCCCTCGCTCTCTTTTAAAAAGAAACTAGTAAATTGAATCTAAACAGCAGGAAATCATTTACAGCATGGTATTGAAATAGCCAGTGTTACTAATCTGGAAACAATTTAGAAAAACATGTCAGTGTGTTGATTGATGCTGAAAATAAGGTAATAATTAAGATAACTGTGATTTTGCATCCAGGTTTATCATTTTACCAACTGTCGGTTTCCTCAGCTGCAGAGGGAGATGAAAATACAGTTGCGTGCCTCCTCTCACTTGAGAAATGTAGCTTTTTTGAGTCTTTTCAGAAGCAGTCACTGTGACTGAAAAAATAACGTTTTAGTTACTTAGCCTGGTTAAATATTTGTGCAGAAACAACAATGGAGAATTAAAAATGTAATATTCCAAAATGAGATGGTTTAAATCCTTTATGTATATAAGGCTATATTTGTATCCTTAGCCATTAAAAAAAGGCATAATACTGCAATAGTGACGTCAAAATGGCACATTCTTCTAGAAGATTATACTTGACCTTTGACCCATATTTGACTCCTGTGCACACCGACCTCTTTCAAACAAAAGATCTTGATTTCAATCACTTGACAACACCCACAATTTGTGGTTTTTAGGCACATTTAACAAATCTGTCTCTGTGAAAATTTACAATCATCATCCTCCACCAACGGCAGCACCAGCCAAGCGAACGAGACAAATAATCTTCGACTCTGACAGCGATTAAGAAATTAAATAAATAGCATACCCCATTGAAAAACCATTTCCTTAATAATACATTATTTTTTGCAGTTCATTATCTACCCAGATTAATTCACCGTTCCTGAATTATCAAAAAGAAAATTATATTTAATATTGACTCAATTTACATTATTATTATTAATTAAATTCTCTTGCAATTTGAACCTTAACACCTACGTCACATAAACCCTAGATGGAATTATTTTCCAGTAACTCACTGAAGCCCATCTATATATATATATATATATATATATATATATATATATATATATATATATATATATATATATATATATATATATATACTGTGTTGTGTCGTTGGAGGTGTATGTTAACCTTTTGCATGCCACTCAATTTTCAATAAAAATAGCTGTTTTTACTGCTTTGAGCTGCATCCTGTGTTGTTTTATTTTATTCCGCTGCGAACCAGATACGCCTGTGTTACAATATATAACACCTAAACTTACTTGTATGCCAAAACATTGGCGATTTCTCTGCTCTTTGAGAAAAGGACATTTTCTTTAATGCAGCAAGTCAAAATCTACCCGATCAACAAAAAAACTAGGAAACATAGACGATTGTGTGTAGTAATATAACGTATCTGACTACACAACAGTGTACAGGCATGTTTGTTTTTTTACTATTTATTTAGTAGACTATTGTGGAGCTACTGTTAGTGCACAAAAGTTTGAACACCCTTCTATATATATATATATATATATATATATATATATATATATATATATATATATATATATATATATATTACCTGTTTCAACTTCATATGGTGTTCCTTGTTTGTTTGAACGGTTGCCTTTTTATTCAGTAAATCAGGAAACGTCACTGTCGCCCTGTGCTACAGGATTTAACGCAGGCTTCAGTTTTTTCCAGTTTTATTCTGAAATGTATTTAGCATACCCACTATAATTTAATTTTCTGTCAGATTCATTCAGTTGTTCATAATAACTTCAAACTGAGAA
The DNA here is from genome assembly GCF_902713425.1 of Acipenser ruthenus. Taxonomy (NCBI): domain Eukaryota; kingdom Metazoa; phylum Chordata; class Actinopteri; order Acipenseriformes; family Acipenseridae; genus Acipenser; species Acipenser ruthenus. The sequence goes on along the minus strand of NC_081199.1, from coordinate 40,533,732 downwards.
TTGTACTTGTTGTAAAAGGGTGGAGGGCTAGTTATAAAGGCTGTAATGTATATAGAGGAGTGTGTATGTGTATGCATGTTTGTATGTGTGTATGTGGCTGTTGATCCGGCCCTGCGTATGCTCATGTTTCGCACGTTAGTAAAATATAATTCTGTATGTTCTCTGTATGTAATGAATGTGTAACCATTGTAAAGCACATAAAGGTATTGTAAAGCACATTACCGTACCGTTTCACGCAGGGGTTGATTTACTTAAATGTGATATAAAAGAAATATTTTCACACGCAAACTGAAGCAAATGTAAAAAGGTACTAATAATTAATTAAAAAACGGTAATTATGCCCAGTTATGCCCAGTTAGCAACTCACTTAACATCACTTAATTGCAGTTTTAGTGTTATGTTTTCCTTTACTGGTAATTAAACAAACAAAGCATTAGTTTAAATGCTAATACCTGATATGTGATACACAGTCAATAATAATAATAATAATAATAATAATAATAATAATAATAATAATAATAATAATAATAATAATAATAATAATAACTGCCCATGTCTGTATAAGCACTAAATATATTCCTTTCTTGTATTTCAGTAACAGTGCGGCTGTTTTTACACTGTCTAGTTTAAATATGAATATTTAAACGCATCTGCCTTGGTGGATCTAGTAAACGTTATTGAAACTAATGTGCACTCGCCTTGAAGACCTGTGTTAATGCTTTTTAAAATAATGCAGTCTGTCAAATGTGACATGAAGAAGAATTAATTGCATTTTGGAAATTCATCGTAGTGGATTAAAAACAATAATAATAATAAAAAAAAACACGCACAAACAAAAATCCGCCTGTAATCCTGTGATCAGTCCGTGGTGAATACCAACCACCAGCGCGTGTCGGCGCATGTCCGAGAGTGAGCGGCGCTGGTGGAATGTAACAGTCACGTTCATGAAATTGAAAACGAGCTTTTCAGATCGACCGATCTTCGTAATGTTCATAATATGTAGCATGAGCATACCTGTGCATGAGTGTGTGTGTGTGTGTGTGTGTGTGTGTGTGTGTGTGTGTGTGTGCGCCCGCGCGAGAGGGTGTATATGCAGCGATGCATGCATACACAGCAGAATACCGACAACATACAGCATCCAAAAAATGCTGACCATGGTCTTCATTTCTCTTTTCTTTAAAACAAATGCATTCCTTGTTCTCCATATAAATAACCGTGATATTATTATTAAGACACTGTACCTAAATCCCAAACCAGCGCTGACAGAATAGCAGTAAAGTGATAGGTAGCTTGCCTGTTCCCTTGCCTACCTACACTAACCAAAAAACGAGAATTTAGAAGCTTTGCGCAGCTCCACAGACCTGCATCCCTCTCAGCCAATCACATCTCTCTCTGCCTGCACTCACCCGCAATCCCCAGCATCACGTGACCATAACCAGGCTGGAAACCTGCTAGTCTGCTTGCGGTGAATCAGAGTAGGCGAGATTCAAAGCGAAGGGAAGAGACAGGGAGAGACGGTGGCTTAACTAACTTGCAGCTCGAAGCACAGATACAGTTCAATTTCAAGTACAGAGAGGGTAGACTGTGCATCCAGCCTCTGCATGGCGCTTTCCCGTAGAGGAACGTACAGCAAGACTACGCCAGTTTGGATTTATTAACAGTGCATGGTATATATGTAATACTCCCTACCCTCCTCGCCCCCACCCTTACCCTCGCCCCTTAAACCCCACAGTCCACCTACAACACCTCAGCCCGGGCGGATCATCCGTGGATGGGGCTCGCTGCCTTGTTCGGAAGATGCTGGTGTTACAGCGGGGGACCACAGTACTGCTAGGACCGGAGTTTCTGCTGTTTCTTCTGCATTTCCCTGAGTTTTATTTTGGGGGGAGGCTGCTGGTTTGAAATGCGATTCTCTACATCAGCGGCGGCGGTGCCGGAGCCTTATCACGGGCGCCAGCGCAGCAGGACACTTAGCGAGTGGCTTTTGATAGCGATGGTAACGTTTGTTGTAACCTTACCTGTGCAGCAACTTCGCGCTTTCCCTACCTCCCTGAGCGATTGCCAAACTCCCACAGGATGGAACTGTTCTGGTAAGCAGCATATGTGTAGCTTTCTTTCATTCTTTCTTTCTTTTCTATCCTTTAAGATACTGCGCCAAAGAAGATACAGAAAGATGGGATTTGCAGTTCACCCCCTTACTACTAAATGTGTGATGCTCAAGTGAATGTGATTGTTTGTGCTTTACTTACGGCGTTTTGTGTAAAATTGTGATTTCTTGACAGACTATGGTCTCCTGAAAACGGGGTACACTACGCTACAATTAATAAACGAGAGTTTACTGGTGAATCCATTCAGTGCCGTTTTTAAAACAGTAACGCCTTCGAGGTGAGATATGGTGTTGGAAAGGCTGCCACTGTTTGCTCACAGATCGAATCCTCGTTTTAGAGGATAACCCCTTCCGTAACCCCACACCCGTGCTGCCTGTCGTTGAATTGCCCAGTTTGTTGTCAATCCCTCCGTTGAATAGTAGCACCCACATTTAAAGTGCTGGTCACAAAAACAGATCGTTTCTATGTGTCACGTAGTTAGATACATACACGATGAACAGTACAGAGGATAATTACAGTAATGTTTATAATGATGACAATAATCTATATTAAAAATGCATAACTGCATACCAGCAACAAAACATATTTGAATGAACGTGCTGGATTTAGTTTTTTCAATTATTATGATACTGTTCCATAAATCATTTTCATTTATGGAATTGACATCAGCTTGGGATTGTTAATGTGCTGTAGGTACTGATATAACTGTATTACTTACATGTAGCCGGAATGTATTGGGTTTGTACTGGATCCACTTTTAAACGCAGAAAGCCTATATTTACAACCAGTGACAAAACTGAGTGGAGAGATAGCATTGCCAAGCTGTAGAACTACATGACACATGCATTAGATAGCATAACAGCTGTGCAATGAAGCTACGGACCAGTACTTTCACATGCTTCTTAATCATTACACTATTAGGTTTATTGTTACTGTTAGCAACGCTTCCCAAACCCCTAGCCTATATGCATACCGATGTCCTAGCCGCCTTGGCTTTTATTTTTTTATGCCACAGAACCATTTTACGATAGCATCCACTTTAAACCAATAACCTCCCTGCCTCCGTTGTCTGCACAGTAAAACGGTTTCTTTCGACTCTATAAAAAGTTACAGCAGCGGCCATAAAGCGCTCCCTGAGTGGACACCTTGTAAATCAGAAGACCGGCTCCCGTCGTTCATTCTGTGGCACATAAAGGCGCCGGAGTCAGGTACAGTTCTGTACACTAGCATAACTCGGGGTTTGCAAATTCACATTTAAAACACGGCGCTTTGTTTTTGTAAAGCCCTTCTCTCGTGTTAAAGGCACCACAGACTATGGCAACGTTGCAGTGTGATTCACAGTTTTTGCACATTTTGAATCCAAATTGTAGTCAGTTCAGGCAGTAGAATACTGTTCGCCCTCCTGCTGCACTCAGCGCTCCGGAATTCAAGCGTTACTGTAATTACTGTACTGTGGCACAATAATAGGAAACTGTATCGTTATTGTTCTGTTATTATTAGTAGTGATAGCAGTTGTATTCGTAGTAGTGATACATGTAGTCAGAAGACAGTATTAATGAAATAAAAATACTGACATTTAATATTTTTTTTGTTATTCCCAACACTTTTTCAATTGTTAAAAATAAACACTACAATTTAATAATTTATGTTATGTCACCATTTATTATAACAAATAATATACACCCAAAACTGCACATATAGGGCTGTAATTCTGTGACATTGATAAAGCACTCCAACTAGCGCTCTTGTGATGTATATGTCATCAGAAACCCTAGATAGAATTACAGCCATATTAAGCACTGTTGGGTGACGGTGTACATTATTATTATTATTATTATTATTATTATTATTATTATTATTATTATTATTATTATTATTATTATTATTATTATATCTAGGTTGTATTCATTTTCGACGTTCGATGCATTTTTGGTTTTGATTTTGTTGTGTTGTGAAATTGAATCGTACTATAGATGAAGTAGAACGGGGTCATAATACATTGGTCATATTCAAGAGGATTGTACCTAAAATTCGTCGCCAGGGAATGTTATTCAAAACTTGTTGATGATACAACATGCGGTTATAAAGTGACAGCATTTTAAAATTTGAACACAAACATCTTCACTGCATTTTATAATTTTGAACTGTGAATTTGATCCATACCTGTTCTGCTTCCATGACGCGATGTGAAAGGGCAGAAAATGAGCTAAATCTGAGCTGATTAACAGTCGAAATCGCCTAAAGTAGCCTGCGGTTTGAGCAAATTACTTTCGGGATCAAGCGAACCATAACAATAGACTACAGTTATGTGATCAAAAGAGGAAGCCAATTGCTTGATGTGTTTTTAGAGTGCATCGCCTGCCACCAAACATTTGATATGTGATGCTTAGTCGCTGATCCTCTAGTGCGGTGGCATCTTCCGTGTAGCTGATCGAGAGGCACTTTTTTCTTTTGTTGTCTTCCACGGTGACGCTTTATACAGACAGCGCTTTTTATAGACCGCTAATCTGATGGAAATATATGATCTAGTAATGTGATGCCCTTTGTGTTCTTTGAATGTAACCAATTAGGTCTCGGTCAGCGCTCAGTGTTATTAAAAAAAAACCCTGGAATATGCATGAGACGGAATGGATCTGCATTCCACCGCTGTGAACAATGAAGTAGCTATTGGAAAAAATACATTATGCTAAGCTACTGTACTGTAGAAATAAGAATGGGTTTGGGTTGTGCCTAATTGTATGCATCATGCCACTGAGAGTCTCGGCGTTACCCGTGTAAGGCTATTATTGACATAGCGCCTCGTTAATATTGTATGCCTGCCGACTTGTTTTTATTTAATTATTCATTTAAATCCAAGAGATAATCTTCTGGTCGGCTTTCTTTTCCTGTAAAGGTGCTTTATATAATTCTCTAATACACATTTGCTGGGGAGTTGCTATTAAGTTTTGAAGGCGCTTCTAGACTAGAAACAGCAGCTACATAACAAAGAGAGTCATAAAAACAGATTTCGAACCATTTTTCTTCAAATAGCTCAGCAAAACCCATTTGTATTTGACTTGCAATATGACAAAAAAAATGTCACTGACATTTTTGTTTAATATTTATGAAAGGGATATGAAAGAGATGTAAGTTTGAATTTAAACAAAAAAAAGAAAAAATACTGTGAAGCTGGTGTTTCACAGGGCGATAGATTATCATGTGGCTTCTTAAAATTGACCATCAGAGTCAATTAATCACATAAACAAAGAGGGCTTAGAAGTGAACAAATATAAACTGAATTAGAATTAAAAAAAAATAGTGCATCAGTGCTCTTCCAGTTCCTCCAGGTAGTAGCTTACACATATAAACGGTCACAATGATGAGCCACAGCGTTACATTTGGTTTGTAGAAACAGGATACATTCAGGAGAGGATACCATGGACCATATTTTCAAAGGGTTTCCGCCATTCTTTATTAAGTTGTTTATTTTTAAAAATGAGAATACATTACGTTTGTGTTACAAAATTAAAAGCTGTAACGCTTTGAAAATATGGCCCCATAGGTTATACTTGCCTGCCATGGTAATGTATACACTGGTGGCACCCTTGCTGTATACCCACTTATGGTTACCTCAGTATCTTGTTACCATGGTACCGTGGTGTTTCCAACCAGATCCGTCCTGCCCTGGTTACCTTTGATATATCAGTTTGCTGAACTGCCTAATGCAAACATTTTAATGAGCTGTGTGAAAAACATGACCCTTTCCCAAAAAACTGAAGTGTCTTTTTCAACTTTTGCATTGATCGGAGTTTAAATCTGTGTGGTCCGGTGGTTTAAAAAAGGGCTTGTAACCAGGAGGTCCCTGGCTCACTCACTGACTCACTGTGTGACCTTGAGCAAGTCACTTAACCTCCTTGTGCTCCGTCTTTCGGGTGAGATGTTGTTGGAAGTGACTCTGCAGCTGATGCATAGTTCACACACCCTAGTCTCTGTAAGTTGCCTTGGATAAGGGCATCTGCTAAATAAACAAATAATAATAATTGTTTTCCATTACTCAAGAAAGTGGAACAAAAGTTATGTTAATACAAGTTCATTCAGATACTGTAGTCATTATCCATCGCAGCAGTATACTGAGATAAAGCATGAGTCATTGCTTCCACATTTTCAAATACATTACACGCTTAAAGATATACTTTGTAGAGTTTTCCTAATATTTAATTTGCTACCTGTTTAATATTTTATTATGTGTGTTCAGTATGGTCATAGGTCATGGCTTACCTTGCTTGATAACTATTCCGACAAGAATTGTTTCTGAAAAGACTCTTCAAGGCTGTTTGTGGGGAATTGAAGCAGGAAAACATATAAGCGTTGCACTATGCTGAGTCATGGGGAGTCTTTTCAGAAGCAGCTGCTATACTGAATAAGCTTGGCAAATAATGATCTAAGTGAGAAAATAAATTGAATGGATTCAAGGAAGTTCTGATGTGGTCTTCACAAACACTTCAGAAAGGGAACCTGCTCTCAGGTTAGACCTGGCTGTGACCCTGCTCCTTTTAATTTTTGTATTTGAGGTTTTGATGACCGAGATAACGACCTGTTCCTCTGCGACACGAATACGTGCAAGTTCGACGGGGAATGTTTGCAGATTGGAGAGACTGTGACGTGTGTCTGTGAGTTCAAGGTAAGAAGAATCATTACTTTTGCTGCTCTGGCAGTGCTACTTTTGTTTTCTTTATCTTTGTTTGACACTGTGGCTCTCATTGTATTAGCAACTACATTGAAAAATAATTTCCAGGATTTCTGCCAAGTATTTATATCCTGTTTACTTTATATGTAATTATTTGAATTCATTCATCATCATTGTATTGAAAGTACTGTACATTCAGGTGCTGAAAAAAAAATCACATGTGCAGATCCATTGTAGACACATTCGATCTTGGCACACATTTATTGGATAGTGATTCTCCTACACCATTCTGACAGTCACATTGTGCTCGCATGTAAAGCTCCAGTTCCTAAGGCTTGCAGCCACACTGACTTGTATTCTGATATAAATCAGATCTCAAGTGCTAAGCAGAGTTTGGCCTGATAAGTGCTGTTATTGGATGGGAGATCTTGTACATCAGGTGCTGCAGTGGATTAACTGGTGCTGGAGGCTCCTCAAAGACGCCGCTGGCAGGACTTAAGGCAGCTGTAGTAATGGACAGGGCTTCTGTTGAGAATGTGGCTTAGCAGTAGGACAGGGAGTCACTGGGGACAAAAGATAAACAAGGCTATCTGTTTACTAATACTGCCAGGGAGGGCATTTGTTCTGCACTAGAATTCAGTGACGTCAAAGTGTCACTTTTCTGTATAAGGAGCATGGGGTTCATAGTGAAATATTCTGCAAAAAAATGTGATGTGGCTGAAAGGCTTGCAGCGTGAGTGTCGGTCGAGTGAGCTCAGCCCTCATGGTAGTACAATCTCCGGGAGACAGGTCCGCTGATTATTCTAACAAAGATGATCTGGTCGAGGTCTAATGTAGCAGGGAGCCTGAATCAAACATAATCAACAACCCTATAATTTTGCTGGGCTAAATAAACCCATCACAGAGTGCGTTCAAGCTGCTAGCCTGACATGGAACAGGTGGAGGACGATTTAATTTGTTTAACATTTATTTACCAATTCTCATACATCGTTGGATGTTTTTGAGCTGTTCCTTTCAATTGTATGTCCTTCTCCTACCATGCTGCACTGTCTATGTTTAAGCTCTGGTTTGCTTTGCTGAAGGAGTAAGTCACACCCTAGAAAGATGGCATTGTGTCTATTCTGAGGCACCCCTTTTGAGGAAGAAGAGACCAAGAGATTATTCTCTGAGAGAGCTGTTTAGGCTTAGCCCATTGTTATCTCCCATGATTATAGCTGAACAAATACAAAGACAATGGCTGAGGCTCTACAGTTACATGTTCCAATTATGAATTATTGCAGTGTCATTACAGTGTTATTACAATGTAATTACACAACCAATTATTCCCTGTGATCTAAAGAGCTGCCAAACACTCTATAGTAATTCTTCTGGCACTTTGTCCTAGCCTGGGTGAGTTATTGACCCCCTTACTAATATCACAGAACACAATACAAATACAAACAAGAGGACTGAAGAAGATCATAAGTTTTTGAACGTCACTATTAGGATCTGCCGCTGTTAAGATCATTAAAATAGCCCCCATGGTCTTATAATAACTACTCTATTCAGCCTGCTTGCGGTTTCATCATACAGAAATTATATTAGTCAGTAATTCTCTACCAAGGGCAAACCATGAGTGTGATTTCTATCTGGGAGTCATTTATTTCTAGGCTAAAAATATACAGCCCTATTCTTAGTGCCATTATCTAAGGATCCTTGGGTCAAATGGAGCATATTGTCTAGCACTTGTCTTCGTATGTCTCCAACCACATCTTTGCTTTAGATGTCTGCTGCACAGCCCCCTGGTTACTCTGGTCATTAATAGCTCTTTAATTGAAAGGTGTATTGTAATGTGAACAAGTAAAAGTGAAAAAAAGAAGGAAGAAATGCTTAGTTGCATGAGATGGACTCCAATAACGCACTACTGTAAGCCTTCTTTTGGATGTGACCCAGAAACATAAATAAGAATTATCACTACAACGTATTTCCTTACTAAGTAGTTTCTTAGATGTTTTATTGAAATCAGTCCGAGCAAGGGTATTTAGAAGTTCTCTTCTCTAGCCAGGAAACTGAAACCTAATAAACAAGAAAAGAAGCCTGTGTTATATACTACAGATGTAACATTTTCATCCATTTTTTTTAAATCATTCTATTCTTAAATTTCCATGAAAGGTTTTAAGGGCAGTTGCTGTAGCTGAACCTAACCATGCTGCTCTGGCTCTTGTACTGATCCTGCCTTCTGTGCCCAGCCTAAAGTGACATGAAACCAGCACACACACATGCACAGGGGCCTCGTAACTGGCTAATAATCGCACAGTACCTGACAGGGTAAAAGTATTTGTAGAAAATGGAGAGTTTATGGGATTACAGTCAAATGCAATCTGAAACCTCTATAAAGGAGAGTGTGACAGCAGACAGGCAGACTCCATCATTGCATGATGGGCTCAATTCTTTTAATAAGGACCCTTAACAAGTCAACGAAATGAACGCAGCAACGGGTTCTAATTTACAACTCTCAATGACAAATAATGTGCAACCAGCCAGGAAAACTAGCTGTTGGTCAGAAACCAGGTACTGCCCGCTCTGTATTTTAATCAAACTGCAGCAGTTTAGACGTATTTTCAGAAGGTAAACTGAACCTTGTCATGCATATTCCACTGTTCTAAGATTCCAGTGTTTAGCAGAATCAGCGTCAGGACTGAGAGACACACAGATTCGAGTGATAGAAATGAAAACAGGATGATGACATATAATGTGACCCAAGGCCAATATATATACAGAAAAACATAATGTTAGGGGCTTAACAGCTGTCCTGGATTTCCCATTGCAAGCTTGTTTAGTGCTTTTTTTAATTTTTTGGTACAGTTAAACAAATGAATGCAAGTCGGAGCACAGGCAGTCTCAGTTTAACCTTTGATCCCAGGCTGTTATCCTAGTCCTTCTGGAACTTGTGATCAGAATGAAGGTTCCCATTTGACTCAGAGCTGCTTCATTAGATCTCAAGAATACAATCTGCTCAAGAGTGTCATGAAGATTAGATTTCAGGGAGAGAAAAAAAAATGAAACAGAAACATAATTCCGGAGCTTTACAAATCAGTGCAACCAAAAAGCAATTTCTTTATTATATGAGTTCAGTGCTGTCTTTAAGCTAAAATTAATGAGCTGGCAAAACCCTTGATTTTCTTTCTATTTCATTTATACACGTTGTAAGAGTATTATATAAACAAGCAACTGGAGTAAGTGAAGTCTTTTATCATCTACACACGGGGAGGTGAAGCATGAGCCTGCATCAGAGACTCAGGAGCTCATTTTCCTGCTGGAAATATCCATGTCTGGTATCGATTCAGAAATGTACAAAACAGGATCTGTAAAGTCAGCACCATTATTCAGGCAGAGGCTTAAAAGTCTTTTTTTTCCTTTAATTGTTCTCGTAATATATTTAATGTTCTATGTATTTATTACGGTGCATAAACATGTTCAAATAAATAATAGATAAGAGGTTGACAAATTAACATGTATATACAGGTAGTGGACAAAAAAATGGAAACACCAATGTAAAGTCACTAATAGGGCGTTGGGCCACTATGATGAAACTGGCTGCTCGCGCCCCAGGTTGAAATTTGCAGTCAATTGATCTGCAGTTGCTCACCTGTTTTGCCTTACACTTTGAATTAATGCACGGATATCACAATCTTGGAGTTTGCGCTTCCGCCCACTGTTGCCCTTTGCTGATGATGTCCTTCCCTCGGAGTTCCATGCCGACATCACCTTAGACACCGTTGCTCGCGAAACATCAGCAAGTTGAGCTGTCTTGGACACTGAAGCTCCTGCCAAATGCGCCCCAACAATCACCCCTCTTTCTAGCCATAATTATAGGCAACCAGGCCTGTCCGGCATTTTTATACATGACCCTAAGCATGCTGGGATGTTATTTGCTTAATTAACGCATGAGCCACACCTGTGTGGAAGCCCTTGCTTTCAATATACTTGGTGTCCCTCATTTACCCAGGTGTTTCCATTTTTTGGTCCACTACCTGTATGTGTATATATATATATATATATATATATATATATATATATATATATATATATAAACAGTGGAGGTACTTATAGGCTTTGGATGTCATGGCAACTACAATCATTTATTTCTATTTAAATCTATTAATGTGACTGTGATGTCATTCACCACATACTGTAGTTGATGATGTAATGATCTACTATAACTTTCTATTTAAACCTTCAGTCATCCTGGTACTGAATTTATTTATCCATTTATTTTCTTTTAGTCTTCTGTATTGTACATTGTGTAATGATTTTTTTTTTCTAAAACTAATTTTAGGTCATTCGTGTTCTGCTTGTTCTTTGTAAAGTGCTGAACCACTGGTTCATTTACTTGTGTATTTCTTATGTTTGATAGGTGATTCTGTATGCGTTTGTATAATGTTGTACCTGTCTCGCCTACATATTTAATTTTATTACATTTTTGGCAAAATATACCATAAACAAGGTTGCTAGATTTGCATGAGGGATTTTTTAAGATTACTTTTTTTCTCTATTTCTGATTTCAATTTTATCTTTACAAACATACCTTACATGTGCTCTTAGAAGTTTGAATGTCCTGTAATGTGTCTACAATCAGTTTATGTCTACTATGTACCAAAATGTCAGCTAAATTTGCATTCCTTCTAAAAGCCACAATCGGTGCTTTTGGAAATATATTTTCCATATATAAAGCACTCACACAATTGCTTTCTGTTGAAACAGGACAGTGTCTGTGTGTTTATAAAAATCCCTCTTGTTACAATTCTTTGAGGTTTACATTTTAAATTGAGATGAAGCAAAACATAATTGGTCAGTTAAAAGCCGACAATTCCCTTTGAATGGAAAGCACTCTGCAGAACCTCATGACATCATTCAAGAGCGTCACCATGTTCAAATAAAATGTCGGTTCCGTTTTTTTTTTTTTTTTTTTTTAAATCCTACATGAAGACGTTGCACACTATTGTTATGCTTATGTGTTTATAATGTGGATCTGCATTGGCCACGCGTGTGTATATATATTGGCCACGTGAATATATATATACACACACTCACATCTAACACACGAGTGTGTCTTTCCTGTTGGACGTATTGCAGCCTAATGATTTTTGTGTATAAAATGTTAAAATGTGAAATATTGCACTTAATACACCCTTGTAACCTTTCAAACATCACTCCGGCTTTGGATTTTAATTGGCGTTCTGTATATAAAATGAAAGAAAGAGAACAAGACAATGCTTTCTGAGGTATCTTTCTGTAATGTATAATCACGCTGAAGTGCAGTGATCTCAGAGGCAAACACTCCCAATTCTAAAATAAAAGATTCATTAGGATTCGGAATGTTTACTTCCTTGTACGCTACACTTAAAAACAGATTCACGGTCAAGTGACACCAAAAACAGTATAAGGATAACAATGCACTAGAGGAAATCTGGGAGCAGTCTCTGCCATGGATGGTTTTTAACCAAGCCTGAATTGAAAAGGAGAGGTTTAGTCTGTATAAAAGCATCTGGCGAGCTGAGAGGTTATTCAGTAGTAAAGTGTATGTAAGTGCACCCAGGCCTTGATCCAGTCCATTTGTCAGCACAGGTTGCAAGGGGGGGTTTGAAGTGTCAGGGATTGGAGTTTAAAAGCCTCTGTGCTGTCAGATACTATTGCAGCAAGGAGCTTTAGGCCGACTGTAAAGTGTAGTAACCTGATGCTAATGATTGTTAGGCCAGGGAGCCTTATAGTGAAGGTGGTGTCTGGGGGCCTGTTCTTTGAAAGTGTTTGAAGCAGAGAGAGGGTGGAGCGCACAGCATCCCTGTTCCTTAGAGGGTATCAGCACTGATAATGAGTCCTCAGTAGAGCAGAGCAGACTTGGTTTGGTGAAAGTATCAGGATCAGCACTGAGAACAAGGCAGAGAAGTGCCTGTAAAAGCTTTACTGTGTAGTGGAGATAGAGCTGGATCAAAGAGCCTACAAGAATTAGAGGAGTGCCTTAGCCATCTGCTTCTGACAATATAGCACTTTCATGAGAACAGAGAGCTAGTGCCACCTGACAGACCCAGGAAACAGGACCATTATGTAAAATTCAGTTCTGAGTAAGGCTATAATACTTTCAAGAAAAGAAAAAAGTTCCTTTCTGTTTTTAAAATCGTAATCAAATGGTTTTACGGAATACACACTGTCCTCCATTCTGAATTCAAGCTGACATATGCTCAGACTGTTGTATCTCTCTCTTTCTCTTCCTCCTTCAGTGTCTCTGGCCAGGACTATAGGATTTCTGTCTATCTATGTAAAAATGTCAGCCATTCTCCTTCTAAAGAAAACAACAGAGAGTGAGCCAAAATAACCAGCTAAACATTAATTGTATCCTGTCGTTGAAGTCGAAATCAATTCAAACTCTGTTACTTTCTTTTCACGGCCACTGACTAACCATAAATCATATTAAGCAGGGCAAAGAAAAGGTAAACATTTTTATTTTCTTGCATAATGAAAGCAAACTGCGGAACAAAAAACATGCCTGTCTCCTCTTCAGGGAATGTTCTTGGTAGCCACAGGAATTCTAAATAACAATAGCCTGGCTGCTAAGATGTGTTGTTTTTGTATCAAGTTGCATACCCTGGTATTCCTTGTAAGAGTGCCAGATGTATTAACAGCCTCTGTGTGTAATCTGGAGCTGCAGGGAGTCAGGAGTTTCTCATGCAGATTGACTTGGCTTGTTCAGTCCTGAGTGTGCTTGTTAAACAGCTGTTAAAAAAGAAGCCCTCTGCGGGAGACACAACTTTGCAGAACTCCACATCCAAGCAGCCTAACCCTTATTAAAATGGGCTGCGGGATACCATGGTAAAAACATAGCCAAATGTTGTAAAGCATACTAAAAGCATAGTTAATAAAATGTGGTAGCGCTTTATTTTGCATGAATAAGTATTTAATTGATCTGCAGTTAAATGTTAATAAGCAGCCTGTAGATATGCAATGGGGGTTCTTGTGTGTGCCTACATTTAGACTGCACTGATATACTGCCGTTTCCTGCTTCGACAAAGTAAAGTCTTAACTAAGGAGCTGAAGCACAGACTAGCTTGGTAAATAGCACTTTCAATGCCATGGGTTATCCAAAGCACAGTAAATGCAGAGTATAAAAACAGCTTAGGAAATGGTAATCTTACTGTGCTGGCATGAGTTTAAACATGACATGAAGATCCTGATGAGATGTTATCAGTTGAATGTTTATATTTGACCACCATTAAGGGTGCACACCGGTCATTTCTTTCCCCCTGCAACAGTGAGTTTGTTAAAGATCACAAGTGTTACAAAGTAATCACAAACAGATACACAGTTCTAGCAGTTAATACAATAGGACCACCGGCCAAAAAAAATAAAAATGCGTTGTGGTTCTTTAGGAACCACAACGCTTAAATAAGCATTGTTATAATAGTCAATACTGTAGGATTATACAGAGGAGGAGCAGTGCCAAAGAAGATACAATGACAAGTGTGATTGTCTGGCAAGCTGTGGAAGCATCGTAAAACCCATCATAGCATTGCACTCCTCAGTGCCTGTTAAGCAGTACCCATGCATTGGAAAATACATCTGGCCCAAGTTAATAAGCTGTGCTGCAGTGCTACAAAAGAGAAATGCTAACGTAGTAAAACTGGTGAAAAACAATTTGAGTGCACGTAAACCCACTGAAATAATCATTCTGTTATGTTAAGGACTGCAGGACCCCCAGCAGAATCCCAATTAAACTTACAGGAAGGCCGTTCCGTCCCAGCAGTTAGGATTCTTCAGACAAGCTCAAAACAGCTCCAAGCCAGGTGCAGGCTGATTTAGAGAAACATGATAATAACTCAATATGGGAGCAACAGAACTCCGCTCAAAATGATTTAAAAAAGTATAATATAGCAAGAGGTAAAGTAAAAAATAAAAAAAAAAATAAAAGCTAATTGCTCATTAATGCATTAAGCCCGTAATTGTAGAAAACAGAAGTGAAGGATACAAATAATAATGATTTTGTTTGTTTGTTTTGCTTCGGAAGCCATTGTTATTACTGGAACAAACAGTTGGTTAGAATGTGTGTATTATATTACATTTCCGCTGATAATAAATTGATACAAATTGATTTAGATTTGTAGTAGTGTTTTATCTTATATAATGAGACAACATGCATTGCCCTGAATTGCTTGTGTGTACTTGTTAGCTGTAGAAAGTGGTATATAATGTGCAGGCTTGTGCTAGTTTCTTGAAAAAGTCAGCAGAAAGAAATGTGGGGGAGGGGGGGTGGGGAGACACACAACACATGCATGGACCTTGCAATCTAGCACAGGAATGTTGTCCGTTGAGCTACAAGAGCTGCAGCGTCATAACCACCATTCACCAGCAGGGGGAGCTAGTTACACCACCACCCCACACACACTTAGAAGAGAAAACATGTCCTCCAGCGCAACCCGTTAGAACATAATGATGCAGAATACATTGAATACATCACTGGCTGAATCGCTTGCATTAGAGTTCCGTTTAGTATTATTATTAATATTAATTATTTTATCTCTGTAAGGCATCACATCACTATATTCTTGGGGACAGTACATTATTGTAAGCATATTCCAAGCCTAGGTAAAGCCAGGTACTGTAGAGAAGTAGGGGAAAGCCTCTCTGTATGGAGAGTTTATACTAGCGGAGAAGCACAGTGAGCTTTTTAAAGTGGTATTTCAATCCTGTGATCGGAAGCTTCTTTTTTCTTTTTATGATTGATTATTCTGATTTCTAGTTGCTATTTTAATGGATTATGTTGCTGCTTTCACCTCATAATTTGATAGAGCTGTCATAACATTGAAAGCCCCTCCCCCCCCCCCCCCCCCCACCCCCCCCGTGCTCCTGTGCTCAGAACTCATCAATGGCTTCATTTCATTAAATCAGCAGTGGTTCTGTGTCTGGCAGTCCTGCTCATTAGTCTCTTTACCTTGGGTTATCCAGGCGTGAAGTGCTGTAAAGCAAGCTATTTCCTGGATCACAATGTTTCTGCTTGTCTTCTCAAAAACCTATTATACACAACAATACAACTGTCTCGAAAAAAGAAAAGAAAAAATTCCTTTAATGGGATTACTGAGCTACAGGACTTGTAAGCAAATAAGCAGTTGCAGAGCGTTGCAACAAATTAATCAATGGGATGGACTATTTCAAGGTTTTTGTAAAGTACTGAGGGGAGTTTGTTAAGTGTGTGACTCCTAGAGTCATTGATCCAATTTGCATAATGAATCATTCAGTCATATGCGGACACCCCATTTACACTAAAGGATGTGCTATACATTGCAGGTGTTTCCATTGGCATCCCAGTGAAATTGAATGGTTCACCCGGTACTTCAATGGTAGTACTTTAACACTCAGTATTGACAAGCTGTTATAAAGATTATGATTCGTTTTGTGTGCAAGACATTCGGAAAAAGCAATGGTTTCTATTCCCAGAACAGTCAGGGAAGAAAGGATTAAATAACATTAGCGATATTCAGAAAATAAAGTTAGGGTTGACATACCTCACAACCAAACAAAACTGCAATAAATGATTACAATAAAACTGGTTTAAAATGCTGCAGCCTTTTGATTATAGGCACTTTGTGTACACTGCAGATATCAGTGACAGAAAAGGTAAACAATAGCCTCTAAAAGGAAATGGGATTTGTAGAGCATGACGTTTTCAGCATGACATCACATCCAGTATCCTCCAGAAGCCACCTGATGAGCCAGGCAGCCTCACTTTGACCTAACGAATAGTTTCAGCTCCCTGGACTTCAGTCTGCCATGTCTAGAGTGGCAGCCCTTAGCTGGCCTCTTCACACAACAGCGCCCTCTTGTGTCTGGAGGCACAACTCAGAAAACAAAACTAATAATACACACAGACCTTATTCCAGATTGTATCCACTGGAGATGGGAGATTTAGAAGGACAGTTTCAAAGTTTGAAAATCTAAACTTTTGATAGCAATTGACAGGTGTTTGTTAGGAGTGTTTTGTTTTTAATGCCCAGCCTGTGTTTACTAAACACAGCCAGCACTGTACATGTAAATATGTGTGCTTTGTATGTGAAGTGGGTTCTCTTCATTTGAAATCATTACAGCTGCGCACTTAAAACAAAACTGTAGCCCAGGGAGCCCTGAGTGTCACTCAGCGAGCGAGTCAGTGGCTGAGCTCCTGTGACTAATCCTGGGCTCCGACTCCTAACCGCTGGCTCTCCGTTGAACGCATTACACTGCATGCTTGTCTGTTTGATTTACTCTTCTTATTA
This sequence comes from Acipenser ruthenus, assembly GCF_902713425.1. Classification (NCBI taxonomy): domain Eukaryota; kingdom Metazoa; phylum Chordata; class Actinopteri; order Acipenseriformes; family Acipenseridae; genus Acipenser; species Acipenser ruthenus. The sequence goes on along the minus strand of NC_081199.1, from coordinate 40,516,678 downwards.
GCCTTGATTGCATGTTTAAAGGTATGGGTGTATATAACCATTGGCTCTAAAACACTGCTGTCCATATATGATGAGTATATAACACAGTTTCCTCCTTTCTTGTTCAGTGCAACAACGACTATGTGCCAGTGTGTGGCTCCAATAAGGAGAACTACCAGAACGAGTGCTTACTGCGGAAAGACGCCTGCAAGAGACAGACTGAGGTCCTAGTGGTGTCCGAGGGGGCCTGTCCAGTCGGTACGTACTGCATACTGGGAGACTGCACTCACCACTGCAGCCTCCTACTGCTCTTTTAGTTAAACGTGCACTAGGGTGCAAAATCATAAACCAGTAAGTGTTACCATCCCCATTAAGTACCAAATTCATTTTTCTTTGAAAAAATCAGAACACAAGCTGCATTTATGTAACTTGATACATTACATTTGGATGTAAGTTATAATAACAATATAGTTAAAGAGAGCATTAAAATAAGAGGTAGATGCCAGGTAAGAATGCTCCAAAAAATTACAAAGTAGCCTATTCTCAAATGAGGACAATAGCACTTAATGGGTTCAATAAAAAAAAGATTTAAAATGATGAGGAAATTCATGTTACCGGTAAGTAACATATCCAACAACAAGTGTGATCATGATCATATTTAAGAAGAAATTGCAACTGTACCTTATGCTCACGAGCAAGCAGCTGAAAGTACAGTAATTCATGTCTAAGGCTTTAAAAAGTCTAATGAGAAACAAACTGCAAAGTAGTCCTTTAATTAGTGAAGATGATGCTGAACGCTCCAGGACTGCTTGTCAAACGTCCCCAATCAATATTGGCACCTTGGCTAGGTTCTCCAAAGTCTTGTTTTAAATTAATTTCTTATTCAAGACCTTTGTTGCAAAAGGATGCTTTCTAAAATATGCAGTAATTAACAAGACTCTGATATGAAGCCACAGGCTAGGGCTCTGGACTCTTGACCGGAGGGTTGTGGGTTCAATCCCAGGTGGGGGACACTGCTGCTGTACCCTTGAGCAAGGTACTTTACCTAGATTGCTCCAGTAAAAACCCAACTGTATAAATGGGTAATTGTATGTAAAAATAATGTGATATCTTGTAAGTTGCCCTGGATAAGGGCGTCTGCTAAGAAATAAATAATAATAATAATAATAATAATAATAATAATAATAATAATAATAATAATAATAATAATAATAATAATAACAACAACTGTGAAGTGGAACACAGAGTAAAAAATGGAACATGTAACAAACTAGATCGCTTATTAATTCTGCCACTGCTCACTTCAGGATGCTCAGCTACAGATTCACCCACAGTGATCAATCCGGGAGCTTACCGTGTTTACACGTGGAAACAGACAGAAAGGCAAATAATCCAGCGTTGATCAGCCATTTCTATTGGGGGAGGGACAGACAGACCAATTAGGGCAATAACTCATTCGGGGTCTGGACACTGAAAGGCACATTGGCAAACGGATCATTAAAACAATTCAATATCCACTCGCTTGCTTTTGATGGTTAGATGCACTTGAGAGATAGATAGACGTGTAGATCATTTAGACAATTATTTCTACACTGCTCTGCGCTAACACGGGTGACACGAAGAGATAAACAAAGACAGAAAAGACTGACAGGTAATTCTGATCATTTATCAGATGCACCACTGGATAAATAACATTGATAATCAGTCAAACTCGTTTTCCAGTTGTTGTTTTTTTGGAGGGGGGGGGGGGGGCGGTATAAAGCAAAAGCCAGAGTGTTGAAGCTGTAGAGGTACAGAAACAGAAACAGACCGCCAAGGGACTGGATTAGGGTTTGCTTGGTGCAAAGTTAGCCATTTCCTTTATTTGTCTCATTTCAAATGGAGACCGGGACAAAGGCTACAGCATATCTCGCTGTCAAAAACACTGATTAACTACCTCATGATATGCAGTGCTCCCTGGTTATAATGTGGTCCTTTATGATGTGTTATAAGGCACTATGGTCATGGCTTCCATTTGCCCCTAGCTCTTTCTTTCCCGTTATGAGTTGGAACTCAAATTGTACTCTTACCTATAAACATATTACGTTTATTTTATTCCAGGCCAAATCTACATAGTGATATTGCCCCACTGTTAAAATACAGTTCAAATTAAAAAGCTGCTGTGCTCGTTATTCCATTCCCTCCCATCAGAATAGTCTAAAGCTAATGTAAAATGAATACTTCCACAGTGAACTAAAGACAGTAAAGGCAAACACCCCCACCCCCCTTTAGCAAATCCACAAGGTACCTACAGGTTCAACTTAATAGGAAAAAAGCAATTTCTGCTTCACCTGCAACACACAGGATGACAGTTAGTATAAACAGGGCTGACTCCTGACATTCATTTGAAACAAGTTTTTCAAAACCTTAAATGACTGGCTTTTCAAACGCTGACGGCCAGTAGCAGATGACCGTGCGCTAGAACGAGCTCTCTCCAGACAGCAGGAGGCCTGTGAGAGTCAAATACGAGTCGGCGTCCCTCGAGCTCTCCTCATTTATATTTTCATTATTGACATTTGCTGGCAGTCAAGTTTGTGCGCTACAGTTCCTTCAGAACTCCAAGCTGTTCAATCAAAGGCTGAGCAGACTAATGTCTTGTAAACGGAAAAAAAAACACTTTCTTAACTTTTCATGAGCGATTAGGCGAAATATAAATATTGACATCAATAATAAAACCTACATGAGGAGGCAAGTGGTTTCTGGTTCTTTAAAGGGAATATTCAAAGACATGTACAAGCTTTTTTCACGTTAATTGGTTTGCTAATTGTACTGTTAGCAGTTCAGGTTGATTAAATGGATTTAATATGCACCAACTATTTCCTGACTCCTAATGGGATAAATATTAAATATGGTAATATTAGCTAACAGATTAGCTTTTGTTTGAAATTCGGAAATGCACAAATGCAAAAAACAAAAATCCATCTAAACATTAAAAAAAATGGTGTAAACTGTTTGATGACCTGGGGCACAATTTAGTTAACTTTTCCCTGGGAAAATACTGAAAAATGAAAAGTGCATTCAATAAACAGTTAATGGATGGTTATGTCTTTGCATTAATTGTTATCCTCTATATACCTGTTGCTCAGATGAAGAATGATATTAAGCCAGCATGCCACACAGGACAACAATTAAGAAGTATCAATAAATCTAGGCACCTAAAAACATATTGATATTGCTGAGCTTATATAAAAAACAGAATGTTTCTGCTGAGCGTTTGTATGTACACATAAGTTGCTAAGTTACTGTACGACACGATTTGACATTCAAAAACCTCTATAAATATTATTATAAAATGTCTGCCTACCGTGCACAATATTAATATAATAGAAAGAAATGAGTATATTTTCTAAACGTTGATAAATATGCAGAAAACAAAACAGAAAACTGTAGTGCTGTACAGCCCCTTTAACTTTTCCTTTATGTGCTAAAACGTGTGCTACCATTGGCTGGAAACTCGTCTTGGAGGGGAGCCTATCAAAACACATTAAAACGTGTGCTACCATTGGCTGGAAACTCGTCTTGGAATGGAGCCTATCAAAACACATTAAAACGTGTGCTACCATTGGCTGGAAACTCATCCTGGAGGGCAGCCTATAAAAACACATTAAAACGTGTGCTACCATTGGCTGAAAACTCACCCTGGAGGGCAGCCTATCAGAACACATTAAAACGTGTGCTGCCATTGGCTGGAAACTCATCCTGGAGGGCAGCCTATTAGAACACATTAAAATGTGTGCTGCTATTGGCTGGAAACTCATCCTGGAGGGCAGCCTATCTGAACACATGTGCTGCCATTGGCTGGAAACTCATCCTGGAAGGCAGCCTATTTGAACTCATTAGCTTAACACAATTAGCAGATAATCAACAGATCGTAGGCAAGTTAAAACTGTCACGTCTGTTTATTAGTGTTGCTGGGAATTTATATAATGAATACAATAGAATTGTCTGTAGTCACAATTTAGCAGTACTGTCTTTGCACAATACCAGAACAGTACATTACAAAGGTTATCTACAGTGGCACATTGTTGCAGGTGTATTTGGAAATCTCATTCTGCATGAATTGGTGAAAGACAGAAGGAAGAATATGTACACAGTCTTTAAAACCCATGTCCATCTGTGTCATCGGCACAAGGAGATTGCCCTCCTCCCGCTGTGGAGTCTCCATTGTTGATGTGTTTCAGTACTTTTCACAGTCCCAGATTCAGATATGCCCAATTGTTGCTAAAAATGAATTTGCCAATGCCATCCGTGAAAACAGAGCGAGTCAACATCCCAAAGACCTATCCGAGTTTTTACATTTAAAACAGAAATGCAGTTCTACCCCAAATAACGACTGTCTAGCTCTTTGTGCCTTATCTGTCTTGGTATTATGCATTTTAATAATACTAATAATAACAATATATCACTTTATTTGTTTTTAGATGCAGGATCAGGCTCTGGGGATGAAGGTAAGAGACAACAGATACATAAACAAATATATAATATTGAATATTTTATATATATATATATATATATATATATATATATATATATATATATATATATATATATATATATATATTAGTTTAAACATATATCATATTCAATTTGAAATATTACATTATTGTGCGTGTGTGTGGAAACACAACCCCCCACACACCCCCACACCCCCCACCCCAAGCATTACAAAGTGATGGATGGATGTTTATAAACATCCACAGTCACAGGGACAGTACTTATCCCATTTATCACAAGGTAAGTAATGAAATCAATTCATATCAACTCTCTTTTCATAACCCCAAAATGAGAAAGCGAGTAATAGGAAGAGAGGGAGAGAGTGATAAGAACGAGTTTGTTTGTAGTGGCTCGGGGTGAATTATGCACAAGTCTTCATCTTCTTCTTCCGGGGCCTCTGCCACCCTCTGCTGTCTCAGTTTTACGGCTGTTTTTTTCTTTTCTAAGCGTTTTTGTTTATGCAGATCAGCAGCTGAAGCGTAACAGACACACCAGAGTACCAAGTTTGTCTTATTCTCTGTAGTGCAAGTCATTGCATTACCAGGCTTGTAATGGTCTGACTATATCTTGTAGCAATACAAGGTCTGTAAGGCAGCAACAGCCAGTGAGCTACATGCCATTGGGAAGGGCATCGTCAGCCCCCATGTACTGTACATCTCTCACATGGAGCCACTTCACTTACCTTCCCTCTTCTTGTATTATTGAACTTCGTGGTGTGTTCTATTTTGTTTTTTAAATGGTTAGGAATTCTGCGGGAATGTCAGTACCAGTTTCTAGGGAGTGTAATGGTCCATCATGTCTTGATGAATCGTGATGCTTTCTTTATATATCATACCGTGATACAAGACCAGGAACTAGATATATCACAATGAGATACAAGACCAGAAGCACAGCAGCTCATTGTAGATCACTAAATGGTTCCTGAATGAAGAATACATGTGTTTTATAGTTGCCATGGAGAAATGCTCCCCCTCTCTCATTTCAATGTCTTCAATTTATTTTAACTAAATGGTCCATCATTGAATATTTGATCTTATTATGCCTCAGAGAACTAGTGAATCAGGACAATCACATGTATCGTGATACATATCCCATATCGTGATACGTATCCCATATCATGATACGTATCGTATTGTGAGATTAGTGGATCATTACACCTCTACCACTTTCTTTTTTTGCATTTGGAGCTGCACAGTTGCATTATACATGGTGATATAAGTTAATGTTTCTTTTTATATTTGTCTATTACAATTCTTTGTAGATGACTGACCGTTACAGCTGTCCTCCTGCTAGCATTGCTCTCAGAACTGTTGCATCACAATTCTAGCGCCACCAGATGTATGATATCGTAAATCATACCATGATTGCACAGGTTTTTTTCTATGCCCATATACAGGCCCCCATTACCCTAAAGGAAAGCACTTACTGTGGTTTTGTAAATTATTCTGAATGTATCATTTCTAGTGCAGCGCTTTATAAAAAAAAAAGTTACAACTGAACTGTGCGTTTTCTTTTTCAGCTGCAGGGAATCAAATGTATAAAAAATACATGAAATATAAAAAAAAATTAATTATAAATAATGAATACTGTACATAAATAATTCAACTGCACGCCTGTGGCAGTGTAATTTATTCATTAATGTCAGAAAAGGTTAAATAAACATTTTAACTGGCGTTAATGAACACTGCAGGGGTATTTAATAAAAGGAAGTCACGGTTTTCATACGTTCTCTTTTTTGAGTTTATCAGTTTTAAGCATTTCAGTTAATTGAACCACTCAGTTTTCCACAGATAGTTTTCTTTTCAATTCAAATTTTAAAAAGTGTCTCCTACCATCTCTCCTGAGTTTATCTCTACTTGGTTTCCAGCTGCGTCCTTTGCTCCTGGTCTCTGTGCTGCGCTTAAAATATTGGCTGGGGTTAACGTTGTCTTCTTGTTCTTTTGGGGTTTGTAACAGAAAGACAGTGATTCTTGGTGGTAAATCTCCCTCCCAACCTGTGAGGGCAGTAAGTAACAGGAACAGAGTACCCAGGACTATTTGGCCTGACACTTCATTCTGAGGGTTAAAAGGAAGTCGGTCATTTAGAAAGGGGGCGGAGCTTCTGTTCATTAACTCATCGACCCGGAAGGGAAATGATGTGACAGCTGCGGATTGGAGGAGCAGCTGCAATCATTTACCAAGGGGTCATGAGTAACAGTATAAGTAGGGGATGAAGCGACGTGATCTGTTCCTTCAGTTATGGTTACGGGACGACCTGGAAGGACCAGTGTTATGGAATATATCGTGAGTGTTTTGTTTGTTTTATCTTGTCTAAAAATACTGTTTGTTATTGTTTAGACGGCTAACACGATCCGGAGCTGTCGCCAAAGGCCAGCACCAATCCGGACAACATCACTGCACTTTGTTTCATTAAGGACTGTATATTCACTACGAGCACGCGAGCACGGACTTGTGTTTGTGTTTGTGTTACGTGTTACATGTGGGTGAATAAGAACGGGACTGTTTATTATTTGGGAACCAACCGTGGATTTAAACAGAGCAACACACGCCACTGTAGTGCGTGGTAACATTGTTTATTATTTACTGTTGTTACGCCATCAGGCAATTGGATTACAAACCATTAAACAACATTGCACCTGGATTATAATTGTCGGTCTGTTTATTGATCACCTGCACCTGCACACTGTTAACCACTTTGCCACAGGTTTCAAAAATGTCAAATCTCCCCTCACCCTTATTGGTTGCAGGCTAAATAGATTCATACCTTGCCAAAAACAAATGAATCAAATCATTAGCCTTAGAGTTGTGGCCAAAAGTTTAGCATCACCCTATAGAATGAACTAATTGTGACATTTCAAAATCTAACATGAAATACTTACTGTATGGCTTATGGCTTAATTTTGCCATTTCTTTAATTTACATGATGTTAAATAAAATATGTAAATCATGTTCATATATATATATATATATATATATATATATATATATATATATATATATATATATATATATATATATATATATATATATATATATTATTTATATATATTTTTTTAATGATATCTCAATCCTAAAATTTAAACGCCTGCAGAACTTACTATATGAACTGTAGTGTGGTTTTTGTTTTTAACCAAAATTATTATGCGTCCTCTCCCTTGCACTTGGTAGTGTTTGTGTTCTTCAGCACGGTGCAGTGCAGGCTCGCGGACTGCAGCTGCTGTCGGCAGCAGAGAGAGAGAGAGAGAGAAAGAGAGAGAGAGAGAGAGAGAGAGAGAGAGAGAGAAAGAGAGAGAGAGAGAGAGAAAGCTTTTAGAGGGCCCAGACTACACTATAAAGCTGCCAGCAATTCAAATGAACTCAAAACATTTGTCAGCAGTTTGAATTGATGATTTCTGGGTTCTTTTTTTGGTTGTAGTTGTTGTTGTTTTTATGAAAATGATGTGAAGTGACCCTTTAAGTAGTTGCGTTTCTGCTTCGCATACACTAGGTACTCACACAGCCTCGCTCACTGTTCCCTGCAATCCAGTTCCACATTACTGCTCATTATCTTCCAGATCCCTCACGCCAGTAGCTGTGTGCTGCAGAGCAGAAAGAACATTGCCTTTGCTCAAGCCAGTTACCTCAGTGGGAGAAGGAATCTTTGATGTGGACAAAAAAATATCTTTGAAAATAAACTCAAGCAGGGCTTTCAAATCGTACTAGCCGGGCACCATGGCTTGGGTTTCAGAAGTCCATATATTCAACATATACGGATGCCCTAAAGGGCCTTATTGCATTTATAATCCAGGTAAAATCATGTTTAAGGAGTGTTTTTTTTTTTTAATATCCTTACTCCAAATAAAGTAGTCCCATGTATAACTTTGAACTACACACTAAGTTAAGACGAGTAAATTAATTCAATTAAAACATGTAAAAGTAAGTACATTTTTTTTGATAGTGTGCACATTGCCATTTGAAAAAATACACCACTACACGCCAAGTTATTTTTTTTCTTCCTGTCAGTGCAGACACACTGAGCAGAACAGACGTGAGGAATAAAAATAATTTCAACGACGTCTCGAATTTAAGTAATTTGTTCAAGATCTGTGTCAGAGAGGGGTGGATAATGTGCACAAGTGTCTTTTTGTGTTTTTCTTTAGCGTTTACAAACCGCTAAAAATACATTCTTGAAGTGAGAAAGTCGGACAGCGATTTTTATTTTTAATTTTTTGGGTATTTGTTTCTGTTTTGCTATCTTCCAGTTCACTTAATTGTTCTTCATCCAAATCGGCATGTCTACTTACTACTTTGGGGTTTTTTGCAGGTAATTGGTCACTCAGTTTCATAGTTACAGCTGTACATCTGTTTTCTACGGCTGTACACTCACGCACACGCACACAGCAGCCCCGAAGAGACTGGCTGCTTTCGTTAAATACCCTGCGCATGGCTCTAATTTACAATGATAACCAGGTGCAGGGGATAATTAATAATAAAATACAATTAAACAAATTAAGGCTTTTCAGCCTGTGACCTTCTGGCAGGTGTAGTCCTTTGCTCTCCAGGACTACACTTTCTCACTATGTATATATATATATATATATATATATATATATATATATATATATATATATATAGATAGATATATATAGATATATATAGAGGCAGTGTTTTGTGGCTGTCAGCCATCTTGGCCCAGGAGGAACAGTCTGGAGTCAAGATGGCCACCGTTTGTACAGCCACCCAATTGGGCTTTATAGTATAATTAGAAAAGTGTGGAATGTGGCCAGCAGGTAATTGATTTATTGATTGTCAATTAACCCTTGGCCACACCCTATAAAAGGAGACAATGAAATGTTTGGCGAGTGTGCAGAGTTCAGCGAAGGTGTCTAGCCGAAAGAGAGAAAGCACCGGGATAGCTGTGCTTGAGTGCTTTGTTTATTTTGAAGTGTTCAAGAAGTGCTTTGTTTGAAACTTCTATTTTGTTCCCGTTTTGTTTGTTTTGTTGTAAATAAAAGTGCGCTCCAGCTCTTAAACTGCAGTTACTGCCTCTGGGTGTGTTATTCTCACCACTGACCAGCCTCTTTACATATATATAAGAGAGAGAGAGAGATGGATATCTGTGTACATCTATACATATGCATATCACCTAATTGATAGATCCATATATGATGTGTTTAATAATGCATCCGTTCTCCCAGCCCAGGCACAGACTGGCAGGATTACAAAGCCAGCTCCATTAACTCAGTGATTCAGTGCACTCAGCCTCCACTCAGGCTACTTTTAATGAAAACGTCACCTCAAACTAAAACGAAATGGAACAAATCCCCTCTGTCTGTACTCCTGATCCCACATTAAATTCTATATCTATGCAAAGGAGAAAAAAAATAAGTGATTTTATGGTTGTCAAAATAGGAAGAAAAAGCTCATTTGAATACAGATGATCTTTCAGGCAAGTCCCTACCTTATTAGAAATGTGACAGATCATCTAGCAAGAACCTGGAATTTATTAAAGAAATGTGCTATAATATGTCTGTATGGCTGTGTGCAAAGATAACCCTGCTAATGTAAAAAAAAAGACAATCTAATTTATTTCCAGTATCTGTGCCGTGTTGCTATATCTTGCATCTGTTTTTTTTTTTTTTTTTTTTTTTTTTTTTTTTTATTAGTCATAAAAAAATATTGGCTTTTCTGTATTTATTAAAAACAAATCTGCTAAAAACACAAACAGATGCTTTGGACAGCCAAAAATATATTTTCTAGGGGCTTATGGGATAAAGTAACATAAAATATTTCCCAGCTGTTAAGAGGGCCTCAATTGCAAAGTAATCTAGTATTTGATGTTCATATAAAGGGTGCAATCCCAAACCACTGGATTACCTTTTAGATTACTGTGGGTGGCAAAAACAATCCAATGGAATTGGAAAAATCACATTAGAAAAACAACTGTTAACTCTCTTATAATTCTGAACATCAATAAATAACTTAAATATGCAGTGGGAAATGTTCATAAACTAAGCAATAGCTCCATATAGGAAAGCAGTATTCCAGAGAGGTGGCTGTGAACTAAACTAACAGAAAATATTGGGCCAGGCTGTCTGCTAACCCCCCCCCCCCCCCCCCCCCCCCCCCGTGGCATTCAGTCAATTAGAAGAAGACGGTTAATTTGTCTTGCTTATTCTTTTTTCCTTTTCTTTTAGTTTAGTAAGCATACCTGTGCAGCATCAGGGTTAGAAAGGGAGCACTTGTAAGTATTGCTAAATAAATGGAGAAAAGCATGACTTCATTTCAGTGGCTCCAGTAACTGTAACTGGGTTATACTTTACAGAGGCTGTAAGGACCCTTAGCAAGCTCAGATCAAACCATCTAAATAGCTGGGTTCTTTTGTTGGCGTATATAAATGTAAAGATTACCTTATAATGTCAGAATATCAGCTCTGTAAAATGATATCATTACAGAAAAAAACTAGGCAATCTTTTCCCATTTCTGTTTTGCTTCCAGTGCTACAGCAGAGCATTAAGGTGTCATTTATAGCCAAGTGATACTGTCGGAAGTAATAGCAGGAGTAAGACGAATAGGCTTACAGAATGGTAAACCATGAAAGGATGCAGTTAACAGACAACCCTGAATTATATTTTAAGCACAGTATAGTATAGAGTGGTACGTGTCCACCCTAATGACTTGTCCTTTATGTTGTTGGCTGAGGCAGATCATCCACACTGACTTCAATCATCACAAAATACAGTGTAAGAGAAAATAAAATTGCTAAAAAATCTATATGCAGTACATGAGACCCGTTCTGTATCCTGTTTAAATGTAACGGGCATTGTTGTGTGATACACTGCTGTTACGGATTGGGTCCCCTGTGGGTGAGAGGAGATGAGGTTAAAAGCCCAGCTCTTTTGCATTGGCTCACTGGTTCACGCTTAGCCTCTGAATCATTTGTGATGCAATACCCCATTGGGAGTTACAGCAACAGTTTAGATACAGAACTATACATCTACAGTATGCTGTGACAAACATATTATAATGTAATTGATATCCCTCGTGTGTATACTGCATGTGTTTATTGTGGAGGAGACGTCAACCCTGAAAGCACCACGTGTTTCCCTTGGTTAAGCCAGTATCTCACCGTGATGTCTGACTACATGGCAGTTCAACCACCCAACCCCGTTTTTCAACCCATTAAACTCAGGGCATATACTGTTTCAGGTTCTCCACTACAAGCCCTGACAAGTACGTGTGAAAGTTTGTGTTCACTTTGATACTGGAGTCACCTGGTTTAACATCTTCACGTTGTACGGGGCGCACACACACACACACTTTCCTTCTGTTTCCTTCTGATTTTTTAGCAGTGGAGGTGGAAGTGGAAAATAAAGAGGAATGAGACAGTGGCATTTTGTAGTACCTGTACACCATTATAAAGAATAGAAAGCAGAGTCTTCATTTTTAGACACGTACGCATAGAACGCAGCCAGGGAATTCCACGCATGCAGAATTCAGTGCGGAACTAGTTGCACAAAATTTAATAGGCAGATTTTTTTTTTTTTAAGTTAATATGTTGTGTGTGTAGTTTGTCTCTTATTGTTGTGCAGTTTGGATGAGGGGACTGAAAAGAAGAGCAGATTTGTACATTTTTTTTAAGGCTGTCTGAACCTGTGGTTTATACAGATGTAAGCATGTTCTACTCCTTTTTGATATCAGGATCCACAAACCAGAGGTGAAATGCCTGATGCGTACAGTGGGGTGCACTTTACTGGATTGCTCTAGTTTTTTCAGCTTCTCACTTTCTCAGTTTTCTGCTGCTGATCTGAGGTGAAGATGATTGATTTTACAGGTGGCACCGCAGACTTGCTGCAAATAATGAGGCAGTAAACTCCTGTAGTTTATACAGATCTCAATGTGTGCCTGTAATTTCAGTGATAATAAAACTTCAAGAGACAGGTGGCAGTGACCCGGTTCCCTCGTAGCCCCGCCTCCAGGCTCCTTCATTGGATAAAAGATAGCCAATGATTAAAGGAAGCTCAACGCGCATCCTGAATAATTTATATTGTATGTATTAGCAGGAGCTGTGAGGAGAAGTGCTCGAGCAGGTTAAAAGAGTCGTCCCTCTGATCTGATGAGGGACATCTCTGTACCCTCGGCATCATTAGCAGATCTCTTCATCTCACTTTTTCTCAGTTTCGCAGCAAGCAGAGCACATCGTGAAACACTGAACCCACTGAAGTACTGTATAAATCTGCTTTACAAGGCATGATCAGTAAATTCACTTTTGGAGAGATTCCGCACAATGGTTAATAGAGATTGATGGACACACAGCCATTAGAAAAGCTGCTCTTTGGGCAATACAAAGCTGTGCCCCCATGCCTTGGCAGATGGAGCCTCGTGTTCATCTAAAGTGAACACTGCTGACCAACGTGTTTGTAGCCCCTCCACTCGTCCCCTTTTATCTAAAATGAGAGAAAGGTTTTGTGTTCAAGAAAGATCCTACAGTCATGCCTTCTATGCAGTAGAACAATACAAAGATCCTGCAGTCATGCCTTATATGCAATAGAACAATACAAATCTCTGGTTTGATTCCAAAAATGACCAGTTGCTGCACAAAGGGATCCATTATATTGACCCAGTCTGCAGTGGACCTAAATACAGGCACTGTGGAAATGATTGACATAGAACCCTCTGTGTACACTGGAAGTGTCCCCAGTGTATTTTGTGTATGTAAAAATATGTTACACAATAACACTATTAACATCTCATCAATTCAATACTGAATAGTCCACTGCTGATAATACATTGTTATTCACTCTTAATATTTGCTTCCATAACTTCAAACATTAAAGCATGAGATACATACTGTAGCAGTACTTAAGGAAACTTGGTACCAATTTTAAAAGGCTCGACGAGAAGCCTTTCTAAATGTATATATGTATTGAGCTCTCATTTTAACACATAAAGACATTATTAGCACATGCCCTTGCTGGCTGTCGGTAGTTTGTTTCTACGTGCTGGTTCAGCTCAGTCACGGATTCTGCTTTGCTTTCTCAGTTCTACGTCAGTACCGCTCTGCAGGGGGCTTGGCTGCAATTCCTCTGCTCAACCAGAAGGAACATTCTATTGACTCCAGTGCTCTCACAGGAGTACAAGAGGCAGCAGCAGCAAGCGTCGCAGATATCACAAACACGCTGGGGATGTGAATAAGAAAAAACAACACCATGCACACTTCATGTATTCCTGCAACAGCATGTTAAACCTTTTGCAGGCTAGCTGGGAGACGAGAAGAGGAGTTCTGGAATCTGGAATCAAAGCACAGAAGGCACAATATGGTCGGGACAGCTTTTTTTTTTTTCCTGCCTGTGAAATGCTTGTGCAGTGCAAATAGAAGTACAAGAGGCACAGTTAGCATGTAATACAAGTGTTGACATGCTAGTGGTATTGCAGCAGTATGGGCCAATGCAACTGCATTACAATGGAATTCTGTCAGTTACAATGTGCTTCCCTATCATGACTGCGCCACAGTAATTGTGTAGCCATTGCCATTGCTGCTAAGGCTTCTCCAGGGTAGTTTATATTATAAAAAGATACAGGCACCATTTTATTCCCATCAAACAATAGAACTTGTTCCTCTTGCTGTTAAGTATTTTTTAGTTTTAATTATCGATCATTCCCTAGCAGTGTGCTAGCTGTAGTTCTTTCCTGTTGGCTGTCCTGGCATGACCGCCGAACAGGGATGATCAGGCGATTAGATCTCTCTCTCTCTAAGCATTGTCTGTAAAGCCTTGCTGTTCCTTTTCTAGTTAAATTATTTGGTTTCAGGATAGAAATGATAGAGATTTAACAGCCTGTCCACAAGGTCTGTTTCGCAAGTTGCAACTTGAATCAACCACATTACTATCAGAATTGTTAACTTGAAAAGCATGTATTGAAACTACAGTATATTTAGAAGACAGTGCCTTGATTGACCCTGTTGATAAGAGGCAAGGTTGTGTACATCAGTATGCAAAGCAATGGTGAACAAGCAGCATTAGTGATTGCATTAGGTCCTGTTGCAGTGACATTGTTCTGGAATCTGGGGCTGTGATTTAGTTTTTTAATTATAATGAGACTCTGTCAATAAGAGGCTAATTGTCCTATTATTCCTTGGTGGGTTTTTTCTTTGTAATTTGCTGAATTAACTATTGCAGTGCATGCAGCAGTTTATGCTCCAATTCTCAAGATCTAAGGTAGTGACTCCAAGCAAGCTGCAATGCCTTACAGACACCCAGGAAATCCAAAATGATTTAGCCTGCACACCGAGTGTGGCAAGTGTCTGGGTACATAGCCAAAAGTGTAGAGTACAAATCCAAGGAGGTTGTGACAAGGTTGTATAATGCACTGGCGAGACTGCACATCCTGTGAACAGTACACAGTACTGTGTACAGAGGGTCCTCGTAATGGTGTGTTGTAAATATTTGTGCAAAGAATTGTCTAAAGTCAGCAGTTCATGGGAATATACCCAAATGCAATGTAAACTGTATAGGAACACTGGAGTCTTTGATGACTTTCCTTGGTTGAAGACCTGATTTCAAAGTAGTGATTGATCCAGATCTTCTAAGAGACATGCACAGACTACAAAAACAACAAAAACAATATCTCACCTATACCACTCCTTGTAAAGGCACTATGTAAAGGTACAGCCTCTAATTTCCCAAAGGAATGCCTTTCAACAGGAGAGGCGATAGCTGCCAAAGGATCTGTACCCAGGGACTTCCATATGCCCAATATGCAAGAGGGGCTGTGTAATCAGCATGTGTAGCATTTCTGCAGCATCAAATTGGCTCTGAAAAAAAGAAAAAGAAAAAGGCTGACAATTTGCATTATTCTAGAGCCTAGTGTTAATGAGACAAAAGATGGCTGATTGCCAATTGTCAGGACATGAAACAGCGTTGGGTCACAATTCCACTCTGCTTTCATCGGATTGCATGCAACAGAGAAAGGCAATGAGCTAGAAATAATAACGAGCTTGGATCCTGCAGCCACAATCAACTCCACAGGGCAGGCGTTTAAATGAAACTGAATTGATTCTAAAAGTCTGCTCTTCTTCCCTGTATATTGATTGCTTATTAGAGTGCAGTAGCTTTTTTGGGAGAAACCTTCAATCTCATTGATGTTTTACTTATTTATTTAAAAGTAATGTATGTGCATGAGACACCATAACTCATAGCAGAATCTCTTGTGAGGCACAGACAGACTAGTACACATGCAATAGTGTCTTTGAATTCAATTCAGGTTATTAGTGGTGATCAGCTAAAAACTGCACATTAAGCTTACTTTAGAACTGACCCTGCAGATTCAATAACATTATAGTTCGGGACACCATCCACAAGTTCTGTAGCGTGAATTAGCAGTTTGTGAATTAATTGATTTTGATTGTTATGGGAGTTGGACAAATGCAGTTGCGCTCCTCGTTATTTTAGGAACTTAGACCAAGGTCTGCTTGCAATGGTGGAAATGGAGGGAGGCAGTGGGTTAAAAATGCACATGAACTCAAGGGACACTAATTAACTGGGTTGTAGTGGCAGGTGACACATAAAGTACTGTAGGAAAATGTCGTGTTTAACACTAGATACATTTGAAAATGCTTTAAATTATGTCACTATATGAAAACTACTTTATGAAAACCCCTTTATGAAAACCAGTTGCTAAAAACGATTGAGGAACAAAAAAATAATAATGAAAAGTTTTTTAAAAACTGTCCCCTGGGTGTTTTAAGACGTTGTGTAGGGATCTGTTTTTTAATTTGATAAGCCTGGGTTTAAGCAGTTGCTCCGTGCTCTGACCAGCTGTGGCTGTGCCTGAAGTACAAATGAGCAAAGCAGCTTGAGCGCCTTATCTTTCTGAGACATTGACTGCCATCTTAGAGGCATCAGGCTAAGAATTTCTGAGCTAAGGAAATGAATTTCTTTATAGGCAGAGCTCAGTCTCACTTCTGCTGCTGCTGTAACCTGAAAAGAGGTTTGTACTAATCCAGCGCATTGAATACCAGCAACTGCACCAGGCTTCTGAAATACTCTTCTTCAGAACGGAGGCCTCTGTTTGGTTTGCACAGTAAAAGCTGTTGCACCCCCAGCCCCTCCCCTAGATTAAAAATTGTCACATCAGTGAAAAAGAGATACAATACTAACTGATTTTCAGCAAGACTGCTTATATTGTAAAAAATGATCATTTTCCTGCCCACTACTATGCAAAATAACTAGTATAAGTTGCCTAGTTACAATTGCCTATTTTACAAAATATGCTTTACAAAATAAATTCTACATCAAGTGTGGTTTTTCACTTCAGAGCCACAGAACAACTGTGATGCCTCTTTAGAGAAATGTTTGCTTTCAACCGTTTGCTGTACTGTATAATATAATAAGACTTTTAATCTATCTGAATCATCATTTTTAACTTAGAAGAGACAGGCTGAAATACAACATTGCATTCTGTAACCACAAAGCAATGTTGTGCAAACAGAAACATGCTGTTTATATCAGAGATGCTGTACCAAACACATACATCAAGTAACATGCAAAGAAAAGTTTTTTTTTTTTTTTTAACACTCTAATTATTGATAATTATCATTACAGAACACAATACAATGATTGAAGTGTGTTTAGTAACAATTGTACTGAACACGCTAGGCTTGTGCCACATCATTTGTGACAGAGACTCAGGTCATCAGTGTAATGCACACAGCTATTTTATTTTTAATTGCATGTTTGTTAACTGATCTTCTTCCAATTCAAAGTGAATGTTGCTGATGAAGAGGTGAAGGCTACAGGCTTTTCACCACATACCTATTTTTATCAAGAGTACAATTAGCTGTATCTGTAGTAAATGTCTTGGTTCGGAAATAACCATACTTTATAAAAACTACATTTTAAACATAAAAAGCATGATTGGAGGAACGTTTCTCAGCTAATTAAGAAATGAGAGACATGGAATTATGTAATTCATAAGAGTCACAATGATAGGAGTATAAAATATAAAATATAGGATATTATCACTTTACAGGGCATTAATAGCCATGTATTTACATTGCAATAACAGGGAACTTACCAGTGATTTCTGCACTTACATGGTACCTACAGTGTAATTACATGGGGCTTGTAAACCACATATAGTTAATTGATCTGATTACATGGTAACACCATTTGCATGTAATTACACACTATTCCACAAGTAGTTTCCATGTAAGAGCAGTTAGTGTTGATAGTTCCCCTGTTATTACCCTGTTATGCATACACACATACACACACATACACACACACATACATACACTCACACATACATACACATACACACACACGCACACACACATACATACACTCACACATACATACACATACACACACACGCACACACACATATACACACACACATACATACACAGACACACACATACACACACTCACACATACACAGACACACACATACACACACACATACATACACTCACACATACATACACATACACACACACGCACACACACATACATACACTCACACATACATACACATACACACACACGCACACACACATATACACACACACATACATACACAGACACACACATACACACACTCACACATACACAGACACACACATACACACACACATACATACACTCACACATACATACACATACACACACACGCACACACACATATACACACACACATACATACACAGACACACACATACACAGACACACACAGACACACACTCACACATACACACACAAACATACACACAGACACGCACACTCACATAAAACAAACTTTGAAGTACAGTATTCCTTTGAATTTAAGACGCGCTTTTCAGCGTTTCTCACAAACAGTACCAACTTTGATAGATCGGAAATGCTGGACAAATCCCAGTAGTTTTCGACATGCCAAGCAATACTACAGTTCACAAACTGGGAGAAAAACAGGTGTGAGTAATCAAGACTGGAAATGAGAAGCAGCACATAACTGTAATGCTCTATGTGACAGCAGACGGCCGCAAACTGCCTCCATATGCGTAATTGAGATGGTATCTTTGTAAATGCATATTTATTTGATGTTTTATTTTTTCCTTAAATTCTTAAATTCGAGGGTGTCTTAAATTCGAGGGAATACGGTACATGCTTTATATTTCGCTGTTTTTCTTCTTGTTTGATGTGTACTGGCTGCCAAGGCTTGTTAAAAGATACACATCTCGAGAGCAGATTGTAGGATTGAGATTTCTCCCTAACACAGACTCTGTAAGTCGCCTTGGATAAAGGCGTCTGCTAAATAAACAAATAATTGCTGGGGCTTGATGTAGCTGTTCTGCTTGGTCCAGTGCCAGCCTTCCCCCTGTATAATCTGAAGCTGTATAATAAATGAGAAGGATGTGCGGTTTGTTTAATCTGCTTTTTCACAGTCTCTGATCTGTGGTGCTGCATTTGAAATGTGCTCTTCGCTCAGATCTCAGCGCTGCTGAGAAGAGGCTAAGCTTTCATAATAACTCTGGTCTTCCAGTTAATCCCATCTCTTATGTTCTAAAACAGCAGTAAATATGCAATGATCTTACAAAGAATCAATAAACACTGGACTGTTTTCAAATAGGCAGCAGTGCTGTAACCAAGCTGGAACTCACAAAATAGGCAAGCTTTAATTAAGGGCTGGGATATGATGAGGCAAATAGGCAAGATTCAGTCAGTAGTCCTCTTGATGCAATGAAAAGAGCATTAGGAACTTGTTCTATTACAAACTAGTTGTTTAAGAAGGCTAAAAATGCTGATGAAGACGACTGCAACAGTGCACCAACTACGACTGTGAACAAAAACACAAACAAAGCATACATAATTAGTTAGTTAAATTCATTACATTTGTGTTACAATACAAATAAAATGTGAATTTGTATAATAATTCTTGTTTAGGACAATCTGTATTTTGGTGCCGTTCTGGTACCTTCAGATTGAGGACTGCTCCCCCTGTTCAGGAGTATGAGGGCCACCGTGCTGTATTTTAGAGTTGTGTTGTTCTGTCAGGGAGTAGATAGAGAGTCTTCAGTAACAGATATGATGGTGTAAATACAGCCCCATAATACCCTGCAAGTGCTGACAGTTCACTTCAGCAAACTTCAAACAGGAATGTGCTGTCTGTAATTGGCAAGGGAGATAAACAACAGAAGTGTGACTAGATTTGACAGGTCGAGGATTAGTAAGAAACAAAAACACGAAGGAACATGAAGGAACTTGTTTTGCTTTTGTTTGTTTTTGTATTCTTTTATAATTAGCGAATACTGTTTTGAAGACAGGGTTGGAAACTCATCCCCTGAGATGATACAGTACATATGGCAACAGAAATGTGCTTTGATGGCAACGTTTAGAAACCCAAATATACTGCATCATGGTTTCAAATGTTTTTAATTTATATATAAGATAATTTAAAAAAAAAATTCTACAAAGCTGAAGATGGGCTTTTGTCCAAAACATCCTGAAGTAAATGATTTTTTATCACCCCAAAAAAACCTTTTCATCTTTTCCGTTTAGCACTATTGAGTGTTTAAAGGTATGGATTTATCATCAAGCAACTGAGCAATACATCAATACATTCAGACGCTTTAGATCCCACAACACCAGAATCCGTTTCCTTTTCTGCAGCATCAGTGCTGTGACTCTTTACTCTTAAATGAACCCAGTACAATGGAGACTGAGCAATACATCAATACATTCAGACGCTTTAGATCCCACAACACCAGAATCCGTTTCCTTTTCTGCAGCATCAGTGCTGTGACTCTTTACTCTTAAATGAACCCAGTACAATGGAGACTGAGCAATACATCAATACATTCAGACGCTTTAGATCCCACAACACCAGAATCCGTTTCCTTTTCTGCAGCATCAGTGCTGTGACTCTTTACTCTTAAATGAACCCAGTACAATGGAGACTGAGCAATACATCAATACATTCAGACGCTTCAGATCCCTCAACACCAGAATCCGTTTCCTTTTCTGCAGCATCAGTGCTGTGACTCTTTACTCTTAAATGAACCCAGCACGATGGAGAAATATGACCACAGGAAAAAAGGGTACATTTTAAATGCTTAGGTGAGGAGAGGGAGTGTTTCATTCTTCATGCTTGTAATGCCAATTGCTTGTGATTGTTACAGCAGCTTGCTCATTTCATGAAACATGTGAGTTACAAAGGCATTGAAGGCAGAAATCCAGCACTGGCTGGCAGTGCTAGGCAGTGGCTTTAGGGAACCTCGTATCTACTCTCAACCCCCGTCTCGCAGCATGGGTTATCATTATCACACCAGACCGGAGAAGAATGCCGGCCGTTAATACTTCTTCAGAAACATAATTTAAATTCACTGCCAATTACTTTCCTCCCTGGGATGTAATGCCCTGGTTTAAGTCGTGAACAAGGTTGGCAGACCATTAAAAAAAATAAAAAAAGAAGATTGAATTCCTCACCCAGCTTGGAAAGGATTTGGGGGGGGGGACACTGAAAGAGAGAGAGCATTTGAAAAAGAAAGAAAGTTCAATGGAATGTGTCTTCACACTGCAGGCTCTGTTCTCAGGATTAGGCTCAGCAATTTCAAAGTTGCTGTATCTGGTGTTCTGCTCCTCATGCTTCTGCCTGCAGGAGACCAGGCTCGGCTGTCTAGCTCTGCAGCTCAGAGGCTTTTTTTCTAACGTCTGGGTCAGGAGGAGTTGGTGGCTCAGCAGGGAGTCGCTAACCTAGAGAGCTCAGCTTTACCAGACTGCTTTATAAACCTGGACATGCTGTACCGCAGCCGTTAGCGTCTTTGTGTATGACAGGAGGATGCACTGTGCTGCTGGAGGTACCACTGATTAGAACCGATGAAGAAAAGACTCCCAATCTACCAGAAAGGTTGCTGTTAGTAAATCAGCTGGGTGGGTAATAGCAATGAACCAGTGAATATGTGTTCCAGTACAACTGAACTAAGCATGGCGACACTGTCCAGCTAGCAGAGCACATTCCCCATGACTTCTCCATTGCTGTTATGCTAACAGGGCCTTTAGAATGACTGACAAAGAATACACTGTGATAAAAAAGCATATACAGTTTGTATACATTTGCAGAAATGTAGTGTGACTTTTGTAGAGTGAAGGGAACCTTATGAAAAATATTTTAAACACAGAAATAAAGCTGCACACACACAATCCTAACCATGGAGGTTAACCCCCAACAGTGCAAAGGAATGTTCTGGTTCATGTTTATTGCTCTAGCACAGGGCTAAGCAGCCATGGAGTTTTTTCTGCTTGTTCCATTGTAAGACCTTGATGAAGATCATTAATATAATGAAGGACCAGGTTGGGACAAAGTCTTGCAGGTTCCATACCTCTGTTCTGTAACGTTCGTTGAATTTGTGATGTCAGCATAAGACAAAGTACCACCAGGTGGTTAAATGTTGTAACTGCAGCAGAGTGATCAAATTGCTTGTGCTTACACACACACACACACACACACACAAACACACACACACACACACACACGCACACGTTGAAGCCTCAGTGATTACTTTTGCTGAAGTATTGAGTACCACATTTGTTGCAGATACATGTCATTAATGCATTAGGAGCAGGGTCAGTGTGTTCTGTGTACCTTTCAAATGTGACTGTCACTTTAATTAAGGGCTGGGATATGATGAGGCAATTATCCAATCCTCTTATTGACTGGCTTGCTTGTCCATGATGGAGATAGAGAGGGAGTAAACCCAATAATCATTGAGTATTCTGCAGTGGAACAGGCATGTCTCAGGTAGCCTGAAAGACTGTTACACACTGAATCCCCTCCTCCTTATCTACTGTGACAGCATTCCTTGGGCTCTCAGTCACTGTTGGTAAAACTAGAAGCTGTCTTTCATTCACAGTGATGTTGTGTACTGCAGTGTGGATTCATACATACTGAATCACTGCAAGTCTAAAGCAGGGCCTGTCATGTACTAAGCAGTGCATCTGTATTTGCTAGACCTGTACAAGTGGCTACAGTACCCACAATAACTTCTAATTATGCTATCATGATTCTTTGAAGATTTTTCCTGCCCTCACTGATCTCACATACCAATAATCCACTTGGTTGATTCAATGGGTCCTTCTGTCTAAACAGCAGACATGTAAAGAAAACACAAATAAAAGCAAACAACTTTCATCAAATATTCAAAAGAAGAAAAAGATACAAGATAAAATAGGAGGAAAGGGGGCAAGCAGATTTTGCGGTGTGACAGACCTGCTTCTCCGAGATAAACCCTCGCTGCGCTGTGCGTTCTGACAGCTGTCGTTTATCTGATGGCAGCGATTGCTTATCGGAGCTGACCCTTGCATGTAGTCAGGTTTGAACACTGTGCTGCTGGGAGATAACAAACCCCTGCAAGATGGAAGACACTGTAGCACTCCCCACCTTCCCTGCTCCAGCGCAGAGGACAAAAACTTGGACTGTGATTACTTGTTGCCCTGGTTACTAGGAGGAGGGTGCGTTGATAAGACAAATCATTTTAAAGCAGGACTCCTAAAGGGCAGCAGTGGACAGTCTGCAAATGTTTTGTTCAATTAATTTTAGGTTTTGAATGTTAAAATGAATCATTAAATCATAAAATAGCAGTTTGTTAAGAGCTGCCGTGCCATACACTGAGATGCGCAAGGACTATACTAGCTTAAACTATCTAACTTAAAAATATATATATATATATATGTGTGTGTGTGTATATATATATATATATATATATATATATATATATATATATATATATATATATATATATATATATATATATATATGTGTGTGTGTGTGTGTGTGTGTGTAGATGTATGTGTATATATATATAAGGCAGGAGTGTATTTGCACAGGCTTCATTTTGCCAGGGAATGGGCAGCAGTGTGGAGTAGTGGTTAGAGCTCTGGACTCTTGACCAGAGGGTCGCGGGTTCAATCCCTGGTGGGTGACACTGCTGCTTTACCCTTGAGCAAGGTACTTTACCTAGATTGCTCCAGTAAAAACCCAACTGTATAAATGGGGAATTGTATGTAAAAATAATGTGTAACAAAAAAAAGGGGTAATTGTATGTAACAATAATGTGATATCTTGTAACAATTGTAAGTCGCCCTAGATAAGGGCGTCTTCTAAGAAATAAATAATGATAATAATGGATTAAGAACTCTGAGGTTTAATTTTGCCAGGGAATGGATTAGAACTCTGAGGTTTCATTTTGCCAGGGAATGGATTAGAACTCTGAGGTTTCACTTTGCCCGGGAATGGATTAGAACTCTGAGGTTTAATTTTGCCAGGGAATGGATTAGAACTCTGAGGTTTCATTTTGCCAGAGAATGGATTCGAACTCTGAATAAGCACACTGCAGCAAGCTGTTTTGTTTGATGCTCAAACAAGCTTGAGTGCTAGACTTCCTAGTCATGCAAAAGTTCCAGCACGTGCCAAACACTAAACTCTGCTGACATTCATAATTTTCATGTTAATAGAGCTTATCACAAAACTATTTCAGATATGGCCTCTGCGGGAAGGCAGACAATCAGATAAGACGAGTCTCTGAGATCAGACTGTACTGCAAACATCGCTGCTGCACTTTTCTTCTTTAGAACGACAAGGAATCCATATCAGTGTCTGGAATGTTCACTTTACCAACAGAGCAGGTACAGCATGGGCAGGTGTAGGAGAATCTCACCAGAAACACACAAGCACACACACACGCATGCAGCACACAATTGACATTGACCAACTCAGTTGCCAAATTACAAAGGGGGCAGAAATTAGAACTGCACTCTATATGCATTACGATTACCACCTCACTTCATAAATTCAGCTTTTAGGAGTCTTCTTAGAAGCAGCCCCCCTCATATTAATTCTCTTGCATGGTTTCAAAATTCTGTTCAGAATAGAGCTCAGTGTGTAAAATCTGATAGATTTGTTTCACAATTCCGCACAGTTACTAAAGGTGTTCCTCAAGGTTCTATAATTGGTCTACTCGTTTTTCAATTTATATTAATACTATTGCTCAGGTAATAGGCAACTCTCACATTCAGCTTTATGCAGATGACACTATTTTGTATTCAGTTGGTCCTACGCTGCCATTAGTAATGTCTGATTTGCAACTCAGCTTTGATAAAATTTAACAGGCCTTCTATGACTTGCTTCTTTTGCTGAACATTGATAAAACTAAATTTAAGCATTTTCATAGAAAAGATACGACAGGTTCTCTTAACAGTGTGCAAAATGTTTACTTCTAGTAAGATTGAATTAGATCAAGTAGCAGTTTATAAATATTGAGGTATTTGACTGGACAGTGCTTTGTCTTTTAAAACCCATATTGATAAAGTTCAGTCTCAAGTTAAATCTAGAATTGGTTTTCTAGATTTATGCTGCTGTGATGTTTGCCTCTTGACCAGATCATTGTTGTAAATGAGAATTTGTTCTCAATCTGGTAAAATAAAGGTTAAATGAAGATGATTGAAAACAAGCAATATTTATTAAGTCTGGTAAATAATAAAGCAATCAATCAATTATTTATTTAAGCTGGTAAATCATTTGAGAACAGAATCAGCAGTAGCTTTTACTAAAATGACAAGCAAACGCGACAGAAAAAAACACTATCCAACAATACAAACAGTTAGCACAGAGTGCATTCTTGAACAGGTGGTGCTGAAGAACAGAATCTACATCCGGGATGCAAGCAGAAACAACAGAGAGGGGCGGAGAATACATGTAATAAGATATTAAACTGGGAAGAAATGAAATATTCTAAATGTAGACAGTGCAAAGCATCGTTGTCTGTAGAGAGAGCCCAGCGCCTTCTAAAGCAGCCTCTTCCTGTCGTGTGTCCCTGCAGCTAACGAGGGCTCTGGAGAGACGAGCCAGAAGGAGACGTCCACCTGCGATATCTGCCAGTTCGGAGCCGAGTGCGACGAGGATGCAGAGGATGTCTGGTAAGACCACAGCACCCATTCTGCATTTATACAGAGCTATAAAATAGCATTGAAAGATGGAGCTCGGGGACATTCTAGTCATGCAGGTGTTTCTCAACACCCCACCAGTGAAATTCGACACCATTGCGGAGTCTGGTGGTGAGAATAAACGAAGGCTTGGCGTTTTAAATGTAACGGTCCAGATCATGATTGCTGTAGGGGTACAGTCATTTTAAACATCACATTTTACATACCGATGTGTATAAAACATATAAGTAAGCAGTTTTAGTTTTACATGTTTATAGTTTTCCTTTACAGAAAAACAATACAATACATTTTATTATAGCAATAACACACTCCAGGGTGTGCTGTCTCATAATATACCACACCAGAGGCGCGACCCCTGGAGTGTTATTGCTTACATAGCACAAGTTCACCAAAGTAAAAGTAAAGTGTAATAAAGCATAGTGAAAGTATGTTAAAGCATAGATAAGTGAATAGATTTTAAAGCCTATTAAAAGAGACAAGAATACTGACACACTGCAGTGCGAATGTACTGTGGTAATCTTTTAACAGGGAGAGCCAGGTTACATCCATATTTGAATGATCCTTTTATTGAGGTAGCTTAGTATTACTGGCTGCTGTAAGTGTGAGGCACAAGCTGTGAAACCAGTCAGCCCTGAGAATGATGGATTATACTGTACCATGTTCAGGAACACGGGCTGGATGCTTACAGTATTTTTATTTAATAGCCAGAGCAGACAAATTCATTCTGAAGGCTGGTTACATACAATTACCATTTGCATTGGTTAGCCAGAGAAAGGGATCCTCGTATTCAACTGCAATACAGACCAATAGCAGCAAGTTCAGAGAAGCGAATAGAAGAACTTCTTAGCAGTAGGTTTGTTCGGGAGAAGATCAGGCAGATCAGGGAGCGAGACTGGATTCAGGTGTTCAGGTAGCTGTGTGTTGGAAACGCTACAGCTGGAATCTAGTTAAACTGAGCTGTTTAACTGCACCATTACTGCAGCGTGTGGAACATTTACTATAAACCCGTCTGCTTCTTTGAATCTTGAACCCTGGATTGTGATGTAATCCGATGATGGGTGTCACTCTTTCATTCAACGGCCACTGTAAAAAAAAAAAAAAATTAAAAGGGCAGACGAGAAATATGTGACCGTCAACTACTGCCTCATTTTATATATCTTTTTAAAATGTTAACAAATGCTATAGAAACCTATTTATAAACTATTGAAAAGTACTCTTGAAATGTAAACCTGTTTCACCGACTCGACGTTCCACTGCATGATTTTTAATAACTAGCCAGTGAAGTTGGGGTCCACTCCAACCAGCAGGGGCTGATCCCATTGCCTACACTGTTATTTGGGGGGATTACAGTCCACGACACTATACTGTAAAACAATAATTACAAAAATAATCATTTTCAAGCATCCCAATGTGAAGGCACTTTATAGGGGAGGATTTCATTCGTGAACCTGGGCTTGTTGAAAATTATAAAACTTGGATTTAATCTAATGAATTTGGAGTCCAATGTCAACACTAGTTATGCTATGTGGAGCATTGATTGGGTTTGTAATTGATGATGGTTCTCGGGTATATGGTAGAAGTTGAGAAAGTAACAAGTGTGTGTGTGTGTGTGTGTGTGTGTGTGTGTGTGTGTGGTGTGTGTGTGTGTGTGTGTGTGTGTGTGTGTGTGTGTTTGTGTGTGTGTGTGTGTCTGACTAAGTGTTCCACTTTGCTGTAATGTGTTTGTACGAACACTGGAGTGTAGCGTTGCAGTAATGCACAGGGCAGGATAATGTGATAAGGCTCATTAAAAATGCATGGCTCCCAGACACATTATCTGTTATGTAGACCAGAGCGCTGGCATGTGGGGGGATAAGGCCTGGGAAAGGGCCCAATACTGCATCTTTGCATTTAGCTTGAGAGCTTGTCCTTGCTGTGAACTTACTGATGCCGCTGCTGCCTTATTTAATGGGCAATAACAGTCTGATTGGCCAAATGTGCAATTGAAAACAAGGTGCCATTTATTGGTTCAGTATTCCTTCCTGAGATGTGAGCAAAGCTGGGGTTTTGAAACTGGGTTTTAAATCACATCCCATGTTAAAAAAAGGAAACAAAAAGTAATGTGTATGTACAATAAGATGCACACTTGCAATACATTTTCCGTTCTACCGCTATACGCCAGCTTGCAGGAACCCATATCAGTGTGGCCTAGTAACATAGTAACATAGGTCAGAATAATGTAGCCAGGCCAGTATTTGACCTGTACTGGAGTTTGGCTACATCATCATCCATGTTTGAAAAAAAAATCCTATATTTAAGAAATAAACACAGAGTCTGTGGACATATTTAGCTGACCACAAGGCAATTACAGAATCCACTTGGAGGTTCATTTCCCTTATATAAACTCATTGAAAGTCCCCCTTTCAAAGACAGTAATACCTGTATATTTTCAGTCACCTAAACTCAGAGGAGACCTGCTGTAAACAACCAGTGAACACAGAGCCCTTGAACAGAATCTGCAAGTGTAAGTCAGTCTTGAGCTCTTCCATTGGTGACAACAGAATGAATCAGCCTTCACTGTACAATGGCTGTTTTTATCTTTGACATATATTAAATATTGCTATTATACTGTCTCATATATGAGTTATACTGGGTCAATGACTCCTTCAGTTCCAGTACCATCAACCCAGCACTAAATTCAAATGACAAGAAAAGAAAACCTACTGTACAGTACCCTATCCCAGGACCTCTTTGGAAGCTAGGTGGGCACTGTGAAGCACCAGGGTGCACAGAGCTTGTAATAAATTAGCAGGCGCAGAGCCCAGGCTGATAAATCTCAATCAAGCCTTCCTGCTGTGCCGATGGTGTCTGTCTGCTAGCTATTCATAGATCAGTCCCAAAAAATCTCGCCATGGCTCGGCTGATGAACCCACAGGATATGAAGCGCCATTCGTTTTATTGAGAGGCTTTTAAACCGCGGTGTTGTCTGTATTTATACAGACAGGCTCCTTTTTATTGCTTTGTGTCAGTGGTGACAGGGCTGTGAAGCAGGAATCATGTGCCAGTCCAAATAGCAGCAGAACTGAAAAGAAACAGGCTAGGCTCTGTTTGTTGTAATAGAGGCCAGAAATAAAGGTGGTTTCACTAATGTTTCACTTCTGACCATCAGGATTCAGTTCCCTTGTGTCCTGCCCCTGTAGATTTTTTGTAGAGTATTTTACAGTCCCATCAATCACCCCAGATAGGTCACTGATGCAATATTGCTGTAATATTCTATAACAGAATGAAGCTGTGACTGATCCCGGTGGGGCATCGGGTGATCTAATAAAGCCCTTTACTAGTTCACAGATAATGGTGTTTGGATCTATCTGTGTTTATGTAATCACCCTGATTTGTCAATAGGAGACTGTAGATTTTTTCAAAAAAGATGTTGATTTAAGTAAGAGCAGAGTGAACAGAGACCAGGACATCATTAATTTCCAGAAGCAGGATTAATGTAATTTGTGTTCTGAAACTAACAGAGACATTTAATAAAAGCAGAATCGACTGCCCTGCCATAGCCTTGCATGAACAGGGGGGAGTAGTGACCGGAGGTGAAATCTGCAGCACTCACACTCTAGAATGAAATGTATTGCAGGCATTTGAATTCCCTAGGCAGGGCATTGTACCCAAAGAAAGATCTACATTATTAAACCATTGCACATAATAAAAATGCACTTTCAGCTATGATTGGCATTCTCAAGGGTTTGCAAATCCCTCTTGAACCATGACATCATTGCATTGCAAATGTACCATATTGTAATAATAATATTCCTAATAATAAAAATAAATTAAATTACCATGCCAATTCAATTATTCGGAGGCCCGTAATAAGGTGTCACTGTTGATCTACTGTACAGTAAAAAGTCAACTCATTGCTTTATTTTAAATAAATACAGCGTGAAACTCTCCTCCCTTTTCAATTATTAAGAGGTATCTAAATCAGGGCTTTGTCAGAACGGCATTGAAGTGATGCTTGTTTATTTAAAGAATAAAATGAGCTTACAATGTAATAGATTGCCAGCGCTGAAAAATAACATATCCCAGCATTAACGTTAATATATAGTGACTGAAAGCAAATGCTTCTATGAAGCTAATAAACAACTGTCAGTGCTTCAGTGTATCTCCTCCCCACACTGCTATAAATGAGCAGCGTGCTCTGCAAAGTGGAAAAGGCTCTTGAATCAGATTCCAAGGACGTTGTGTTAGGCTGCGCTGGACTTGGACACAGAATGGAGCTGCCCAAGGTTCAAATCTGAGCACATGCATACTTTCTCAAGGCAGAATTTGGTACCAATAGAACATTTCAACAGCTTGGGTGGCATGTGTTAGTCCAGGCAAGCAGGAACTTCCTCTTATCATCGTAAAAAATATGATTTATCACACATTTATTATAAAGTAAAGTATTTTTTTGTCACGTTACTGTATATTGTTGAATACTTTGAACATCCAGTGTTACTGTACTTTGTAGTATTACAGACTTTAAAATGTTATCTTAAAAAATCAGGTACTGTATATGAAGTGAGGCAGTAGACTATGGTGCAAATGATTATTTAGGATACAGTTGGTTTTATATTTTATATTTCTCAAATGTCAATGTCAAGACAAATAGCATCCTACACTGATATGTATATATAGATAGATAGATAGATAGATAGATAGATAGATAGATAGATAGATAGATAGATAGATAGATAGATAGATAGATAGATAGGACTGGTCTATAAAATAAGGGATGCTCCTCATTATAAAAGCAGACTTGTCGTGCACAGCATGCATTGAATTCCACTTTGAAAGCAGGCGATATCTCCTGTCGTGCTGAGTGGCTGACCTGTAAACTACAAATCGCATAACAGTGTTGCCTAAAAAGCATTGATTACTGCAAAGCTAATGCTCTGACCGTATTATCCCATATTATACGTATGATAATTGATCTGCTGTAACCCTCTCTGGCTCCTGGCTTGCTACAGTTGCAGAAGCAGCTCACCCTTGTAATGGAGCTGTCCGCTGTCCCTGCCAGACCCCCCTGTAGTGTACAGCTTGATATCAATAACACTCTGCACCCCCCCCCCCCCCCCACCCCCCTTCCAGGCTTCTCCCCAGGGCCTCTTTACTGTACCTGACCTTGCACTGCAGAGCGACCCTCCCCAAGTGAAGCTGACATGTGCCAAGCTCACAGATGTGACTCCCTCTCCCTCTGTCTCTCTCTCTGTGTCTCTTGCTCCTTGTTTAGGTGTGTTTGCAACATCGACTGCTCTCACATCAGCTTCAATCCCGTCTGCGCCTCTGATGGCAAGTCCTATGATAACCCGTGTCAGGTGAAGGAGGCTTCCTGTCAAAGGCAGGAGAGGATTGAGATGAAGTACCTGGGTAGATGTCAAGGTGAGTGCCAGAATGATAGGGGGTCCTGCTTGGAGAGCAAAGGCAAAGAGAAACCTTAAAAATGATAAGAAATGTATTCTGCCAGTTTTGTCCTGTAAAATTATTTTGTTCATCGATTAACTTAAAAAACGATAAGAAAAAAAGCCAGGTAGACAAACATTATTCTGGTAATGACTTCATCAGTGTGATTAAACACCAGCTTCGCTTTGTTTTTTATTATGGATAAATAAATATATTTTAACGTTATAAAACTGCCAAGAAACTCAAATACTCAACTGCTTTTTTCTTTTTACATTAACAATACAGTACATCTTCTGTACAAAGAGATGCATGCATTATAAAGCAGTAGATATTCCATTAAGGGCATCTGATGGAAAAATAAAAATATTCTTCCCATCACATCCATCAGATCCCCACAAAGGGATTCCAGCTTTAAAGTCTTCCAGTAAGGTGCCTGGTTATCAATTGTACTGCACTCTTAAACTTTGAACACATTGGGAAAATATCCATCAGTGTTTCCTCTGTTATTGACAGCTGTCAGCCAGTGATTGATGTACTGAAGGATGGCATTGCTTAATGAGAAGCCAGTATATGTATACATAGTGTATTACAGCACACTGTATGAGAAGCCAGTGAATGTATACATAGCATATTACAGTATACTGTATATGCAATACAGGCTCAAGCATTGTCATTGCAGCTTCTTTCACTGAAGCTGATTTCAACCAAATAGATGACCATGTTGTTAAATGTATTTATTCTCGGCATTCACAGATAACATAACCACTGGAGACGGACATTATGCACGCACAGATACCACAGGTATGTTGCTGTTGCCTGCAGCAATGCAGAGCATTCAAAGAGTTCTTCAACAGAACCGAATATTGCACTCTGTGCCACTCTGTGTCCCACTAAGACAAAGTCCTTTCCAAAAAGCGTGCCACTACCAGGGAGGGGGTGGGGGGGTTCCTTACAAAGGTTTAACATATTAAAAGCATAGTAAAATGTAATAAAGCACAGTGAAAGCATGGGTAAGCATTATAAAGACCAGCGAGGTATGGTAAAGAATATTAATAAACGTGATATACTATGGTAAATGTATAGTATAAACATGGGAATAACGTGGTAAAACTGCAAAAATCCAGCGGTAAACTTTTATAAGGGTAGATGTGGTGGTCGCCCTGAACTACTGAAAAAAATGGCACACTGTAAACAGAGTGCCTCTTATCTGCCTCTGTGCAAGCCATGCCATTCCAGCTTCCAAATTCTTGTTTTAAATCTCTTGGCAACAGAGCGTATGGAGGATTGAAAGGACAGACTGATAAACAGCTTTGTATAGTCAGGGAATTACACTGATAACTGAAACGCCCCAGAATTCATGAAAAAGAACAGCTTTTTTATCTTAATTAAAAGGATCATTCATTCCCAAGGAAACTAATCAAACTAATGATAATGTTTTTTTTTTTTGTTTCCTCTTTCTTTTAAAAAGCCATAACTCAGCTTGCTTATCAAAAAAGAACAAACATCTGTCTGTCTCTGTAGCTCTGTCCCTGATGGAAAAAGCATCAGGCTTGTTAAAGTTATTTTCATTTCAGTCTGAAGGACTGCACTGTCTAACAGGGTTCAAAAGCATAGCATTCTAACTCTAAGAGTCTGACATAGGCAGATTGCACTACACTTATATTCCTATGATTTATGTATTACATTGTATGAGATGATACAAACTCATATCCCCTATTACGAGAGGTCAGAGTTTTTTTTTTATAATAAATAGTTACATTTAGTATAGCTAATTTTAGTGTCACGTAGAAATTCTCTTTGAAGCTAATGCTGAATGCGTACTTAATAAACAAGCTGCTGTCTTCACACAGATGAGAGCTGGATAAAAGAGGAGAAGGCTGCCAAGGAGACGGCTCGAGGGCTGTACATCCCGTGTCCAGAGCGCTACTCAGACTACTGCATCAACGGGAAGTGCGAATACCCTGGAGACCTGCTGCAGCCCTCCTGCAGGTACTGTACAGAGCTGGATTAAGAAGCATGGAAAACCATGTTAAACCATGGGACATTTTTAATATAACCATGAGAAATAACTCAGCAAAACAGCCCAATTACCATGCAAAAGACCATGGTCAAACCTTTTACTGGAAAGGATCAAAGTCAGAGGTAAATATCCATGCAAGCCCCCATTTCGGACGGATAGGCTCTATTGATTCTGCCTGTGATGTACAGTAGAGTTTACCTGAAGTCAGTGATATAGCCATAACGGACCATACTAAGTAAAATACTGTAAACAAGTAGAGAAGGTAACAAGATCACAGAATAGGACATTTACTATTTAAAGGCATTTGAAATTACGATGGCATTCAGGGGTTCTGAAGTAAGAAACATTGTGACAGTGCAGGTGAGATGTGGTGATGAGATCTCTGCAGGTGGTGTAAATCATGGCCTCTCCTGAGACCGTTTTAAAACGCTGTGTGAAACTGAACTTCCCAGGGCTATAATTGGCTTATTAACTAAAGGATCACAGTGTTCACTTGAGCCCCACAGAATAAAGTCTGCAGTGCAGGCGTTGACCTCTTTGACTTGGTCCCTTAAACAAGTGATTACGTATCTGCATTTGGAACTAGCTCTGGAAAGACCATTGCATACCAAATCAGTTTTCTTATCTAAAGTGACAAATGAATGAAATGTCAATTAGATCAACAGGCCAGGTTAGTAGAAAATGCTAGGCAGAATGAGAGAGTCTTCAGCTTCATTCCACATTCCTGGGGGCAGTTAAGTGGTGCTCAACCCAGAGCCCCAAAAAGTCTTGAGCGTGACTTGAAAGGGGGAATGAGAAAAGGTAAGGGAACTGGTCAGGCATTTTGAAACCAGAGATCTGGCTGTATGAGCAAGAGATTAGGGAAGAATAGTGACCCACAAACCTCTCCTCGCTTACAGCGGCACAGTGAATGTGGGGAGAAGTAGGAGCTCAGAAGACAACTACAGATTGCGAGCTTGTAAGAATACGTATAAAGAATATTTGTGACTGACTTTTTAAAACTAGTGAGAAGCAACATTAAGCAGAGGTCGGAGTTGTTTCCAGAGGCATGCTCAACAAGACCCCCTCCTGCAGGGAAGAGATTTATTCCAACCCTGAGCTACACTAGCCATCTGTGCACTTAATTGTCAGCCTAAAGGCAAACATTCGGGGGGGAGTCAGAGAGGGCTCCTCTCTCACTACGATCTCCATTTCCTACCTCAATCCTGTCTCAATCCAGTCCTCCCGTTAGTCCAGATGAGCAGGGGTTCTGCCTCCACTCCCAAGCTCCGTCTTAAAGCCTGGCTCCAGAGCTGCCCCCCGCCGATTCGTCAGTCTCGGGTGGGTAGAGCGGGAGCTTCTCTTTGGCTATCTTATCTGTCAATCTATATTCACCTATATAAGTACGATTCTAATTCCGGTCTATGTCTTGCATTTGTTTTCTCTCTCCTCCTCCTCTTTCTTCTATACCGCAAGCAATGCACAGGGCTCCCTTTGGGGGGGGGCAGTGAGCTCACACCCTCTTTACATTGATTATCATTATTAGTATTTATTTCTTAGCAGACACCCTTATCCAGGGTGACTTACAATTGTTACAAGATAGCACATTGTACATAATTTCACATTATATAGATATCACATTATTTTTTACATACAATTACCATTTATACAGTTGGGTTTTCACTGGAGCAATCTAGGTAAAGTACCTTGCTCAAGGGTACAACAGCAGTGTCCCCCACTGGGGATTGAACCCACAACCCTCCGGTCAAGAGTCCAGAGCCCTAACCACAACTCCACACTACTGCCCTACACCCCCTGCCTCGGGTACGGCAGGGCCACCCATACACCTACACGGCAGAGGTTCTCTCAGGAGCCAGAGGGGACCCCCGGCCACACACTGTACTTATGCGCTTTTTGCCCCTATGTGGGTTCTCCTCTAGCCAGCTATATGTCTTAGCTCCGGCCTCCTATTCACAGGTTCCTTCGGGGCATGTCACCAGGCACCGGACGCCAGCGCGACCTCAAACACGAGGTCGCCACCTGGTGCCGGCCCTGTCTAAATCTTTCTTATTCCAGGCCTGCGACCTTTCCGTCCCTATGGGTAGCCGCGTCTCCCCAGGCCACTAGAACGTGGTCCTCCGAGCAGTAAAGGGACTCTCCATGTGTTATATGTTCTTCGGTTCAAACCGTACCGGAACCTCTTGCTCTCATGGGTATCTTGCTCCCAGACCGCGGAGGAAGCTCAGTCATGTCTGTTCTGTCTGTCTACTAGTTTTCAGCCCTTAAAGATGCCCCGTGAACTATCGTCCACATTCTGCAGCTCTGATTCAGTGGCAGTTCTCATTCGCACTGTTACAAACTCGTCTTCACATAGCCCTTTTATTCACCCTTCCTTACTAAGCTGATGTCTGAAACCATTGTCCATACCTCATGCCCTTCACAGTGCTCACGCGGATGTCAAATTACACAGGGTCCTTCTCCATTTAACAGTAACAGGCCAATGCACCGATGCTATTCATACAGCATACAGCTAGAGGAACTAGTCTCTAGATGAAATACATTCTGCAGCCAAACCTCACCCAGATGGCACTTGAATCCCAATGAATCAGCAGCAACACCCTTATAAAAGCTTCTCATTGTAAAAGCATAGCAAAGTGTAATATAGCATAGTGAAAGCATGGTAAAGCCTAGGTAAGCATTGTAAACAACTGCGAGGTATGGTAAAGCATATTAATAAACATGGCAAACCAGGGTAAACTATAGAAAATGCACAGTACTGTATAACCATAGGAAAAGAATGGTAAAACTGCAAAAATATGCTGTGCAAAAATGCTGAGGTAAAGTGCAGCTTGGCTTGGAAAACCATTCCATACACCCACTACTACTCTTTGTTAGAAAAAGTACAACTTACAGTCCAACTTACAGTCCCTGACAATAAAAATCTCTTATCCCTAATTTAGTTTCCTGACTGAAGTATGTGTTGCACCCTTGTAACATGCCTCGCTCCTCTCCTCCCCCCAGGTGTGACACTGGCTTCAGCGGGGCACACTGTGACAAGAAGGACTTCAACGTGCTGTACGTGGTCCCAGGAGCCGGAAAGCTGCGCTACGTCCTGATCGCCTCCATCATCGGGGCTGTGCAGGTGGCCATCATCTGCGTCGTGGTGCTGTGTATCACGCGGTAAGCACACTGCAGCACAAAGCCAGGGACATTGCCTGCACACCTTTTCATGGCACGCGTTTCACGGCAATTTCTGCATATTAAACAGTTAGTCATCACTGGTAAGCCCTGGCAAACTGGAAAAAAAGAAAGTTTAGAAGTGAAGTTACAGGGAGTTCTTCAATGTTGGTGTGTACAGTAGTGAGTAAACACCCCCCAAAACATCCAGTCACGTGCTTACGTTCAATGATCAATTACATACATTCCACACTGTGAGTAAATTCT
Organism: Acipenser ruthenus; assembly: GCF_902713425.1. Lineage (NCBI taxonomy): Eukaryota > Metazoa > Chordata > Actinopteri > Acipenseriformes > Acipenseridae > Acipenser > Acipenser ruthenus. The sequence goes on along the minus strand of NC_081199.1, from coordinate 40,480,348 downwards.
ATGGTCATCATTGTTTGTTTTTATGAATTTATCTGTTGAAACGTTACATTTTTATTCTGATAGTAACTGTAAAGCTTAAAACAAACGACTCACATTCTCTTGTGCTGCTTTTGTCACTGCAGCAGCTTCTCATTCTTTATTTGAATTCACATTTTCTGGTGAATGTAGCAAAGTGCATATTATATATATATATATATATATATATATATATATATATATATATATATATATATATATATATATATATATATATTATTCACAGGAGCTTGGAATCATTGTTAGAGCCTTTAAGATGATTATGCTTCTTTTTACTAGAACTGAACAGGTTTTTTGGCAAACAGTTTCAACTAGCGTTCTTTACCAATGTCTGAAAAGCATTAGGCTTTATTTGTGCTAGATTCCCTGGTGCATTCTTAGACACAGCAGCACATTTGTGCTGAATCACAGCCGGGCTACACTAACAGTCAGCTGGTGTTTGCGTAGCTTCTGTGCTGTCCACAAACGTCTCTGCCGTTGGTTTGTTTTTACATTCAAAGATGTTCTTTTGGATTGACGTAGTGCAGCAGATACAGTTTTCCACTGTCATTTTATTGTGAATCACCCATATTAATATGGTATGGAGTTAGCGCTTGTGTTATTTAAATCAGCTGTTCTTTAAAGTCATTAAATTAGACTGATACTTCAAAGAATACCTTTCAATGTAAACTTAAACCGTGCAACCGTATACCTTTGAGAACAGGAATACAAACACATAGGTGAGTTTTTGTGTGTGCAGGTTAGTCAGAAGGACCCAGCTGGAAGCTGTTTTTTCTTCTCATTCTTATCCAGCACACTAGGCTGTTAAGGAGTTTCTTAAGGAATGCTCACTCGGTTTGTTTGTTGGTGTTGTCTACTGCACTTTGTTATCCCTGCAGCTGGGGATGCAGACACCACAGCCCTCCTGTTAAGCCAACTTCCTGCACAGCTAACAAGGTATGAGGGCGGACTGACTTCACAAATCATTACAAACCCATCCACCACCACCCCCCTCCCCTCCCTATGTAACTAGGGTTGCCACCTGGCCCCATAATTCTAGAACACTTTGGGACAGGACAGGGTTTTTTAAGTTGCCCTTAAACTGAAAGAAATAAACACGTGAATTGAGCACTAAACACTTAATTTATACTGCTTCTTAATTATCCAAATCATTGTGTTAATACAAATCTTACAAAATAAAAAAAAGCATCTTGAATAAATATGTGTGTAAGTTTATTCAAGATACTTTTTTATTTTGTAAAATTAGTATTTCAATTATCAATATTTAAAAGTTGCTATTTATATCCTGTTAATTAGTAATCTATAGCCCTAATTTACACTGACTCTCCCAATTAAATAATAACACTGATCAGGTGTTCATGCTGTCTGATGTCAGGAATAGTGAACAGCTGCTCAATATTAATGATTTGAATGGGAGAAGGCGATATACTATTAGAATCTATAAAGAAACTTTAAAATATATATATATATTTTAAAACTATTAATAAAATAAACTAGATGGTAACTTTACAAGTAAAGTTGTGGGGCTTGCTTTAGGGAAAGTGGTCATAATTTCAGTTGTTCATAAAAAGTTAGAGAAAATGTAGTCGATGCGGTTACTAAAACAGCTGTACCTCTTGATTGGTAAAAGTTATGTCTGTTTTGATTTTAGATTTGAATAGCAGAGAAGTCGAGGAGGATTCTTACTTGTTGGGAAAGTGGTCAAAGTAGCTGATTTGTGTCAAAAGTTACATTGTTTACAATAAATTTAAACAATGGGGAGCTTTAGAATGTTGAAAAAAGTCCCATTAAAGTGAATGAAGATGGACAAAAAAAGGACAAAAAGCTTAATAGTTTAAAAAGTATAAAATTTATCAAAAAGTTGTATACAAGTACACTATTCCAGACCGGTCTACACGTTTTAAAGTTTAAACAGCGTTTCTAGCTTAAACGGTGTAAGAGGAGTAGTGTGCCAAAGAAGAAGAAGAAGAAGAAGAGGAAGAAGAGGAAGAAGAAGAAGAAGAGGAAGAAGAGGAAGAAGAAGAAGAAGAAGAAGAAGAAGAAGAAGAAGCAGAAGTATGTGGAAGATTTAAAGTGGGGACTCTTGCTTCGCAAGCCCCACTGATAAATATTGATGATGGTACTTATTTATTTATTTAGGTGTTAAAATCTATTATTGTATTGTCATGCTGCCTCGAGATAATTAATCAACAGAATCAATTTAGCAAAGGTTTAGCACTCAAATCACGTGTTGATTTCCTTCAGTTTAAAGGCAACTTCAAAATCCTGTTCTGTCTCGCAGTGTTCCGGAATTATGGGGCCAGGTGGCAACCCTATATGTAACATATGCCAGTCTCTATAGCAATTCTAAAGCTCTTTAGCAGCTTTGAGATACAAATGTCCAGGTGTGTATTGCACAGTATGTCCTCTAGTGCTAAGCAAAGCATTAAACGCCATTCCTTTACCTTTGATTAACCTCTTATTGCGCTGAACATGGTTAGTTTTTGGCATCTTTTTTTCAGGATATGTCCAGTAGATTTTTCTGATACAGCGTTACAGACTCCTGGAACCCCCAGTAATCACTTCCTGTGCTGTAGGACACATTGTCTGATTGGAGTAAATCTGCCCTACAACAAAGGAAGGGGTTAGGTACCAGGTAGGAACAGCTACATTTTTTAAACGGTGGTGTTGCACAGTATTTAAAAGAATATTTTATACACAATGGTATTGCAAACTAATGTAGCAGTTCTGCTTTAAAAGAATATTTTATACACAATGGTATTGCAAACTAATGTAGCAGTTCTGCTTTTCCAGCAACCAATTATTCTCTTTAACGTGCGGTTTGTTAGAATTTCTTATTTACATTTTTTAAAGAAAAAATCTCAACAACCGTCTGCCTCCGTAGCATTAGCCAGTCCTCGAGGGCTCACTTTATACTCTGCCAGCCCCGCGCACACCAGCGCACAACAATTGCAGCACTCCCAGGGTGCGTAAATTATAACGGCTACAGCCAGCACCTAATCATCCCTTCAGAGTTGGAATTCCCCGCTGCACAATCAGGAGAGATGTATTAGCACGGTGACCTTTATAGAAATGAGAAGTGTCCCCCAGTGCACTTAAGCACCTGTAAACAAGCCCGTCGTGGGGGTTTCTCCTGCAATAATCTTTTTTAACAATGCATCTGGGGACAACCCTTTTCCAAGACTTATTAACATCTCTGTAAATATACCGTCTCTTTATTGAAATCCAACCAGCCTTTTTCCTCCTCCCGTCTGTTTACAGCACTCTGGGTTTCTTCACCACTCAGCTGTTGGAGGATAAGATGCTTTTGGCTTTTTGGCCTTTTTTCAAAATTTGTCAGCGCAGTAGGAAAGCACGTTTTCTCACCTGCCTCAAACATGTCTTAAACATACATGTTTTTGCGTAAAAAGCATTGTGATAAAGTCATTACAACTGTCCTTACAGTTTTGTGAATAGGGCCCTATGGGAAAAGCATGGTAACACTGCAAGATTACCGAGCAAATTTACTGTGGTAAACTTCTACAGTGGATGGCTCATCCCTTTCTAGCACGATGTGTCCTTAACTTACTTTTCAGTGTATGCCCTCTGTGCTCGACTGACTTGATGTACACCAGGATTAACGTACAGAACAGATTCAAGCACTTAGTTAATTATTCTGGGAGAGCACAGATCAATGGTGTGTTAATTGCATCAAATTAAATCGTGCTCAACATTTGATTTATTGACTGTGGTAAAAGGTTATCAAGGTCAGTGTCTCGCTTTCACATAATAACTTCCTTGTAAGGCTGTTTTCCTGCAGGTTGTTTTGGTTTCCAGACTAAAGCTCATTTATCCCACCGTAATACTAACACTGCAAGTTGATATCCTGTGCAGCAGGTATTAGGGTCCCAAATCACCCTCACTCCTAGGATGGGGGGTCAGATAGGGTAATTAATTCTGCCACACTATATATTAACTACCCATTAACAACAACAAAATAACTGCATCTGTTAATATGTTAGTAAGCATGGTTGTTAACCGGTAATAAATATAAAAAAGTGCCCATTCAATAAAGCATGACCGGGTATCTGAAGAGCCTGTTCAATAAAGCATGACCGGATATCTCAAGAGCCCGTTCAATAAAGCATGGCCAGATATCTGAAGAGCCCATTCAATAAACCATGACCGGATATCTGAAGAGCCCGTTCAATAAAGCATGACCAGATATCTCAAGAGCCCGTTCAATAAAGCATGGCCAGATATCTCAAGAGCCTGTTCAATAAAGCATGACCGGATATCTGAAGAGCCCATTCAATAAAGCATGGCCAGATATCTGAAGAGTCTGTTCAATAAAGGGATATCTGAAAAGCCCATTCAATAAATGGATATCTGAAGAGCCCATTCAATAAAGCATGACCGGATATCTGAAGAGCCCGTTCAATAAAGGGATATCTGAAGAGCCTGTTCATAAAGGGACATCTGAAGAGCCTGTTCAATAAAGCATAACTGGATATCTGGAGAGCCCATTCAATAAAGCATGACCAAATATCTGAAGAGCCCGTTCAATAAAGGGATATCTGAAGAGCCCGTTCAATAACGCATGGCCGGATATCTGAAGAGCCCATTCAATAAAGCATGACCGGATATCTGGAGAGCCCGTTCAATAAATCATGACTGGATATCTGAAGAGCCCGTTCAATAAAGGGATATCTGAAGAGCCCGTTCAATAAAGCATGACCGGATATTTAGTAATTTTACAAGCATCAGAATCAGGTTTCATAAAGTTATAGCTAGATCCACTAAACATTGAAACCTGAAGTGTCAATTCAAATCTTCAAGCACCTGTCATTAAAACTCTGATGTCAACCATCTTTAAAGATATGTTGTGTTCTAGAGAGCAAACCCTTTTGGGATTTCTTCTGTTTTCATTTTAAATTGGATTAAATTAGCCTGTCCCATCTTGAATAAATAGATCTTTTAAAAAAGTTAGCAATTTACTTTAAAGGTTTACAAAAGATATAGAAGTAAAGGTTATCAATACCCATTTTTCAATGCATGTGCCTGCTCCAGATTACCTGATCACTTTCATGAAGCTGTTACTGCAAATGAGCCTGATCTGATTAACTGCAGATATTAATATAGCAGAAATCCATTTACAGCCATTTACAAAGACAGAGCCCAGCACAGAGAGCAATGCACAATATGACATTTAATAAAATCAGTCCTCAGACCATGAAACACCTTTCATTGTTTTCATTGAAGATCTTTATAAAGGGCAAAACGCCCTAATTTGAAGCAATAAGGGACACAGGCCAATAAAACATGAAAAAAGCAAGTGCGTTTCAGGAGGAAGCAGTTCAGCTATTACAGGTAGTTTCTTTCCATTAAAATGATTTTACTCCTCTGAAAATGTGCCCTTTGCGTCTGCGATTGTTTTGAACCTTGAGTCATCAGCCAGCTTCTTTAAAGGGCAGACAGCACAGTCAACTGGGGTTGTGAAACACTAATCTGCTCCTGGTGGTAAAGGAGACTTTAAGTGCAGATCAGGAGCAATTGCAGTGAAAGTGCAAGGGGAGTGTGTGTGGCCTGAATCACAGGCTTTTAACACAATTGCGGCTGGCTACTAAAATAGGATTTGTTAGTTTCAGTTTAGTACATTCCTCATATTGGTAAGCTTCACCAGGTAGAAAACTTTCTTTACATTCCTGTGTTAGACAGTAAAATAAAAGAATGTCTTGGTTTTGCAGATGGTATTTTTCAGGAAATACTGTACCTACAACTCATATTTGACATGGTAACAACAATATATACGTTTCTGTTTGTTTTGGGGTTTTTTTTATCTGTTAAATTGGGATTCATTATCATTTTAGATCCACTGCCTCTTTATTAACCCGAACCCTAACCACTAACCCTCAAAAGAGCATACTTTTATATATTATTATATATAGATGAAAAGAACAGAAATGAAGAAAAGGTCATTGATAAACTGAAAAGTCATTATTTTAATAATTATATATATATACACACTGTATATATATATATATATATATATAGGTAGTGGACAAAAAAATGGAAACACCAATGTAAAGTCACTTAATAGGGTGTTGGGCCACTATGGTATCCCGCTCTGTGGAGTTCTCGGCGGACAATTTTTGATTAAACTGGCTGCTCGCGCCCCAGGATGAAATTTGCAGCTTGCCTGTTTTGCCTTGCACTTTGAATTAATGCACGGATATCACGATCCTGGAGTATGCGCTTCTGCCCACTGTTGCCCTTTGCTGATGATGTCTTTCCCTCGGAGTTCCATGCCGACATCACCTTAGACACCGTTGGTCACTGAAGCTCCTGCCAAACGCGCCCCAACAATCACCCCTCTTTCAAAGTCACTGAGGTCTCCTCTTGCAGCCATGCTAGCCATAATTATAGGCAACCAGGCCTGTCCAGCATTTTTATACATGACGCTAAACATGCTGGGATGTTATTTGCTTAATTAATGTATGAGCCACACTTGTGTGGAAGCCCTTGCTTTCAGTATACTTGGTGTCCCTCATTTACCCAGGTGTTTCCATTTTTTTGTCCACTATCTGTATATTTGCCCTCATGGGGCCCTATATATTTGAAATACAGAGAAACTAAAGAGTATTATTTAGAGAGGAGAGGAAACAGTACCACAGCCTATGAAGGGTAGTTTAGTTTAATAGCTTATAGGCACTAGTGACTTCAGTGCATCATTTCCAACACATACATTTTACCACAGTCATTTTGCAGTTTCCCATGCTTTTTCCATGGTTTATATTATGCAATTATATGCGTTACCGTACCTCTCTGGGCTTTACAATGCTTTACAATGCTTTCTTATGCTTTGCCATGCTTTCACTGTGCTTCATTACACTTGTATAAGGGTTTTCCCATTACAGCTGTTTTGTGCTGTCAGAAAGTTACACTTTGCTATGCATTTACTAAGGCAAAGTTTTTATAGGGGCATAAAACATTTAAAAAGAAGCACTCGAAATGTTTCTGGGCACTGCCTGTGATTCCCTGAGCCCAAAGTAACATTCATATCTAGGATCCATATCTAGGATCAGGAGCGATTTTTTCAGAATCCTTAGACAGGTGTATGGGAAAGGATTCGAGAGAAATCTCCATGTGCATGAGCCTGCTTTGCAGTACATATGGAATCTCTTCAATTGTTGCAGAAAAAAGGCTTAGGGTTACCAGATTTCCAGAGTGGTAAAACAGGACTTTTAGTTGAATTCACTTCATCAAAGCTCTTGCAACTCTGAAGCAGTTAAAGTAACTGTATATAATAACACAATCATAATTCAAAAGCAAAGTACTGGGTGTATTTACTGCAGATTATAACTATATGTGTGTGTATGTAGTAAGTCAGTCAGTAAATCAGTTATACTGATGGCTGTATTAATCAGGACACAATTGGGACTGACTTAAAAGGCTACCTTGGCTGGTGGCACTAGCAAGATATAAAGTTTAAAGGGTCCAGGAAGTCAAACAGAATAGCAATTATTAAAGAAATGATCCAGAAGATTTTGTTTTTGTGGCGCTGACACAACCTAATAAATTACTCTGTTTACAGTTTAGCAAAACCAGGATGATTTAACATTTTTACTCTTTCTGACCGGGACAAAAAAAAATGAAGACTGATAAGTGGGATAAGTCCTGTTTTCCTGGGACGCCTGGTAACCCTAGGCAGGAACCCTGGTCTGCCTGTGCATAGCTCAATTAACAAAATATATATATATATATTTTTTCCCCCACAGAAAATGCCCAAGAAGCAGCAGAATAAACCGACAGAAACAAAACGCGACGCATTACAGTTCGGACAATACGACGCGAGCTTCGACCCGGTTGATTTAGGACCATGTGATCGTGCAAGAAGAGTAAACAGCACCTACCCTGTACCCCCCCACCACGGACTGCTCTGAGCTGGACACACTGGCGGAGGGTGCCAGGGCAGGATTAACACGTGTTGCCTTGCATTTGTGGTAAACTACACCAATGATTACAGTACATGATACTACAGCTATATTTGATTATGTATGGATATAGATCAAATAGTTATACATTGTCTTGATGGGGTTTTTTCTGTAATGTAAATAAATAATTTATATCACAAACAATCTGTCTTTGCAGTGCTTTATTTTTGCTTGTGTTCGGTCATGTCACTGATGTGTTTTCACTTGTGGATTTTCTCTGCTCTGTCCTTTTAAAGGTTTCCCATAGTAAAAGCACAGTAAAGTGTAATAAAGCACAGTGAAAGCACGGGAAAGCATAGGCAGGCATTGTAAAGCACAGAGAGGTATGGGGAAGTATATTAATAAAAACTATGGTAAATGCATAGTGTAATCTTGGGAAAGGCATGCTATAAGTTAAAAAATACTGTGGTAAACTTTGATAAGGGTGAATAGAAGGGTATTTTACATTATACGATTTTAAAACATTTTATTCTCCATTATTGCCTGAAATTAAATGTTTCTGTATTTATTTATTTATAATAAATGTTTCAAGCCTTTTTAGCAGTTTCATTTATAGAAACCTGGTGAGTATATCATGTGCTCTATTAGTAATTCAGGCAGGTATTTAGAATGTGCTTCAGTTTTACAGCCTCACTTCTAAAATACTTTATACTATGTATTTACCATAGTTTATTATGAGTTGTCATGTTTCTAAATATGCTTTACCATACCTGTGTGTGCTTTACAATGATTACCTATGCTTTGCCATGCTTTCACTGTGCTTTATCACATTATAAGGTATTAGGTTAAGACTGCTGTCTGCATCCCAAAGCAGCACATAAACCCGTAATCAATACTATAATGCTGGACATTATACACCAATCAATGCAAGCAGGGAAACAAACTGAAATAATTGTATTCCGCTAGTTTTGTAAGCAATCTAACTGTCAGGTGCAATAACTGCTAACAACAGCTGGTACATCTAGCTGTCATTTTAATACACAGGATGGTCTAACATTGAGCTAGGGCAGGGATACTACAGCGAACAAGGACCTTCAAACTAGCTATGGATAGGCAAGGTGATCACGTTTATGGAAATCAAATATATGGTTAATATATTTTCCATATAATAGAAAATGTAATATTATTTAAAAACAAGCACTCCAAAATATTTTTGATCATTATATTGCATTTTTTTTTTTAATTAACGCTGTCTTAATATAAAAAGATTTATAAAATATATTTAAGATATAAAAATAAATTGGATATACATTAATGAAAATATAATTTAGTACATGGATTAGAAGGAAGCAATTACAGTTAGAAGCAATACAGATAGTTTCTTCCTTTCTAGTGAGGAAGACATCAATGTGCAGGGTGTAGAAGAGGATTGTGAAAATACCACCAAATGATACCGCCCTGGTAAAGACATCCAAATATACAACATAAGGTTTTCTTTCCTGTGCTCATTGGCCACGCTGCCCGCCCTTGAAAACCCCTCACACGATTAGAATGCACTCTGCAACCCTCAAGCAGACGAGCGGCGAGGTGAAAGCATGGCAAGGTTGCTGTCAAACTTCATTAATGTTTAAGCAGTGCTGGATGGCTTGAAGACACCTGACAGGAAGCAAAAGATTACAGTAAATAAAGCATGAGCAGGGAGCGTGGCTTGACTGAGATAACTCCATCGATTCAGAAAACTCACCGTCACCAGCACCAAATAACATATACTGCCAGAGCACTTCTCTGCAGCACCTACAGTTTACCTAACATTGCAGACAGCCATCAGCTAAAAGCAATACATGAGTCTGGGATTGCTGGAGATTGCTGGGATTCTCCTGCCCCCCCCCCCCCCCTGCCCTTCCTTCCGTCCCTCTGTGACCACTCTATTGCTCACTCACATTCATGGTTCTATTTACTGGAAGCTGTTGTATATTCTGTTACTCTATTCCTAATTAACTTATTTTTACAAAGTTTTTTTTTTTTTTTTTTGCTAAAACTGCAATACAGCAGTCTTTTTTAAATGCTAGTGCCGGTCCCCCCAAAGCTTGAACAGAAGAAACACAGAAAAAACACTTACAGAAGGTCACACTTTTGTATAGCTCTGTGCTGCGGCAGTCAGCCAGGCTCCTTTGAAACCTTGCGTTCTTTCACAAAAGTGTTTTGCTTTGCTCTGTGAGAGTTACAAGAGTTCAAATAAATAGGAGGTGTAAATGGCTCAACGTGAATTATTGATCTGTGTTTAACCTTTATCGTTTCATGTAGTTTCCATGTCTCTCTGTGGACTGTAATCCAGCCATCCCTCTCAACTCACATTGCTGGAGCCGGCCACTCTATCCAGTGGGATTTCAGAAGAAAATAAAAACAAAAGCAGTGGTAGATCTGTGTTATGTTTGCTGTGGCAGGTTTGCACAAGTCCTGGCAGCTGACCTTCATTTCTCTTGATCTGTGGTGCGGAATTGTTGCATTGAGGGAACATACTGTAATTGGACATTCTAAATTGGGGAAAAAATAAATAATAAAATGAAATGTTTGCTGCGGGATAGCAAGGGAAAGAAATAATTAATGATGGCAAAAACATTGGGTAAGCATGATTAACTGCAAAATGACTCTGGTAAACTTTTATATGGGATCTTTAACTATAGCTGGCTAGGAGTTGTGCAATTTGGAAAGATGCTAGGCTTCTGAATGATTTATTCATGCATGCACTGAACTGCAGACAGTGTGATTGGATACGCTTCTATATTCACACCCGACCGTTCATTATGAAGGATCCACGCTGTATTTAAACAGTCAAGATATGCACTGAGTAGCGTGGAGAAGAGACTGCTGCTCTACCTCACAGTCTGGCCTTTCACTGTGGAATGGATTGCTGTCTGATCTGTGATCAAGTGCAAACCTGAACCAATTGAGAGTCAAAGCGCATTACACAGCATGCCATCACTGAGCTGCTGGGTGTGTTATTATATCCTGTGGGTTTATGAATACAGACCGATTCCCGACACGATCTCAGGGGATATAACCACAGGCTGCATAATGAAGAATGAACCCACTGCAAGGAGAGGGTTTGTCATATTCCAGTACATCCTCGACTGTATATAGAAGCCCACCAGTGCACAGAACATGTGACACAGTAAAAAGTAAAAAAGAAAATATGTTTAATAGCAGGTCCCAAGTACAATCTTAATTTTTGTGATTTGTAATAATGTAATATGTCATGTTTAGGGTGTTTGTTTTTGTAACAGAAATCATTTTGCACCTCTTCCCCAAACTTCTCTGAGATCTCTTATAACAATGAGACTCCCTGCACACAACATCACAGTCGTTACACCTGTTTAGCCACCAGGGGTCACTATTGCTCCATGTATGTATTAGCTGAAGAGCATTCCGCCCATGGCAGAAGAAAGTTCTAACATTCCTGATTTGGACACACCCTTGTGTATTGCAGTCCGTCTGACTCTGCCATGCCTTCGCTTTCCCTGGCCTTTGCAGCTCAGTTTCATTGTCAGGGCTGCGTTTTAATTCCAGCTCAGATTCAATCTATGCAGTGGAGCGGTGAGTAATATGTATATGTATGAAAATGCAGGGTTATGACTAAAAGAGTCTGGTATGTACAGTAGAAACAATTTTCGGTAAGCCTTTGTGTTTTATGTTTCTACACACAGGATTAAAGTCATAGGTTGCGAGGCATTTCATAAGTGCCTTAAATAACCCACTCCTCCAGAAGCCCCGCCCCGTTCAAAGCCACCATCATGATGACTGATGTTTATATTATTATTATTATTATTGTTATTATTATTATTATTATTATTTATTTCTTAGCTGACACCCTTATCCAGGGCGACTTACAATTCCACAAGATATCACATTATTTTTACATACAATTACCCATTTATACAGTTGGGTTTTTACTGGAGCAATCTAGGTAAAGTACCTTGCTCAAGGGTACAGCAGCAGTGTCCCCACCGGGATTTGAACCCACGACCCTCCGGTCAAGAGTCCAGAGCCCTAACCACTACTCCACACTGCTATAGAAGCCAAAAAGACTGAAGTACACTTTAAGTGGAAATGTGTGAAATATCCACCAGTCAGAGGGACCTCCTGCTCTGTCCTGTGCACTGGATATGGTGCTCAGGTTATGGGCTGCAATGGGGACTGACAATGTGGTGATCACACTGAAAGTCATATCAGTATACCAAGCAGTGCTTGAGATGCTTGCTTTAAGAGACCAGCCTGAGCTAACACCTTATTAATATTTAACAAACAAATGAATAAATCCAGTACATCCAAAGCCATAATAGCTATTGAACTCTGTGGACTGATCACCCTCCACCCCCCTCTGTTCCTGTGCTGAATCGCTGCACCCGTCACCACTGTGCACCACTCTGCCAACATTCCTTCAGATCCACGCTGTTTTCTGAATGATGTGGAGGTTATCAGGAAGTCATGTTGGAAATGCAGTCCAGATGGTGGGGTGTTTACTCCGTGCACAGAGATTCAGGGAGCCAGATCACTGCAGGCTCACGTGAAAAAGGGATTCTTGCAGAATAGCTATCCGTCACTGACAGCTCTGGTACGCTTTCTTCCGTTACCAAGTCAACAACACCAGGCTGTCTCAGGGAAGATTCAGTCCTGCACAGATCCTCTTGATCAGTCCTGCACTGTTAGGTATTTAAATATACATATTCACACTGGTTTTTAGTTTTATTTTTAAACTGGAGAAATGCCTTCCCGCCTGAATTTTAATGAATTTCTGGCTCTTCTTGCTGCACTGTGACCATCAGAGTCAGGTCAGCTCCACATTCCCTGGACTGGAACATTACTGCCAGCTGTCAGGGCATGCTGTCTGCACGCTCCCAAAGTCTTCAAATGTTCCCACGTTCCATCGGAGACTCTGAACAGGTCTGGACTTGTTGTCGCTGTAAGCGCTTCATACGTCCTACTTTTTTGAAACCGAGAAAAAACTGTTTGGAGTTTGGGACAGGATGTGATTTTAATATGAGTTAACAGATAGTACTTTCTCTGACTATAGAAAACCTTCAGTTCTAGCCACTTACATACAAGACTAGGCCATCAGAAATAGTAATAGTTACAGGTATTCAGCTATTTTGGCCTCTGCCAAAAGTAGCTTCAGCTATAACTGTTGTTTTCGCCTCTTCTTGGTCTCTGTGACTGTTTGGCCTGCAGCCAGTAGATAATGTATCACAGCAAACCAGAGAAGCAATAGGAGCTCAGAGACCCAACCTCACCATTCCCCAGGCACACACAGGGCAGACCAGTGCTGCTGGGATTGAGGGACAGCAGGGATGACATCCAAGGCATGCAGCCATTGAACATTCAGAATCCTGATACCGGGATGCCCATGGAGATGAGGCCCAACAAATGATTCAATACTGTCCACCCTTCGAAAAGGTTACCCATAAAAAGTTCAACCCTAACCCCTGAACCTTAACCCAAACCCCAAAACCCTAAACCCTGAACACCAACCCCTGAACCTTAACCCTAACCTCTAAACCCTGAACCCACCACACCAACCCACAGTAATTTAGCAATTTTACATGCTTCCCCCCATCTCAAAGTTATTATTTATCACGGTTTTCACAATAATCACCATAGCTCTGTGTGCTTTACTTTCACTGTGATGTGCTGCACCTGGGCTACACACACACTATTGCATACATCTGAAAACAAAATCACAAAAAAATGTGACTTTTGTAGTTGGGAACACAACATGAATTTCCATCTTTAAAGACTGCATGATGATGATCACTAAAAATAGAAGTGATGAAAACATTAAAGGGGTCATAGATAAACATGTCTGTGTTGTATGTAATGTTTGTTAAGCCTATGTAGACATTGCTTCTTCCTCCTGTAGTGAGAAGAGATCACTTTCGGACCTCATTCATCTCCTTCTTAAGGGCTGCTCAACTCCTAGGCAGCAGTGTGTCTGGAAGTACCGCAACACCACTAAAATATCGATTTTCTTAAACAAGAATTTTTTTTTTTAAAGAAATTTAAAGAATTTTTTTTTTAAAGAAAAACTGGAGGTGGACTGCACAGCTCTGGCTCCCTACTGTCATGCCTCTGCATTGAACAATAAAATACTTCTTTTTGTGTAAAATAAGACATGCAGCAGGGTGGTGGAAGGAACGTCAATGTGCTGCACACAAGAGGAAATCCACGCTGACACTGGGGCACTTACAAGGGGGCACCATGGCTGTGACACCCTGCCAGTGCTGTGGTCAGGCAGCTGCAGGACATGTGTTCTGTCCGGGTCATGCATTCGCCAATGCCCCAGTGTGGCGCTGTGCTGTGTGGTCTGTGGAGGTTAAAGATCCCCTGGCATGCTTTCAGATCGGTCACTCAAGCTCTGTCCTGCCATCCCAGTGGAGTTCAGGAATTACTAAACACCCTTCAAGAAAAACAATAAATAAAGTGCTGGCGGCTGTGTACGTGGACTGTGCATGTGGACCTCTTATGAGGAAGTGGGACCTGCAAGCTATTTGAAGACAGTTTTTGATTAATAAAATACAGTTTGCTGCTCATGAAACTGCAGCAGTTTGTTGGTAAAGAAACCAACAATGCAAACTTTGAAAGAACAGTCTTTACATTGTCATGAGCTTTGTGAATAGGGCCCCCAACATATTGTATAAGTCTGGTCATATACATTTTGCCCTCCAGCAAGAGACAGGGTGATGTATGTTTCATAAAAATAAAATGTGTGCCGCAGTATGTAATCTATATAGTTTTTACACAAGGTATGGGTGATCTAATCAGTAATAATAATAATAGTACGCTTGTAAGAAAGCCATGACTGCTTCTGAATGCAGTTTTGGAGCTACCTCAGTAACATACAGTGCCAGACACATTCCTTGAGTGAAAATCTGCAAATAATTCCTTCTAGCAGAATCCTCCACACACACACCCTCCCCTCCCCTCCCCTCCACTGCTCGCTCACACTAACACAGCCTGTCACTTACTGCCATCTGCTGGTGCAGGGCAGAAACTTTCCTTAGCAAGTGCTAACTGCACCATGATAATGGGCAGCCCAATAGTTTTTTTTTTTGTTTTGGGCTGAGTTATCAAATGCCTTGAGTCTGTCTGATCAGTCTCACTGGAGATTCCCTGGCCATTCTCTCTTTATACAGTGTAAGTCTGGTGACATCCCAGTCTCACTGGCTGCTGTGGGAAAGGTACAGACTCCAAACTGGCACAGAATAGCCACAGACATCATAACTATATGAACAACAGGCACAGGCAGAGACACAGGCACAGACACAGCCAGGCACAGGCCCATGCACCGACCCAGGCACAGCCAGGCCCATGCACAGACGCAGGCACAGCCAGGCTCAGGCACAGCCAGGCTCAGGCACAGACCCAGGCACAGCCAGGCCAATGCACAGACGCAGGCACAGCCAGGCCCAGGCACAGACCCAGACACAGCCAGGCCCATTCACAGACGCAGGCACAGCCAGGCCCAGGCACAGACCCAGGCACAGCCAGGCCCATGCATAGACGCAGGCACAGCCAGGCCCAGGCACAGACCCAGGCACAGCCAGGCCCATGCACAGACGCAGGCACAGCCAGGCCCAGGCACAAACCCAGGCACAGCCAGGCCCATGCACAGACGCAGGCACAGCCAGGCCCAGGCACAGACCCAGGCACAGCCAGGCCCATGCACAGACGCAGGCACAGCCAGGCCCAGGCACAGCCAGGCCCATGCACAGACGCAGGCACAGACTGGCCCAGGCACAGCCAGGCACGGCACAGGCACAGGCACGCCATACTGCCAGGACCTTGCCAACTGGCCCAGGGAATACTCCCCTTTCCAAAGTGGAAGACTGACCTCATGAACAAGACCATCCCAGCTCTCTCAGCGCATATGTAACAATAGCCACAGTGTTTCATGATCAGCTTCATGCTGCTGCTATGAAACTTGGGCATCTATTGTTTTGTTTCCAGAAGGAATGAAGCAGTTGAAGCATAAATCAAGACCGTGAGCAGGGTTGCCAACTGGCTCCAGAATCTACAGACACTTTAAGGCATGTCAGGTGTTTTACCTCGCCTCTAAACCACAAATGAATTGATGTTAAATCAACAGGTAAAGTGGGTGTGATTGCGTGAGCGGCTTCAATAAATGTGTTCAATTGTTTCATTGCGGTGGCAATTCTATCCGGAGAGCATCATAACATGTATTAATATCATATTGCTTGAAATGTTATATGGTAAACAATACGTATCAAAATAGTGCACTTCCGTCATTATAGAGAATGATGCACTCAACCGCACTCTTTCTCGTTCAACCGTGGGGTTAAGTTTCTGTTAATGTAATACTTATTTCTGCTTCACACAGTCCCGCCCCAATCAGACAAATACAGCAAATCAGCAAGCTGTATAGGTCTGATTGATTGAAATGATCCTCAAAGGAAGTAATTCCCGGCCCCAGACAGGTGTGTGCTTTTAGTAATAGTTAGCAAAACAATTCCATTCCTTTAGCGACAGCTCACGCAATTTACACTCATGTAACATGTTCAATAACATCAATTAATTTGCAGTTAGAGAGGCGAATTACAAAACCTGACCTGGCTTAAGGTGTCTGTAGATTCTGGAGCCAGTTGGCAACCCTGACCGTGAGAGGGAACTCCTGGTTTTGTGGAAATATATTTTGGTTCTGTTACTGAGCACTTTGTGCTGTGCTACGATGCAAAGAAGCTTCATCTGGCTTCTTGGTACAGGATCTCCAGAGTTTCTGACCTGGTTTTACTTTACTGCTGCCAATGTTACATTTTGTGCAGCATTGGAGGGGTCTTGCTCAGAACGGAGAGAAAAGCAAGACAGAGTTTATTAATATTTCATGAATTAAAATCTATCACTTTTTAATAAAACTGCACTTGCTTGTATTAATAACTTGCTGTTGTGAAGCATTATCTGTCCCCTGGAGGAGGTACTACTGACGTCCAAACTGCACAATCTGCTCCCCTTCCACTGTCCTTTAGTGTTTATACAAGAAGGATCGGATGACAGGATATCCAAAACTAGCAATACAAGCCCAGTCCTTGATTCTCTTCTTATTACATTTTAAACCCTGCACTGTATTGTATTTACAGTGGATTAAATTCTGCATTTTTTCTATGCTTTACCATTTTTTTACAATACCAAATCAAACTGTCTCTGTTATTATTATTATTTATTTCTTAGCAGACCCCTTATCCAGGGCGACTTACAGGAATGTGGTCAGGGACTGGGCAGTCCTGATATCTGTAGGAAGGTCATTCCACCACTGCGGAGCGAGGGTGGAGAAGGAGCGGGCTCTGGAGGCAGGGGAGTGTAGAGGAGGTAGAGTTAGTCTTCTAGTGCAGGCGGAGCGGAGAGGTCGAGTGGGGGTGTAGGGAGAGATGAGGGTCTGGAGGTAGCTGGGTGCAGACTGGTCAAGGCATCTGTAGGCTAGTACAAGAGTCTTGAACTGGATGCGAGCGGTGATCGGGAGCCAGTGGAGTGAGCGGAGTAGTGGAGTTGCGTGGGAGATGCGAGGCAGAGAGAACACCAGGCGGGCAGCAGAGTTCTGGATGAGCTGGAGCGGACAGGTGGCAGACGCAGGGAGGCCAGCCAGGAGGGAGTTGCAGTAGTCTAGGCGGGAGAGTACCAAGGCCTGGACCAGGAGCTGGGTCGCGTAGTTGGTGAGGAAGGGTCAGATTCTTCGGATGTTGCTCAGGAAGAATCAGCAAGTGCGTGCCAGAGTGGAGATGTGCTGGGAATAAGAGAGGCAGGGGTCCAGGGTGACTCCGAGGTTCTTAGCGGAGGAAGAGGGAGAGAGTGTGGTATATTCCAGAGGAACAGAGATAGAGAGATCAGAGGAGGGGGAGGAGGAGGGAAAGAAAAGGAGGTCAGATTTAGAGAGGTTGAGTTTGAATGATGCAAGTGCATCCAGGAGGAAATAGCAGACAGACAGGTAGAGATATGGGAGGGGATGGTGGAGTCAGAGGTGGGGAAGGAGAGGATAATCTGAGCATCATCAGCATAGAAATGGTATGAGAAACCATAGGATGTGATGAGGTGGCCCAGGGAGCAGGTGTAGAGATAGAACAGGAGAGGACCCAAGACTGACCCTTGGGGGACTCCTGTTAAGAGAGGGCAAGGTGTGGAGGTTGCTCCACGCCAGGTTACCTGGTAAGTGCGGTTGGAGAGGTAGGAGGAGAACCAGGCCAGAGCAGTGCCAGAGATCCCCAGGTCAGCGAGAGATGATAGTAGAATAGAGTGATCAACAGTTTGAACAGGCAGCAGAGAGGTCAAGGAGAATTAGGACAGAGGAGAGAGAGGCAGCTCGGGCAGACTTTAGTGAGTTGGTGATAGACAGGAGGGCGGTTTCAGTGGAGTGAGCAGAGTGGAAGCCAGATTGGAGAGGGTCAAGCAGAGAGTGGTTGGACAGGAAAGCAGAGAGCTTTGTTCTTCCATATACTGTTTTTATTATTATTATTATTATTATTATTATTATTATTATTATTATTATTATTATTATTATTATTATTATTATTATTCTTTGCATTCTCTCTGTTTAATGTGTGATTTGATATTTTCTTTAAATGCTTTTTCATCATACTACAGGCTTAACAAACAGGGAGGGCAGCTCTTTGAAAAGGTTATAGGAAGATTGGAAACTGAGTGTTCGTGTTTTTCTATTGTGTTAGTGGATGTCCCCTCTGGCAGGGGGAGTCTCTCTTCAGCAGATCTGTAACAACGCTGCTTGACTGAAAAGGAGGGTCGCCAGTTTAAACCCTGGCCCTTCTCTTGTGTAGTAAAGGACTTGGAAATGTCAGATATCTTTAAACAGGGACTGCTGGAATACCAGATGCCATCCCTGTGGTTTCTCAGCCCACTGAAGAGTCCAGACATCCAGATGAAGCGGGGAGCCAATGTTTAGACAGCCAATGTGAAATAACCTTGTTGCATGTTCGGACTCCCTCTCAACCATTCAAAAACAAGGAGGTTGTTTAATTGTGTAGCGGAAGTAATGAAGGGCCTAGCTGGAACACTGTGGCCTTGAGCGGGTCTCAGGAATGGAGGAGGAGGAGGAGGGGTTGGCCCTTTCTGATTCTCTCTGCTAGTGACTTACAGTAGGAGTCGAGCACATGTTATCATAGCCCTATCTCTGGTTCTTGCCTATAATATAATGGCCAACCTGCTCGGACACTCGTATGTTTCGGCAGAACACTGTCTCCTCTTAAAGTGGCTTTTTATTTTTTCCTATACTTTTTTTTTTCTCACAAACTTATAACTGTTATGCACTGCCCTGGACAAACAGAGCACTGATTGGCTGAAAAGGATTCCAACCCGTGCAGAGATTTCCAAATGTCGTTTGCCTCATCACAATTCGCACAGCTCAGATCTTTCTTGAAGGTTTCATATAATTATAAGAGCCGAAAGAACTTCAAAGTCTCTGCATCAGACGAAAGTAAATATGGTTAAAATGTACACTTAAACCCATGCACAGGCACACACCCTTGTTATCTCTAGGTAAGCAACAAAACACATTTACAATTGCCCGTATAACAGGATAGAAGCATAGCAATGTGCAGTTAAGCATGCTAAAGCACAGTAATTATTATTATTATTTTATTATTATTTATTTATCCTCTAGCTGGCCTTTCTCTTCCACATGCTCCCTGATTACATTATTTTTTTACACATTATTTTTACATACAATTACCCATTTATACAGTTGGGTTTTTACTGGAGCAATCTAGGTAAAGTACCTTGCTCAAGGGTACAGCAGCAGTGTCCCCACCTGGGATTGAACCCACGACCCTCCGGTCAAGAGTCCAGAGCCCTAACCACTACTCCACACTGCTGCCCTTTAAAGAGAATTTCAGCAGCGTCACAGGAGGGAAACAGTATCTGGGAACACTGCTTTCGTTATAGAGAATTTCAGCAGCGTTGCAGGAGGGAAACAATATCTGGAAACACTGCTTTCCTTAAAGAGAATTTCAGCAGCGTCGCAGGAGGTAAACAATATCTGGAAACACTGCTTTCTTTAAAGAGGAAAAATGTAATATAAAATGTATTGCTGCAAAGTGGACAAGACAGGATACATATTGCAGAGTGACCAGTTAATATTACCACTGAAATAATGTCATAATGTAGGAAGCTGTGTGGTCCAGTGGTTAAATAAAAGGGCTTGTAACTAGGTCCCTGGTTCAAATCCTGGCTCACTCAGTGACTCACTGTGTGACCCTGAGCAAGTCACTTAACCTCCTTGTGCATCGTCTTTTCGGGCGAGATGTTGTTGTAAGTGACTCTGCAGCTGATGCATCATTCACACACCCTAGTCTCTGATATTCTCCTTACTTTAGGGTTAATGTGAGGGTGATTTATAATACAGGTTGTGTTTTGTGCTTCAAGTTCACAAGGTCCAGTTCTGTGCTTATACAGTATATGGAGAGTCACTGCTGCCCCTCTCCAGCAGGTCAGGCCCCCTCAGAATGACTTTTCCATGTGCTTCTGCAATCAGCCGTCCGGCAGAGGAAGTTATGGCATCATGGAGTTTTCAAGAACAATGAGTCAAATGCACAAGAGGAAAGTGTTGAAAATACATTGTTTGTGCTGGGAGCGGGGTTGTTAAATAGCCTGGATCACTTTAGAGATATACCAGCCCTGTTCCGTGCGAGGGGGTCAGCACTGGATCACTTTAGAGATATACCAGCCCTGTTCCGTGCCAGGGGGTCAGCACTGGATCACTTTAGAGATATACAAGCCCTGTTCCGTGCCAGGGGGTCAGCACTGGATCACTTTAGAGATATACCAGCCCTGTTCCGTGCCAGGGGGTCAGTACTGGATCACTTTAGAGATATACCAGCCCTGTTCCGTGCGAGGGGGTCAGCACCTCAATTGAGGAGTATTGTGAACCTTTTTCATAGCATTGAGAGATCATACAAACACATATTACAAAAGGCTGTTTTTATCCATCTTTTTCTAACAGTGTGTTGTCATTTGCGTGTGTGTGTGGAAATTACCTGCAGTGTGCTATCCTATCTGCTGCTGCATTTGTGTGGTTTTGTTTGTTACACACCTCCTTTTTGTCATTTTTATTACAGAATTCCCAGCAAAATTAGAGTGTGGGGTGGGGGGGCAGGGGGTAGACTCTCCCCTGACAGCTCGAAATCCCAATCCTCTGTCTCAATGCGACAAACTGGTTAAGCGCTTACTGGAATGTTTTGGAAACAGAGCGGTAATTACACTGCAGCCTCTACCTCCATGAATCCAAACAATAGCCCTAAAAAAACACACAATCCAGGAAAAAAAAATGTGTAATGTCACCTCTGTGCCTCTGGCGGCCAAGTCCAAGTTTATTCAGTGCAGCCAACAGCAGCGCGTGGACCCGAGCCAGGGAGGGGTGTTTCCCTTTTGGCAAAGATGAAGTCATTTACAAAACATGGCTTACCACATTTTCTTTGTTAAACAAAGCAGTCTGAAGCTGGATTGTTTGGTCTTATATTCTGGGGAGGAGAGTAGAATATGGAACTTACCCCCCATTTTCTACACTCCCACCCACTGTGAAGCACACACCCCTCCTAGGCTGAAATGGCTGGTGGGCACATCGCAGTAAAGGTTTAACATGTCACTGGGTGGGGAGGGAGTCTTTTAAGTGAGGATCGGAATGCAGTTGTGCTCAGGAGTCCACAGCAGCTGCCTTATCTGAAAGAGTGAGATAGAGAGCGAGACATGGAGTTAGAGAGAGCGACAGAGAGCGAGAGAGAGAGAGAGAGAGAGAGAGAGAGAGAGAGCACAAACACAAGCTCTTTGAAAAAGGGGTGGGGAATCTGAGGCTGAAGTTCTCTTACTGTGCTGGAAACTCTGAGCTCACTGTGGAGGAGAGCACATACTGGAGAGGAGACAGAGCACGAAAGGGAAAAGAAAAGGAACGAGAAATACATTGAAGAGTCAGAGAAAGCTAGTCAAACACCAGGAAAGGAAGGAGAATAAAAGCTGCCCCAGGTGAAGAAAAGTTTTTTTTACTTATCTGACGACATGGGTGAAGACGGAGTTCAGGCAGAAAAGAGCAGCATGGTCTCCCCCCACGAGACCCAGGAGCTGGTGGTGCCCAGCCCCAGCCCGGTGCACTCCTCTCCCTCCCAGAGCCAGAGCCTCACCCTGCTGACCACGGGCCAGGCCCAGGCTGAGGGGGCGCTGCACGACGGCTCGCAGGTCAGCGCCATCACCGTGCTCACGCTGCTCGACAAGCTGGTCAACATGCTGGACGTGGTACAGGAGAACCAGCACAAGATGGAGCACCGACAGACCGAGATGGACCACGCCATCCGTGGCATCCAGAGCGACATGACCAAGCTCTCCAAGAGCCACTCCTCCACCTCCAACACCGTCAGCAAGCTGCTAGAGAAGTCGCGCAAGGTCAGTGTCCACATGAAGGAAGTCAAGGACAAGATGGACAAGCAGGCCACGCAGGTCAGGAAGCTGGAGGCCAACCACGCCCACCTGCTTAAGAGGAACAACTTCAAAGTGCTCATCTTCCAGGTGGGTGTCGGGTTCGTTTTCTATCCTTAGCTAAGCGCAGTTGTCAGGCAGCTGCATCACATGCATTCGATTTTTCTATTTAAGCACTATAAAAAAAAAACACCCACAGAACATTTTGGACCGGTTCTAATACCAAGGCGGGGTCAGTTATCAAGCACTATGGAGGGGATTATTGCTATTATAGCCAATGAGATATCAGTGTTTGCTTTTATTAGTAAGTTCCAAGATTCTAAAGGTATCCTTCAGTGCAATAGTGACTGCTGAACTCTGATTGGCTGAGACAATAGGTTGCAGTAACTGCATTGTGGGATCAGTTTTGTTACTGCGCTTAAAATGTAGCTACACTCTGACTACACTGTAGCTAAAGGTTAACAATGGCGTAACTACATTTCCTTTAATAATTATAGTACTGAGAATTACACCTGCAACAGAGTTACATCATTTCAATTGCACTTGAAATACAGTTTATTAAGTTGAATTCCCCTCAACCACTTTGTAAAGCTGTAGCCTACAGTTACAATGAAACCTACATCAAGCATGAGCAGCTGCCAATGCAGAGTGGAGCAGCTTCAGGTGCTTTTCTCCTGGCTTGATATCTGTACGTCACCCCACTGGAAAAAGGGTGTGGTCCTCTCAGTAAGCATTTCTTTATAGATTTATAATGCAAGATTTTATATAGATTGAGACATAGATAGATAAGTCAACCCAGACATAGCAGGTCCCTAACTTTTTTGTTTGCTTGTTTGTTTATTTATACATTTATATGGCTTTGGTAATCTCACAGGTTGAAAAACTTTATTAAAAAAAATAGAAAGAAAAAATCTTATTGTGTGGTACATGCATTTAAACGACAACTGTTTTGGGATTTCAATTGTTCTAGCGAGCTGGCAGTTTCACAGCACCTCTCCCCATGCACACACAGTCTTGTAAGGGTCAGGGCCCTAGCGGCACGGTGTGCTGAGTTTGCATGACCCTTGCTATCCTGTGGACTGAGAATTCAGCAGCATTGCTTTCCAACTTGATCCACTCACACTGGGCAGGGAGCCCGCATGCTGACAGCCTGCCCGCTATGAATCATTAGCTGCCTCTCGGCTACTAAAAACACCAGATACGAGAACATTCCTGAACATGTTACCATAACAGGCCTTGTAAGCACAGGTCCACTGACACGGACAGGCACGCATTGGCAGGAGTGAAACCGAGTCACAAATCATTAACAAAACATCCAAAACATGCTAACATTAGTGTAATGGGCAGCAGTGTGGAGTAGTGGTTAGGGCTCTGGAATCCTGACCGGAGGGTCATGGGTTAAATCCCAGGTGGGGGACACTGCTGCTGTACCCTTGAGCAAGGTACTTTACCTAGATTGCTCCAGTAAAACTGTATAAATGGGTAATTGTATGTAAAAATAATGTGATATCTTGTAACAATTGTAAGTCGCCCTGGATAAGGGCGTCTGCTAAGAAATAAAAAATAATACTGGCATTATGGGGCAAATGGGAGCCATGACCATACCTCCTTATCAGTATAAAGGGCTGCCTTATAAAAGGGGAGCACTGTACTAATAATAACACTGAGAGCCCACAGAATGTGTATATACTATAGATATGTAGGCAGATATATATTTATGTATTCAGTATACACACAGCCTGACGTAGACAGCAACATTATCTTCTTTTCCATACATACTCTGAATACCTTGTAGTAACCCCTGTCTAAAGGAAGATGTGTGCTGTGTTCTGGTTTCTCTCTCAAGTTCCAAGAGGATGACAGGTAGAGACAGGCATGGACTTTTATTTTGTTTTGAGACCTGGTATCTGTACACTTAGACAGATGGTTGTCAACGAGCTAAAACAGAACTCTGTTTTCACGTAGAGCTAATAAAAACACAGGTATCAAGGAGCTGTACTGTAATTATGACCATAGGTGGTTGCTTTAAAGAAATTGTATTGCATTTTTCAGAAAATATAGTAAGCCTAATAACAGTTTGAAATGCAGACAATGTCAAGATTCCACCTTCCAAATTGTTAAAATGAAAGCATACGTTAAGAGCACTTAGAAGGTAGCTTCGCGGTGAGGAGCGGCCCTGTCGGCTGTTAGGAACTCAAAGAAGAGGCAGGACTTTCATTGAAACACAATAATACTGCAGAATGTGTGAAACATCCCATGAAGCTTTTATTCTGCTTAATGTCCTCCGTGCCTTCTGATTTCCTAAGGGGTTTTATTTCATTTTATTTTGGGCAGCGGCTAGACGAGCGCTTGGGAGTGGGTTCCAGGTTCTACAGTAAAGCACTCAAAACAAATAAGTGTCTAGCCCCTGGAGCTTCGTCATGTGACTCTTCTCCTTGCATTCTTGGAGGGTGTCTAGACACCTCTACATTGAATTCAATCACCTTGTTCAAGATTGAATACAACAGAATAAGCACATTGTGAAAGAATTGGCTACAGCAAGGAGCAGTTCAGTTATTGTTCTGAGAAGCTTCTTGCTCTTTTGTCTTTAAGCTTGCACTTTTTTTGAAATTGGGCTTAATGTCTTTTGGTCAGTATGGAAAAACGCATGCAAAACTCAACAGTGTGGGAAAACACATGCAAAAATCAACAGTATGTAAAAATGCATGCAAATAGTCTGTCTGACTTAGTCTGCCCTGTCAAGGTCAGTGTCAACCCCAGAGATCAGTCCTTTAGCATTCATCCATCCCATCATCCCATGAGGCAACAGATCAGCTGCTAACAACAACAACAAACAGGTCTCAACAGTGTGGCTTCACTCTGAATCATGTCAACAAAATACAGATTTAACTTATCATAGGTATCGTAATCTATTCAAATTTACTGATAAAGAAACAGAGAGAGCGGTAATTAGGATGTCTGGTATATGGGGCAACACAGCTTGCCTTTTAATTTAAACCAATAATAATAATAATAATAATAATAATAATAATAATAATAATAATAATAATAACAGAGAGAAGTGTAAAGTTTGCAGTGAGATCGCTAGTACATTAAGTTATCTCTATACCGATAAAGCATTACTGACAGTATGATAGTTGTGCACACAAGGGAAGCCTGTGTTTATTCTTAAACAGCAAGGTTTGAGCTCAACGGAAACAAGGCTAAACTGTTTTTTCCGTAAGGGTTTAAATTTGCCAATAACTTTCAAATCTGGGAAACACAAGATAAACTGCCCTGGCTTACCCTAAGCATGCACTTAAACAGAACAACACAGCAGCTCCAAGGCGTGGCATGCAGCCTGCAGCCAGTGCAGTCCTGTTTACCAGCGTTCAGGTTTAGCAAGTCTTCCATGCATTGCCCTTGTGTAACTGAGTATTTCTTCAGGCTTTCACTCGTTAGATATTTCGAAATGCCTGCAATCTTAACCTCTACTCCTTTGACAGCTGCAAAACAAGCACCCCATGGACTTTCTCAGACTAGGATGCAGTGCAGTGTACAACAGCAGGGAGAATATTTATAAAAACCGTACACAACTGCCAGTGGCAAACTGCACAAATATGTAGTAGATAAAACATTACTGAATTGTTCTAATTCAGTATAACAACTACAGTGAGAGAGGGTCTTAAAACTCGAGAAACATCCATATGAATAAAATCATTCTTGCGGGTGATTTGTATTTAATGTGAGGCTATTGAATGTTCCTAACTTCATTGTTGGTAATACAACAGGAATAAGATTTCACAGGGAGGCCGACTTGCTGTGAGAGAGCAGACTGTGAGAGAGCAGACTGGAAGCAGTAACAAGCTAGGCTAAACATTATTGAAAATATATCATTACACTTAAAGTGCTGAAATTGCTCGTTTTAACCCTTTACGGTACAAGGAAATGATGCTAACGTTCTTATTTGTGCAATGAGGTCACAAAACAGCTTTAAAATGTGTCATCCAAATTGTCAGTTTCCTCCTGATACCCGAGTCACAAGCATTCAATTCCTTGTGTACCTTAAGGGGTTAAAAATCTACTTTTTAAATAGGGAAATACATGAGACACTTACATGAAACAATGACCAGCTTATAAATAAAAGTCCCATGCTCTTGCCAGACGTTCCAGATTTTCTTTATTTATATAAAAGTCATCACCAGCGCAACAGCAGGGCTTTGTCTTGCCCGCACTTTCTCCTCTTTTGCCTGCAGACTGCACGGAATATTATATAACAAACGTGTTTTATATGTAAACGAATGCTTTTTCAATCACGCTCTGGGATACTAGCACCTGATTCAGGTCTTGTTAGCTGCCATGCTTGAATGTACAGCTGGGACACAGCAGTAAAAGAGATTGCTGGTGTGCTTTGCTTGCACTTTGCATTTTCACTATAACTTCCAGAATACCATTACTCTAAAGGTCAAAAGGTGAATGGCAGCTGCAGTACCCTATCGCTGAACCCCCTCCCCAGCGGTAATGTGTTCTGCCAGTGTTAGGTATATGTAGTAAATTCCTGACCACTGTGTTAAATGACAAGGCAGCTGCAGCACACCTAACAACTGACATCTTTATATGAATGCCAGGCTCATGGTATTCAATTTGCATAGCCAAGTTCAAGAACGTTACAGACAAGAGGTGTGGCCATGCATTGTATAATTATTGTTCTTTAAATGGAGTCCAGATAATTGGAATAAAGAGCAGAAGAGACAGGCTGCCCAGATTCCCAGAACCAGCTGCTAGGATACATTTGCTCACTCGTTTTGCTCATTCTAAAAATCACTCTTAACAGTATTTTTTTAGAGAAATACAGCAGATACTTTCATGGAAGAACTATACTTACTAACAGTTTACAAAGTAAAGGTCCCATGCTCTTTACCTGAAGTTCCTGATTTCTTCATGTATGCAAGTTAAAGTCAACACCAGTGCAACAGCAGAGCTTTGTCATGCCCGCACTTTCTCCTGTTTTGCCTACAACAGCCAAATAACTGGCTGAATTGCAAGGGAGGCAGACTTGCTGTCTAGATAGGGAGAGGATTGTTGTGTTGTTTCTGGAGACTTTATTTAAGTGTTGTGCTTTGAACATCAAAAAGCCGGCTGTACTGTGCACACTGTTTCTTTGATTGGGTAACACTTTACTTTAGCTACAATGTAATTACACTGCATTGGTAAATAAACCACCGCATGTGAAAATCCGGTCAGTTATAAAACATTTGTAATTTAGCCATTTAGCATGTTGTTGTAATGTACAGTAATTGCAAATCACATGTGTAATTAGTGTATTGTTACAGTGTAATACACAGTGCAGTAAGACACACCCAATGCAAAGCGTTACCTTTGATTGCTAAAATTACCAGAACAAAAGAAAGCTTTCGACCAGCTTGCTGACTTTTTAACATAAGTGCGACTTTTTGCCTACTTACACAACTACAGTGCCTCATTCAGTAAATGACTGTAGGTCAGACAGTGCTTTTCTGGGCACCGCACCACAACTTTCTTTTGTTCTAATAAACTTGGATGGAAAAGGAGACACTGGAAATCAGATTTGTAAGGACAAGAGACAGAGTATTGTATCATACAGTATTCCGGCACATACAGAGGATCCTCAAAACTGCTTAATAATATCACAGTACCTGAAAGGTTTAAGACATTTGATTATCATCCAATTCTAACCTCAACGTCTATAGAAGGCGAGGAATATGTAATGCAAGTTTGAAGATTAGGACAAATCAAGGCAGTTACCGTGTTCACCATGTGGAGTGCGACAGACAGACACAATCAGAGCACACTGGACCCCTACCTAGCCTCATCTTTTAAAGTGAAACATCGAACAGAATTCTGCAATCACACAAGCAAAAGATTCAGAACGACAAACGCAATCATATCTGAGTCGAATTTTACCATGCTTCACTATACATTATTACTCTTTGCTATGCATTTACTGGGGTAAACTTTTACAGGGGTCAGCACTTGAATCTGCTAACATTGCTGAACTGGTAGTGAGGACAGGCAGAGGGACTGCTTGTGTGTTTACTTTACAATTACCAGTGCCACAGTTTAACTCCTCGTACTAAGCTGAAAATCAGCAGGAGAGGCCGGGATTCATCTTTTACTGGACTGTTTGGCTCTAAAGCAGTCACGCGGGAAGTAGCTGATTAACAGGATCCATTTTAGAAACAGGATTCAGCCTTTGTTTGGTGAGGAGGTCATTGTATGTTGCTTGCAGCACTTTCCAGTGTAGTTTACCTTCATTCCAACACGTCACTCTGAACAGTGTAATGGAACTTTATGAGCACATTGTGAAGCACATTTTTATTTTCTTTACAGAAAAGCACTAACTTTGAAACTGAACTACACTGGACCTGTGTGTAAGACAGCACAGTACAGTACACAGGTGTGAGGGATTGAAGCTGGCTTGTACACACCTCTGATAGGTTTGAGAGGGTGTAAGTCAGCACAGTACAGTACACAGGTGTGAGGGATTGAAGCTGGCTTGTACACACCTCTGATAGGTCTGAGAGTTTAAAGCAGGAATATTATTCTCATCTTTTGGTCCAGGCATTGGTCAACAAAGGGACAATCAATTGCTTTGCTTATGGGCTGAATGACCTCCCCTCATTTGTAAACTTTCTTATGTTCTTATGGTATGGAACCAACTCCCCAGTAATGTTGTTGAAGCCGACACCCTGGGATCCTTCAAGAAGCTGCTTGATGAGATTCTGGGATCAATAAGCTACTAACACCCAAACGAGCAAGATGGGCTGAATGGCCTCCTCTCGTTTATAAACTTTCTTATGTTCTTCATCCCCCCCCCCCCCCCCCCCCCCCCCCCCCCCATGCTTTTCCCGTGGCTACTCTGTACTTTACCATAGCTAACCATGATTTGCCATGTTTTTAATATGCTTATAACTCTCTGGTCTTTACAATGCTTACCTATGCTTAACCATGCTTTATGACCATTTGCTTTGTTACACTTTGCCATGGTTTTACAATGGGAACATTTTACAAGGGCTGAGGCAGATTAGCAGAGAATAAGGACTGTTCTGTTTATGATTGTTTTCATGCCATTGAGGTATGATAAGCAACAATATGCAAAGTTAAAAATGTTCCTGCGCAGTGATACAGGATTGTTTGGGAGCTGCAGATAATGAGCAATAGTAACCACTGCATAGCTTCCATGCCCACAGTGCACATTAGCAATCACAGCCAAGCAGCTCTGGCTCTCTGAAATGGAGTCTGTTCTTTACTTGTCACCCTAGCAACAGATTTGTTTTCCTTGTGAAAACATTCCCCTCAGGGAAAGGAAGTGCTTTCGCTCGCTGCGTTGACCTTTCAGTCCGTCTCTCTCTCTCACTCTCTCTAATGAACAATGCTCTGCCGTGGAACATGTTTAACAGTACACTGGAAATGTGATTGGTTATTTTGCTTAGATATCCCTTGCCATGTCTATATTGCAAAGTGTTTTTGTAGAACTAACAGAGCAGCACTCTCCTCAATGCTGGTCTGCCAGCATCCCCTGTGCTGTGTCGCACATGCTGTGCTGAAACCGAGAAGCAGGTGACAGGGACACCCCATCCAGCTCAGAGAGCATTGGTGGTGGGGGGGAATCTATTATCTGCGCACCAACATGTAGGGGAGGGCTGCTCAACAGGTTTCAAAGCGTATAAATAAAAAAGTAGAATTAATCAATGATACAGGGCTGGTGAGGTTAGAGAAGCTAATTAAATGGGTTTAAAACCTTAGTAACTAGTCTCTCTGTCTCATTTTCTCTTTCTACACCTCCTTCCTCCCCTCTCTCCTTCTGACTATAGAATAAAGCCATTGATTCACTGAGACAGCAGCCTTCATTGTAATCTCCCCCGTGATCATTTTCCTTTGGAAATGATTTCCAAAGGCCAGCACAAGGCGTGTATATGTTTTCAAAACTGGGACAATGTAAAGAATAACATGAGCAAGGAGTGGGCTGATGAACCCTGTACAGGAACACAGGAACAAAGCAACATGAAACCCATCTCCCCTGCAAGAAAAAACAACACCTAGCAAGC
This sequence comes from Acipenser ruthenus, assembly GCF_902713425.1. Lineage (NCBI taxonomy): Eukaryota > Metazoa > Chordata > Actinopteri > Acipenseriformes > Acipenseridae > Acipenser > Acipenser ruthenus. The sequence continues at coordinate 40,449,858 of NC_081199.1, read as the reverse complement.
AAGGGAACCCGAGATACTGCCCAGCAGCAGGGACCCTGACACTTTGAGAACATTTTAATGTATGGATCTGAGAAAAATCCATTCATAAATTAACAGTATAGCTATAAATATGAAAATATAAAAAATATTTTATAAACAATATTAGCTAGTTGTTATTATTATTATTATTATTATTATTATTATTATTATTATTATTATTATTATTATTAATACTACTAATAATACTACTACTAATAATAATAATAATAATAATAATAATAATAATAATAATAATAATAATAATAATAATAATAATCGTTACACTAGTAATGTTTAATAAAGACAATATAACTTGTGTGTACATGCAAAAAGATCTATAGAGGTTTTATAAATAGATCCTTAAACTGTATTATTTATTTATTCTATATATATATTATATACAGTATATATATATATATATATATATATATATATATATATATATATATATATAATATTAAATAATCTTGCGATTCAAAAAATTAGTTTTAGTTAATCTCAGTTTTAATCGCATATTAAATTAATACAATTATTACATCCATGTAATTTAAATTTGTTTTATTACTGATGCTATTATTATTATTATTATTACCCTTAACTGTAAATAAAAACATTTAAAATGTATGTATGTTTTTATTTAACCAGGAAATTTACCCATTGAGACCGTCACTTTACTACGGGCAATAACTTAGAAATTACAAACACACCAACACAATAAAGTGTGCGGTTCAAGCTTGATCAGCAGCATACAGAGATCAGAAAACAGAATAAATAGCATATCTATTTTTAAATGTGATTGTGGACTGAAATAAATGAGTAATTTTCTAAATAAAATTAAAATTATGTACCTACAGTAAGCACTTCTAGGAAATGAACTGTTAATTGTGAAGAGAACATAAAAATAGTAAAAAAAAGTGCTCATGGTCTTGCAGCGATCCTGAATTTCCGTCAAAACTGGTGGGTTTAATTTGTTGTTATGTTGTTGTTGTCTGTAGCAGGAGAGCTGCTAGTGTATTTTGAGAAGTGAAGGCATGTTCAGCACACAGCAGACGAGATGTACTCGTGTGATAACTGGAACTCATGACAGAAGACAAGTAAGGGTCTTTCTGTCCAGTGAGCTGTCAGAATGTTTTTACAAAAAATAAATCAATCAATAAATCCATTACGCGGTTCAGTGACTAACTTTCTATTTAAACAATACCTGTACTCAGACACTCAATCCAATGCAGCTGCGACCGGGATAAAAGTAGGGTGTGCCGAAAGGCTCAGACACAGCAATGCGATTAACGCGTGTTTAAATAAATTAATCGCCAAAAAAAAGTATGCGTTAATCAAAAACCTTTTAACGCTGTATTACAACACAACGCTGTATTACAACACAATATTGCAATGCTACAGTAAGCGATTGCAACTCCAGTGACATACATATTGTTACAGATTGTTTTTAAATAGAGATTGTTCCAGTTCAAGATTTATACTGGAGCCCACCTAGGTTTGCTTAATTGCAGTGTGTACTGTAGACAGCCCTCGTTTAATATGTCACATTGTTCATTATGTTATACAAATGCCTTTACACCTAAACAAATTTCCACCAGTCACTTTGCAGTTTCTTATGGGTCTGCAATGCTTTGCCAGGTTAATCAGGATTGTTATATGCTTTACTGATTTCTAGGCTTTTACTACATTAAACTTTGGTCTGTGCAGAGCCAGAAGAAAAGTGGGATTGTGTTGAAGTGTTTGAAACACAGTCTCACTAAGAGCAAAGTGGCGCTCACCGCAGTTCCACAAGTACAGAGCTTGTTGGCTACGTTGCAGCACAGCCTCATGACCAAGGAGGGCTTTGCTGGGTAAAAGCAATGCAATGTTAACGTTCCCTCTTACCACTGCGAGTATGCGAGCGCTTGATCCTGGCATTCTCAATTCAGAGTGCAACATACCAAGAGGGGATGGCTGGCATTCCTCGCAGGAAACACAGTAATTACGCTTCTCCACACTGCCAGCGAGCTGGGTATTAATAACTTTTCACTGAGTGGCTTTGTCTCGGCATTGTTTACTCACAGCTCCCCAGACATGGATTGTTTGGGGGGAGGGGGAGTTCTTGTTTGTGATTTGTATTTTTGGTGTAATTTCAGTGTTTACGTATTTAAGGGATCCTGAAATGCAAGGCACTAGAATGTAGCAGAGACACTCTGTCAGCTGTCCTACAAAACTGTACGCAACCCCCTGAATCCCACGCTCCTGGGTCTCTCTCAAGCACACTGCCGGTTGAACCAGACTGCTGGGGGGGTTTGCAGGGTTGAACACCCTCTGAATCCTACCCTCCTGGGTCTCTCTCAAGCACACTGCCGGTTGAACCAGACTGCTGGGGGGGTTTGCAGGGCGGGACACCCTCTGAATCCCACGCTCCTGGGTCTCTCTCAAGCACACTGCCGGTTGGGCCAGACTGCTGGGGGGGTTTGCAGGGTGGAACACCCCCTGAATCCCACGCTCCTGGGTCTCTCTCAAGCACACTGCCGGTTGAACCAGTCTGCTGGGGGGGTTTGCAGGGCGGGACACCCTCTGAATCCTACCCTCCTGGGTCTCTCTCAAGCACACTGCCGGTTGAACCAGACTGCTGGGGGGGTTTGCAGGGCGGGACACCCTCTGAATCCTACCCTCCTGGGTCTCTCTCAAGCACACTGCCGGTTGAGCCAGACTGCTGGGGGGGTTTGCAGGGACACCCTCTGAATCCTACCCTCCTGGGTCTCTCTCAAGCACACTGCCGGTTGAGCCAGACTGCTGGGGGGGTTTGCAGGGACACCCTCTGAATCCTACCCTCCTGGGTCTCTCTCAAGCACACTGCCGGTTGAGCCAGACTGCTGGGGGGGTTTGCAGGGACACCCTCTGAATCCTACCCTCCTGGGTCTCTCTCAAGCACACTGCCGGTTGAGCCAGACTGCTGGGGGGGTTTGCAGGGACACCCTCTGAATCCTACCCTCCTGGGTCTCTCTCAAGCACACTGCCGGTTGAGCCAGACTGCTGGGGGGGTTTGCAGGGCGGGACACCCTCTGAATCCTACCCTCCTGGGTCTCTCTCAAGCACACTGCCAGTTAAACCAGACTGCTGGGGGGGGTTTGCAGGGCGGAACATGCTCATTAAACTATTGACCCCATTTTCAAAACTTTTAATAAAAAAATATAAAAATATAAAAATAAATAAATTAAAAATATATATATATATAACAATTGCAGCCTAAAAACGGAACTCCCCACTTTACTGCACAAACTGCTATTGGTCTGGTAACTTTAACAGAATCACGGCCATCGTGTCAATAAACTACAGCAACCTGTCTGCAAACTTCAAAACAACTTTCATTGATTCTTCTAGCAATTAACTCCTTACTAGGAGAACAACTGGTTTGTTTTTGTTTCCATATATACAGTGTGGAGTAGTGGTTAGGGCTCTGGACTCTTGACCGGAGGGTTGTGGGTTCAATCCCCAGTGGGGGACACTGCTGTTGTACCCTTGAGCAAGGTACTTTACCTAGATTGCTCCAGTAAAAACCCAACTGTATAAATGGGTAGTTGTATGTAGAAATAATGTATAATGTGTTATCTTGTAACAATTGTAAGTCGCCCTGGATAAGGGCGTCTGCTAAGAAATAAATAATATATATATATATTTTTTACACAGGAACATATTTCTGGTAGGAGCAATTTTTATGTTTTTATAGAAAGGCAATTATTTTTTCCCCTGAAGGCTGTACAACTTTTTTTTTTGTTCATAACCTGGAATGCTTAATCATACAATGTGGGGAAAACAATGAAACTTCTTAGTCTACTTGATGAACAGTTTGACAAGTGTCTCTTTAAAACAAGCTAAGTCTGTTTTCTCTGGACGCTGAGCCAAGCTAGGAGGTGATATATGTATACGCAAAATTAAACAAGGCATGATTCTGGCTAAACTGGCCCTGCTGCAGCAGCCCAAAAAAGGTAAAAATTGATGTTTATGAATAGGGGTGGGGGCTCTTTCTGCACCACAGTAGTCGTCATAAAAGGAACTTTTTTTACTTTTTCATAACAAAAGTGTAGTACAGTTTCCAGAGACAGTGAAACCTGAATGATCTGGCTGTGATCAAAGAGACTGAGTGACTACAATAGCGTATGAAAGGCAGGTCTCTTACCAGCAAGTTAATGACTGGCTAGAGTATTGAGAAAGCCGGACTGAACCTGAGGTCCTACAAGGCCTGTAGATGGACATTAGCTTGGTGTCCCTGATTACCTTGCACTTCCCTTTTCAATACTATCTTACAGCCTGCTCTGAGAACCTCCTTTTATCTGCTACGCCACAGAGATATTTAGCATAAGGGTGTGAAGGGTAATTCCCTGCCTGCATGTTTGGATACTTGGATTACGCTTTGCATAGTAATGTGTGAAATATCCCGTCTGTGTGTTCAAACTTCAAAGTGTTCTAATACGAGCCTCCACTTCAGAATTTACATGTATTCTTCTTCTAGAAATACTAAAATAAACTATTTTACAATTGCTGATAGGAGTGCAGACTCCCAGTGTCACAGCCTGTGATGTGCACACAAGCAAGCTGGCAGTATACAAGGGATATGTTGTGAAGTATGTGGCGCCTGCATGTTGAAATGTTGGGGATCTCTGCCTTGTAGGTTTTTAATTCTTCTGCATGTGTTTCACATTCCTGACTGAGCCCTGTGCCTGGGTGAGAGCCTTGCCTTGGAACCTCTCCAGAGTTCCGGAATTCAGTGGAAAATCTGAGTGGAATCTGTGATGGGGCGAAGTTGCTGTTGCCTTATTTATTTGTATTAGGCTGCTTTTAGCTGCAGAAAATGCTGCTGGGAAAACTTAACAACAGAGAGTACACGGTCAGATTCGCTCAAAGTTCACAGTACAAGGTTAGCACAGCACTTTTTTAAAAATGGTTAACAGACTACTCCAAACCGTTCAAGCCAAAACGAGACGCTTCTAATTACAATGCAGTCATTTCTAAAAGTGTTTTATAACTTTAACGCTTTATACCCTAGAATGCCTGTATCATTTGGTATATAAAGCGGTGTCTGTTAATAATCACTTCAAGACCTAAAGAAAATATAAGGGCACTGCTGTACCGAGCAGAATCTAAAAGGTTATTGTCTCTTTATACACATCGATGGTTTTATTCACAGTAAATACAAGCATGTGGATTTGATTAGACCTGCTTGGTTTCTGTGTAGCTTAGCTACTGGTGCTATGGAATAAGTTTGAGGATTTATATGGGTAAGTAGTTTTGGTTCTGGGTTTGGTTGCTTCGATACTGAGATCACATGAGGCTCGTTTGAGATTCCTGAAGAGACCTTGGCTTTGCTTCAGGTCATTAACTAGCAAACATGTGCACTCTTATCAGGTAAAGCAGTGCTTTATTAATGCCTGAGTCCCTTTCCCCTCGGCAGGGCTGCACAGCTCTGCAGATGCAGCTACGCTTCATTTCCAAAGAGCTCATTAGCCTGCACTCGAAGGTGCTCATTATCGGACACGTGTAATCAGCACACGCTGTCTCATACGGCAGGGCTGTCGTTCTCATGTTCTAATCGCTGTCTTCAGCAGGAGGGAGTGTGTGCATGAGAGGGAGCCTATTCAGTATGCAGCTTTCGTCTTCCCTCGTTTTAAATTAGCTTGTTGTCCTAATTCCACTACCCTGGTAATTTAAAGTAAAGAGAAACAATGCAATGTCTATTTTCTTTGAGTTCCAACGTCCAGCTTCTGTCTAGAGGTAGGCAGGTCATTATGGCAATGAATTACATTGTATTATGTTTGAGGCAGTTTAGAAAAATATCCAAATTGATGTCCTCAAATTGTACCCTATTAAGAAATTATTGCTGGAGAGTGACAGAGAACTTCCTAATATTGTATCGTTTGAACGTGTGTAACTACCACAGAAGCATAACTGAGAAAAAAAAGTTACTTTTGAATGAGCATATTGTGGCTGCAGTTGAGAGCAGCATTAGCTGTGCTGGTTTGAAATTGCCACTGTTTGCTCTCAGAAGGTTACTTCATTTCAAATATTATTTACTTATCTCTCTTCAAAACTAGTGACCAGTACCATAAAATGGTATTATCTTGCTTTAATACTGATGGCTTTTAGCGTACTAGTTTTGTGACATTTATTTTGCTTGTCTTGGTCTTTTCCAGGAAGAAAACGAAATCCCACCCAGCGCCTTCGTGAAGGACCCTGTCCCCTACCCGCGAGGGACGGAGGGCGAGGAGCCTGTGGACAGCAACAAGTCCCTCGAGGAGACGCTGCAGACGGTGAACCTGTCCTCGGACGAGGAGATCTGCCCGGATGAGGAGGAGGAGGGCAGCCTCCACGAGGAGAAGCTGGAGCAATCCCGCGCCGAGAAGATCAAGCGCTCCAGCCTGAAGAGGGTGGACAGCCTGAAGAAGGCCTTCTCGCGGCAGAACATCGAGAAGAAGATGAGCAAGATCGGGACCAAGATCGTGTCCCCTGAGAAGAGAGAGAAGATCAAGAAGAGCCTCACCCCCAACCACCAGAAGACCAGCAGCTCCAAGAGCTCCTCCTTTAAGGTAACTCCTATCACCTTCAACGTCAAGAAGAACAGGGAAGGAGAAACTTCCATCACCCCCACAATACCCACCACTGCCAGGGAGTCTCCAACAGCCATGGCCTCCATCGAGCTGGAGCCCCTCAGCAGCCCTGGGGAAGATGTCTCCTTCTCGGAGGTCCACTCTGAGTTGTCCGCAGCCCTGGATGAGGTGAAGGCCGCCGCGGATTCCCTGCAGAAGGAGATCATGTTGGAGGAGAGCAGCGTGGCTGTGGGTGACATGGAGACAGACCTCACCATCGTGGAGTCACAGGAGGATGAAGCTGAGATCCTGGAGTACACCACATCCTCCACCCTCAGACAGGAAGATCCCCAGCCCTCGGCAGAGGAAACCTCTGGGGAGCCTGCCGTGCAGCCAGCTGTGCTCAACCTGGATTAGACCTCCTAGTCATCGTCACCCTGCGACTTCTGAAAGAAGGTGCTTTCAATCCTCAGTGTGGTTCCTGGGGTGCTCTAAGCTTTCCTTGCCTCTTCCACCCTCACCATCACACCCAATCACAAGGTCCATGAAAAAGGCCTGCTTTGATCAAATGTCAAGATAGGTTTATACTTCATTCCTTGTATGGCTCACCCATTACCAAACAATTGATGTTCTAGTCTAGCTTTTAGATTTCTGGTTCCATGTATGATGTCTGTCTGTCTGCCTGTCTTAATAACTTAAATCACTCAGTCACCCTACAGTATCTGAATACAATTAAATATCTAGTTATATATCTGTATAATTATCCAGCTATTTTGTATGTGTCTGTCTATCTATCTATTTACGTAGTTTTCTTATTTGGATGAGAATTGTGTGTATTTCTTTCCTGGTCATCGCATGACTATAGGAGGGTGCAGGGGAGGAGAGATGGGCACATTAGTAAGAGAAGGACACAGTAACTATAATAACTGTATGCCAGTGTCTTCTATCTCATATGCTTTCCTCCCACAGCCTCTGCCTGCATTGCTGATGGTTAGCGTGAACGGTGGAGGGCAAATCACAAACGTATCTGGGAGGTGAAGAAGACATGAGCGAACTAATGTTGTGCTGATCAGTTCACAGCATAGTTTGCATTGAAACATATTCTATAGCATTCAGACTCAGTGTGTGAGCTCAGCAGCTAGTCGTATCCACATTGTCCTTTAGGTCTCTGGACTTTTAGTCAGCCTGGTATTGTTTTCCCTCATCGGTAGTGCAACTGTTTAGTGTTGAATAGCTCCTTTCCTTGCTGGACATTTTGAACAATTGTCTTCCAGCATAGGGGAACGTGATTAAGATTTAGATATCAATTTGGAGTCCAAGTCACAGAAATCCTTAGACAGGGACTTCAGCAATCAGGAGACTAGTTCATCATGCAACTCAATATACTGTATATTCTTGATCTACATTTATCAAAGGAACGCAATGCCTCTAGCCTCACAACCTAGCCCGCCCACCCAAATACTTTTATGATTTTCTGCCCATCTGTTTCCAATGGCTTTACTGTACAACTGTAAGTATCTCTGCTTTCTCTGGGAGCACAATATAAATGCCATCTACAGCATGTACTATATAAATACACGCAGCTTGGAAGCAGCCCCGTCTCTCGGAGTCTGGGTTATTAACAGGGATATGGGGGGGGGGGTTATAAATTGAGAAAATAGAGAAATAGAGACAAGATTGTTTTCTACTGCTGTAATTCTCCAAGTATCTGCATGCCTTTCTTTAGTACCCTCTTTATATTTTATATTTCCAAGTCACTGGGATGTGAACCAGCAACCTTGGACTCAGAGCCCAGCACTGCAACAGCTGCTGTCTCTCTATAGAGCACATGCTGCCCTTATAAAAGTGCAATAAAGCACAGTGAAAGCATGGCAAAGCCTAGGTAAGCATTTTAAATGGGTAAGGTAACACGTATAAAAATAATATGTCAAGCCATAGTAAACTATGGTAAACGTACTGTATAGTATAAACAAGAAACTAGGGGGTGGGCAATAGTCCTCTGTACACAAGAGTAATAGTGACACCTAATGGCTAGTCCAGATCCTCCTTCGATGACTAGCCCTGCTGTTTTAGAAAGCAGTGTCCTACAGTACTACCACCTCCAACTCCTCAGCTAACCATTGATATTACTGTGGTGGTGCCCACCCTCTCCCTTCTCTTGTCACTAACGACTTGCCACCATGGGTTCTGTGTTATTACTGGCAGTTCCCCAGAAGCAAACCCCAGACGAGTTCTGATTCCTTTGCTTTGATGCCTCTGTGGACTCTTTGGGGGAGCCTATTTACATTGCAGTGACTTCTAACTAAGGTGACCATTACTGGCAGTAAAACCAATAGTAAGGGGTCAAGTATCGGGGTCCAGTCTTTAAACTGCAAGCTGTTTTTGTAGGTTCTAACATCGACATAGCAACATATGTAAGTGTGTTTTTATCATTATTATTATTATTATTATTATTATTATTATTATTATTATTATTATTATTATTATTATTAACAGTTACTGCTGACACCAAAGTACTTGTTTCCATGGTAAATAACCAGAATTTATTCATGTCAAATGTGACGTATGTTAGTCTTCTGTACTCTTTCTCTTTTTATTCAAACACTTTTAAAAAGTATAAAATAAAGTTTTTTTGTGTAAAACCCATCTTCTCTAGACTTGTGTTGTGTCATGCTGCTTGATTTCCAGTTTTGATTATAAAAGGCAGGTGAGTCGTGAATATATTTCTAAAGTCTGGTCTCCGGCCTGTGAGACCACAGACCACAGTGAGCGAGAATTTGACAAAGACACATCATAAATAATGTCACACCTCCTCTGGAATATCAGAGGCCCTGTCAGGAGCCCTCAAATTCTGCAAACGAAACGCACCTGAAAGCACAGCAGAGGGATGACTGTAAGAAGCACAGGACTCTGAAGGCAACAGGTGCAAAAGCAGAGTAAGACATGGCAGACATGAGCTCAAAATAAAACTAACATAACCAATCAATAAGCACATGTTTACCAGTTTTGAACGTCAGGAAATGAGGCATGGTCTCCACCTACCATTTCTTATCCATGGCAGACTACTATAGCAGCAAGCTCACTTGGATTTCAATTCATACCAGTCACTTTAATGATGTGTACAAGAAAAAGCTCACGCTGTAAAATGCTTTAATAACTAATGCAAGTGCAACAATTGCTCACAGCGTCGATAAGATGTGTGTTTTATAGCATCTACAGCACGGTAGCAAAGAATGCTCGCAGTTATATTTCTTCTGAGCAGAACTATAGAGAGCGCCTGGTATCCGCCGGAAACAGTACTCCACACAATTGATACTGTACAAGAACACAAGGCAGCACGGCACTGCCAAACACGGAGTTCTGGCACCATCTGGTGGAAACATATAACCATTGCAGGAAGGTGTTGAACCAGAGTGCCCAATCAACATCACATTCGTTATGAGGAATAATGCACTAACTCTGTAGTATATACTTGATACTACAGTGTAGAGAAGAGGCGTCACGGTGGCCGAGAGGTTAAGGCGTTGGACTCGAAATCCAATGGGGTCTCCCCGCACAGGTTCGAATCCTGTTCGTGGCGGGCTAATAATCTTTATGCATAATTCTTCTGTAATTAAATTAACCTTGGTGTTATATTCCCTGACTGGCAGTACATAGTACTACTGTCGTAAATTAATATTTGCCACTAGTTCTGAATTGATAACATACGGGACAAAATCAGGGGGCGGGCGGCGTATTCAGTGCTGTACCCCAGAATTGATCCATCATTTCAGTCTATACAACACATGGACTGAGATACAAAAAAAAAAAAAATGCAAACTGTAATATTTATTTAAAGCCATTTTCTATTTGTTGAGGATAGTATTGCATACTTCCTCTTTAACTGTTCACATCTCAAACGTTTCAAGAGACTCCCAACTCTGCGCAGTCCTGATTACGCGTTCATGTAAAGAGAATATCAGCGTCTCTTCATCGGAACTCACGCCCAAGATCCCGCTCTCTCGACCGGCTGTGTGCGTTGCTGCTCTCCTCCCAGCTTGTGTGAGCGTGTGCTGACGTGTTTAGCGAGGTTCATGGCAGTGAACATACAGAAAGTTGCGTATCCGGTGAATTTACAAAACGTTTTCATTAACACAAAGGGACAATCCACGTTTTATTTCCCTCACTGTAAATATTAAATGTGTGCATTCTTTTTTTTTTCGTGATAATACAATTTAACTATTTTGCATGTACGTCTAAAACAAAACGGTTTTTATATTCATATTGCCTTTGCAAGAAATGTGGTTCCGTTCGTAAGGCTGACGTGGTTACAAGAACCCTCATTATTTATTTTTTCCTATGCTATAAATTGTAAGCACTCGTATGTAGGTTTAAAATTTCAAAGTTAAATAAAAACCGCTGTAAAGGTATAGATGCATTCCTACAATATTTAATAAGCATATATTAGCATGGTCGGGGCAGGCCAAAGTCACTTCAAATGGGTCACAGTTAGACAATGTAAAATATTCGAATTATTGTTATATTTAAGCACACGCTGCTGTATTGTGCCTTGAAATAAAACAATTCTAATCATTATAATTTATAATCCCCCACCCCACATCACCCTCTCCCATCCGGCACTGCGATAAGAATACGAATCAAAGTAAAAAATACATAATAATAAATAAAACCGGTACTAACAACACGAATCGGTCAGCAAGGCACGGCGTCACTCCACCAGTGGCGAAAGAGTTAAAAGAAAACTAGCCGTCCAATCAGCGTCTGCCGTCGGAGGCCATTGTTACAAAAAAAAAGAAAAAAGAAACATTCCTGGGACTGTACCACAGCAAGCCTTCGTGGTGCATCTACTTGTGTATGTAATAACAATATACCTTCATTGCGATGTAGTCGGGTTTTTTTTTATCGTATACTTTCCATGAATTAAGGTGTGTATGTAACAATGTTGTAACACTGCCAAGCTGCGAATATGTTATGTTTTTAAAATCGATAGCAGCCTCCCTTGTACCCCTTTTCACGTACAGGATGGTATCGCCTATCTGTTTTTATAACTCTGTTGGAACGCACGCTGGCGCAGTTCGTGGGCTTTGTGTGGCAGAAGCAGGGTTAGGGAGTGCATTGCGTGGCAGAAGCAGGGTTAGGGAGTGCATTGCGTGGCAGAAGCAGGGTTAGGGAGTGCATTGCGTTTTGAGTAGCAAAGCGCTTAGCGTAAAGAAAACCAATTTAAACACTCAAACTGTAGGCCTGTGCGAGGGAAACTGAAAGGGTGGGCTTTATTACTTTGAGACGCCTTCTAACCACAGTTTCATACTGTGCATTTAATCTAAAATATACAACCAAAGTTAGTATATTCACAAATAATAATACGCAGTTTTAAAATACAGTATTTTTTTTTTTAAAATAATTAAATCAGGGCCTACACTGCAATAGTTTCTGTACCGTTTAAACACTCCGGAAACCAAAACAAAGACTGACTTTCTATACGCTAGAAAAGGCAAGTTAGCCGTTGAGAGGAGTGGGCATGCTAGTTTATCGAGGTTGTTTTCGCCCCATTGCTGATGTAATGGTAATGTGATCGATCCAGTTAGATTTTTTTATTATTATTTTATTTTTTTACAGTGACGGACGGACATGCTAAACGCCCGTCGCAACGAGTTTCTCTACTCCAAATGAAACAAAAGGGCTGCGAAGAGAATTGACTTTGAATTTGGCTTTTTGATTTTTAGACCAGCATGATACATTAACAGTAAGGACGAGGTATTGTTTATGAACAAGTTAGAAGAGCTTCACTAGTTAAGATTTTTTTTTTCTCAGTTTGATTGAAGAGAACTCGAGGCAGACGCTTTTTTTTCTCAGAAACCCCAATTGAAAGGTTGTGTAATTATACACTGTACATGATATAATATTAAGAGTTGCCACACAATTGTGAAAATTATTATTTTGCCGAAATCACTGCCCAGACCCCGCTGCTAAATAAGTATTTTTTTATATATATATTTTAATGACAAACATTGGCAGCCGTTACAATGTCGAACATTCCCAATGAAGCAGTTGTCTTGATAAAAGAAGTTAAACCCGGGCTGAAAAATTTAAATATCGTCTTTATTGTACTGGAGACAGGTAAGTTAACAAGGCGCAGGCGTGTTGCCCCCATGGAACCACACGTGTAGAGAGACCATTTGTCTCCTTTCTCTTAAAGGGGCCGCATCTTAATAATCCGAGGCATTGACATTGAGACATTGCCCGATTTGAGCATTGGTCCTAATATGTGTATTTTGGGATATTTATATCCTATTCTTTCATAAATGTATTCAACATTTTTATTTATTTATTGGTGTTCCTGGAAATGCCAAGAAGTAGTACTGAATGTGTATTGATAGGGGCAGCATTGTGGAGTAGTGGTTAGGGGCTCTGGACTCCTGACCGGAGGGTTGTGGGTTCAATCCCCGGTGGAGGGCACTGCTGCTGTACCCTTGAGCAAGGTACTTTACCTAGATTGCTCCAGTAAAAACCCAACTCTGTAAATGGGTATTTGTATGTAAAAATAATGTGTAAAAAATAATATGATATCTTGTAACAATTGTAAGTGGCCCTGGATAAGGGCGTCTAAGAAATAAATAATAATAATAATAATTTGCCATATGCAGGGGACACATTGCTGTCAAACTGTCTCTGCAGGCCTGGGTCTCTCCCAACTACAGCCTGTCACTGCTGGGGCCAGATTACATGGTTTTGTGATGGTTTAGATAATGGTATAGGATCAGTAAATTCATATGAATACTAATTATTCATATAATAGTTCTCATCATAAAATTTTATTAACGAAATAGCTAATTTGCAAAGGAGGTCCTGGGTTAAAGAAAGGGGCTTGTAACCAGGAGGGTCTCCGGTTCAAATCCTGGCTCACTCACCGACTCGCTATGTGACCCTGAGCAAGTCGCTTAACCTCCTTGTGCTCCGTCTTTCGGGTGAGACGTTGTTGTAAGTGACTCTGCAGCTGATGCATAGTTCACACACCCCTAGTCTCTGTAAGTCGCCTTGGATAAAGACGTCTGCTAAATGAACAAATAATAATAATGTATTGATGGAGAGGGGGAAGTTGGAACAAATGTTCTTAGTTAATATCTGGATGAGAAGTTTGTAGGCCGTGTTGGAACAGGGGGAGCCTGTCTACACTGGAGACTGCTTGACTGCATACAGGCTCTGGAGGGTCAAGCTGCTGCATGACATCAGTTCATTTGTCTTGTTTTTTTTTCTGTGCAGGTCGAGTTACCAAAACTAAAGATGGGCACGAGGTGCGGTCGTGTAAAGTGGCAGACAAGAGTGGCAGCATCACGATATCAGTGTGGGATGAGCTGGGGACACTGATCCAGCCCGGGGACATCATTCGTCTCACCAGAGGGTATGTCCACAATGCTAAGACGGAGTGCACAGTGTAAATAATATTATGACATGCTGTAGCGAAAAGTGCATCTTGATGAAAGCAAACTCTCATCTATACTTTTGTTTGTTCTGCTTTAGCAGTGGTTCAGGCTCAAAGCAAGTCGCTGGCTGCAACACTGGTTAGTAAAGAATAAGAGAGGTGGTGCAGTACAGTTTGACTCCAGGTGAAAATACCTGGGAAGTGCAAGTGTAACCGACTACCTGATAGAAGCCATGCAAGCTTTCCTTAACTTAATATGGAACCAGATTTTATATATATATCTAAATCTATCTATATATAAAGCAGCATGTTTGCTGAACGTGCAAGTCTTTTGAAATGACGCACGAGACCTGTGACTGGAGATGCACACTCGGACCTGACGTTGTTTTCCTGAGCACCCCTGTGAGAGGAACAGGTGTGCAGTTGTCAAGCCACCACGTCACCAATGTTTCAAACCATTTGAGATGCCGACTTCATACTTTTCTTGTATTTTCAGTAATTTTAAAGAGCTGTGTCAATGCCTAGTATCTCGGATACCATTTCAGGGGCATTGCTGGAACACTGAGTTAGTCCTAATATTTGGTGCACAGCTGTATTCGGTTTCTTTTACCAGTGCTTCACTGCAATATTGTTTTAACCAGCTGTTTTTGTACATTTTTTTTTGTCAATTTTACCGTTTTTACTGTTGCATTGTATTAACCATATCCTTGATGCAGATCGTTGTCACTGTTTTACTCCATGTATACCAACTGTTCCATCCTTGGCATTGTGCCGCAGGGCCTGCTTTGTTTTTGTTAATCTCTAGCTGCTTTTCTGTTCCTCTGCCTCCTCTAGTTACGCCTCCATGTGGAAAGGCTGCTTAACGTTGTACACGGGACGAGGGGGAGACCTGCAGAAGATCGGGGAGTAAGAACTGCGTTGATTTTTGTACCCCAGGCTGAATTGTGACAAGCGCGTATATCATTTTAGATACATGCATTCATTAATACAGTGCAAGCTATAAATCCCTTAAAAGTAGCTGTTTGGTGTATCAATAATACAGGACTGTGTAGATGCAGCTGCCCGTCAGAGGGCGTTTTAATGGTACTGCAATTCTCTGGGTTAATCTGCCTGATAGAAGCTCTTTATAAAGTCCCAGACCTGTTCTCCTGGGTCTGTGCTAAACCCAGTTTCTTCGATATCCTCCCCAGGTTTTGCATGGTGTACTCGGAGATCCCCAACTTCAGTGAACCCAACCCAGATTTCCTGTCCCAGGTGTCCTTGCAGAACAAGAGTGTAAGTGAAACGCCAGGCACGGCAATGCACTCTGCACACTTAGAGACCCGCTAAACTGCAGTCACCTGGTACAAATATGAGGTACCCTTTACTGAACAGTGGGTCACCAGGAGCAGGTTACTGGTTAGAACTACTGCTTTTAATAGTGTGGGCAGTAACAGCTGTCGCTGGATTCGAGGAGCAACACCTCAGTTTAAGCTCGAGATTGGGGATGGGTTACAACTACTACAGAAGTTTCATTATCACAAAGTCCTGGAGGGCAGCAGTGTGGAGTAGTGGTTAGGGCTCTGGACTCTTGACTGGAGGGTTGTGGGTTCAATCCCAGGTGAGGGACACTGCTGCTGTACCCTTGAGCAAGGTACTTGGCGCATCCAGTAAAGGTGCTCCACGTGGAGTGCAGGATGCGCCCTATAGCCTGGAGATCGCAGGTTTGAATCCAGGCTATGTCATTGCTGACCGTGACAAGGGGTTCCTAGGGGGCGGCTCACAATTGGCAGAGCGCCGCCCAGGTTGGCAGGGCAATCCATGGTTCACCACGCACCAGCGACCCCTGTGGCTGATGGGGCGCCTGCGGGTCTGCAGTGGAGCCATTCAGATCTGTGTTGTCCTCCGGCACTCTAGGCTTCGCTGTGGATCCGTGGTGTGGAAAATGATGGATTGGCAGGAACACGTTTCCCAAGTCGCCGGTGGGTTGCACTGGTGAACCAGGATAAAAATAATAATTGGGGAGAAAACCGGGGCAAAAAAAACTATTGGTGACGACTAAATAAAAAAAAAAAATAAATAAAAAAAAATCTTTTGATACCAAACAGTTTATGGTATTTAAAGACACATTTGAAATGGGCTGAAAGTAGCGTATTCTAGTGCAGTTCAGGAGCTCTCAGGCCTGACCATTCTGATGTCAATGAAGGCCTTGTCTGAGTGAAAGGGCTGCGGTTCAAACCACAAAATCCCGTATATTGGGGTAGTAATGATTTAATCTGATTTAAAATAAACATTTACTAAACCATCAGTTATATTTTAATCCGAATATAAGTTGAACGGTTAAACCACGAAACGATTTTGGAGCAGATAGAATCACTAGGAATTGGACTTTGAACCTGCTGTAGTTACATAGTCACATTCCATACACAAGTGACTTGTCTTGATTACTTATATCGGTGTGGACTGTATAAACTTCGTATTGCGAATTCAGGTTATCGATCAGATGGGTGAGCAAGTCCTCTTCACTTGAGTACTGCTGCACTGAAAGGTCCCAATGTTTTTCGGCTTCACCCTGCTGTAGTCGTGATGGGAAATCGAATGTTCGGTTACGGCAAGATGCACCTGTAATGGATGATGTGTTTTCTTTTGTATAGGCCAAAGGTGAGCAGAGGAGCAACTCCCCCACAAACAGCTCTAATGCAGGTATGCAGCACAACACTTGCACTTCAATTTCCAATTCTAATTACCATTGTATTGATCAAGTGAAATTGTGAAAGAAAAGCCAGAAGGTAAGTTCTACAGGGGAGCAGTGTCACTGCATTACCTGCTGTAGTCTCAAGTAGGGATCCAAACGGTTCAGATTTTTCCAAACTGAAATGTTTTATAGAATGAGAAAGCGTTGGCAGTCTCAGCACTAAGCTGGCGGCATTTTCAGGAGCTCATGGCGCACTTTTCTGCATGTATTAACATCCCTTAATAATCTTTAATATAGCAGCATTAATCAGAAGTTAGAATCCTCAGTAAGGCTAGCCCTGGCTTCATACTTGTTCTGGGTGTTCAGATGTCTAGGGCTGTTTTCCTTCCAGGTTTCTAAAGTGGTTTGTTGATGAAAGGCATACACAAACACTCTGCCTGCGAACTCCAACCTAAACCTTTGTTAAAAGTGCATCCTAGGACGTGAAAAGCTGCAGCTGGAAATTTGAATAAGAATAATGTTGCTAAACTGCCAAACAGCCAAATGCAAAAGTACAGTATTTAAAGAAAATTAAATGTTTGTTGAGAATTGAAGTTGCAGTACCAGCTCTGTTGGGCAGCAGTACTGTTCTTAAGAGTTCAGTGTTTTTACAGCCAGAGATATGCATTTAAATAGAAAAAAATAAAACATCCAATATCCCTGCCTCATACTGATTTGCATTGATGTATATAATAAATAGGGCAGAATTTGTCACTGTCAAAAATTCAACCCTATTTTAATATATTAGTGCCCAAAATAAATCTGTCCCCCTTTAGTGTTGAGCTGACTCACTAGTTAATGTTAACCTTGTATATCTCTTTTGAGTTTCTTCATCCGGGTCTCGATGTAGGAATCTATACATGCTGTGGATGATTTGCTTTATGTAGCTCTAGTTGTGTGTTTTTTAATGTTTTTGTATTTCCTTGTTTGACGTGGGTTACTCGTTTCATTTCCTCGGACGCTCCTCCCCTCCCCCCCTCCTTATTCAGGTAACGGCTCTCAGCAGTCCTACTCCACGATGGGCGCGACCCCTGCCAACAGCCACCCGCAGCACCCAGCACCATCCTACGGGTGGCCTGGCAGAACCAGCGGGCGCGGGCAGGGCAATGGCAACGGGAACCTCCAGACAGCAGGGGGCAGCACTCCCGGGCACACGCAGCCCTCTGTCACCGTCAGCAACGGCAGAGACCCCCGCAGGACTAAAAGATAATCCCGCCCCTCCCTTCCCCTCTCCTGCTAGAGGAGAGTGTTGACGGCCACCTCGCTGAACAAACTGCTCACCCTACTTGAACGCTAAATGCACTTTTCCTTATTTCTTTTTTTATTTTTATCATGGAACTGTGTAAAGTTAGTGTTGCAAAATTATTTTTTGTTTGTTTTAGTTGCGTGTGTGTGTGTATATATTAGTGGACTGTTCATGAAATGCCTATAACTGCAGCTTGCTGCATTTAAAAATAAATGTCAAATAAAAAGATAAGTGATAGAGCTGCTGCTTACAAGTGCTGTAACTCTTCTTGACCAAAAGTGACCATAGTGGAGTCGAGGTGGTGATTCACGGTTCATTCATTTTTTTATATATAGATATAGATAGAGATCTAGATAGATATGACTTTTTTAATATATATATCTTGCTCAGTTAGGTTAGTGACAATAAAGAAATTATTTATTTTTTATATATATATATATTAAAAAAAAAAACCCTAAGATCTTTTGTGCATTTTTTTTCTTTAATCCAGCTGTTTGTCTAAACCAAGCAACATCTGTTAAACCTGGCTTTGCACAGTTTGTGATTAAGACTCAACTGGGAGGTCTGGAATAAAGACTGCTGGTGTGTGTGTGTGTGTGTGTGTGTGTGAGAGAGAGAGAAGAGATGGGGTATAAAGCAAATCCATTCAAACGTCTGCAGGAATGTCTCTTCAGCAATGCAGTGGATGGAAGCGAGCCCTGATGCACCTTTTCAATGTGTGTGTGTAACCCAGTTTTTCTCTTGTTGACAGAATAGCTGTCTTTGGATGCTGTGTTCTTCGGGTCATGAAATGCAGGTTGCAGCGTGTGTGAAAGTGGAGTAGACTGCCCAGCAGCCGCCCATAGCGTGCACCAACTTCGTCTAGGGCGGTTCTTGGTTCAGGTGGCTTGTTATTTCTAGGAATCAGTACCTCCACACCCCACTCTTATTACACAGGGACAGTCAATTGACAGGCACTGGGTACCTACTGCCAACAAGGAAATCGACACAATGCTGCTAGGATAATACAAAAAATGAACTCAAAATATTCTAAACTGCTGTTTCGGTGAGGGTCTGTTTACCCCGGAACACCTGTTCCTATCTCCCAGTACTGGATACCCAAACATACTGGTTGAGAAAATAGAGGGCAAGTTGTCTTTGGATCTGATGCAGCAGGCTTTGCAGTTTAAACACAGCGATGCACTCTAGTGATCTGGGCTAGTGATTAGTGTTGCTGTAGCACTCGGACCCTTTGTGTCAGATTGTTTACTGCCCAATTTCCTTCTGTAATTGAAGGTGGCCGACCTTATAGAACACTGCATCCAAAGGCAGCTGCCAGAAGGTTTAATTTGTATTCTAGATAAGGCTGATGAATTCATGGGGTAGAGCTGAATGTAAGCACAACCTAGTTTAAAAAAACAAACACACATTTCTTGATAGGTGGCTTAAAGCAATTTCTCTTGGGATTTTAAAATATATATATATTTTTCAGACGGAAATGTGTTTCAGCTTAGGGTGTATTTACTGTCAATAAATGTTATCATTCAATTAAAAATGATTAGAAACAAGTTTTTTATATACCGTACCACAGTTTTTGTATTGGTACTAACATAAGTACTGGTAATTGAGTGCAGTCTGTCTATATGGAGTGCAATGCAATAGTACAGTAGTAGGGGGTATGAAAGTTTACATCATAGTGGAATGGCAAGAAAAACATCCAAATGGCACTCTTCCAGCACTAAGAAACTTAGCAAAATGTCAGCCTTGCTAGAAGTGGAATTGTTTCTGCTGCAACAATATTACTTATCACACGTGTTGCTCATACAAATCCATATTTGGACAAAAGCAGTTTGCAGCCACCGCACTGATAATGCAGGTCGGCCATTCTGAACCTCCAGCGAGGCAGCTCTGATTCGCTACTGTGGAAGCGCGGGCGGCGTGCGCATCGTTCAATAGGAAAAGCCACATAACGACCTGGGGTGCGCTCCTCATTGAACGCACTCCTGGTTTAACGAGCTCTGTCCGTTGTAATGTTTGCAAAACAATAGCAAACACCTCCTTGGCTTCCTTCTTCCATGAACTAACAGTTCATTAATTCAGAGCTACTCTGGCAAGCAGTCTACAATGGGTAGTGCAAGTAGTGAACTTCAGCGAGACAGGTATAATTTTAGCTTTTTCTATTCCTTGTCTAATGGTGCCATCCTGTGGCCACTTAGTAGAACTGCTGGTTCTAGTAATACCAATTCAGATTACCCCCCCCCCCCCCCTCCCCCGTTCAAATATAAGTACATTTTTGATACATTCTTAGAATACACCAAAAAAGAAAATATTTACACTATAAGTGCTGAATTTCACTACCTGCCATTGTAAACAGCACAGGGCACCAGCAACCGTTTTGCATCTGCACTCCATTCGGTTTCAATTTTCCTCTACTCGGTTTTCATAATTATTCAATTTTCAACATAAACAGTGTTGTTTTTTCTTGTTGCATCTAAATTAATAACCATGCTTTTATTTTTGTATTTGTCAATAGTTACAGTATTCTTTTTCACTATAACAGTATTTATTTCTTTGGGTAAAGGAATGAATAGCCACCACAAACAGGATTCAAACCCAGGTGAGGAGACCCCATTGGATTGGAATCAAATACCTCTTAACCACTCGGCCAAGGTGTGGTAACAAGGGATTATAAACCAAAGCAGACTGAGGGTACAATGCACGACCACTTCAAAGGTAGGAGCTGCATTTTAATACCAAGGCTCCAGTCTACAGAATAATATAAACTAACTTGAGGAAGATATCTTTATACACTAGGACTAAAGCGGAAACAGTCTTCATGGATAAAATGAAACAAATGAAACTTTTTATTCAGTCCTCTCCTACATGCACGGATCAGAGGATGAGAATGATTTGCATTTCTAAAACACATTATTAAACAACATTACCACAATGTATTAATATCACAGTGCACTGTGTTGGGGTCCCTGAGATTGCAAGCATGTACCTGGAGCAGCAGCAGTTTGCTGAGGCGCTGTGAGTGAGCTCATGCTGTTTGCAATCTATTGTAACTGGACTTTTAGAGTTTTAGATAACGCCCAGTGACACCGATGAAAGCACTGGGAGGCACACTGGCCAATGGCAATGTAAATATGTAGTTAGTAAAAGACTGGTTTGGCTAATCATAGTTGGCAGGTACCATTTTTCGCTGGTCAGTGTAAACGCATGGCAGCGGATTGGATCGCCTCCACAGCCCCTCACATGTGCACGGGCCGCTGTTGCCTCCAGTACTCTGCCACCCCCTGCTGCAGTGCACGCTCCGCCAGCCCCCTGCACTCCTGTGGCGTGAAGCCCACCAGGGCGGTGCCCAGCGTGCGTACGCCGTGCTGCCCGGCCAGCTCCGAGACACGGCTGGCGATGAGGGCTGCCGGGGGGTAGGAATAGCGCTCCCCCTGGATCAGGTATGAAGTCCAATCCTCCTCGCCACCCTGGACACTCTCCACGTTACAGGCGATCTCCACAGCGCCCTCGTGAGGAAGAGCCATGACCTGCACCCCCTGTACCCCGCCTGGGCTGGAGCCACGCAGAGCCCCCGCCACGCGCCGCCCTACTGCCAGGTCCCGTGTGGCAATCGTCACATTGCAGTTCATCACGTAAGGGCTGGCACCCACACCTGTGCACGAGACACACAGAGAGGAAGCAGGGGAGTTACACAGCAGCACCAAAGAGGGCTGGTCACTGCCTTAGTCATGATGTTCAGTGTTCAGTCAAAACAGTATCAAAGAGCAACATTACTCTTCAAGGTCAGCTTTTTCAAGTACTGTTGAATCTTTTTATCGGTTGAAAAATATCTCTATTGCTAACAAAACATTAATATATGGACATCACTCATTTAACTTAACATGCATATTATCATATTACCCGTTTTGGATCCCTTCACCCTACACTACCCTCCCCTGGTGCAGTACTGACCTGTGAGCCCATATCTGTGGCTGGGCGGTGCTCCCAGGTCCGTTTGGACTCGCCGCAGGTCCTGGTTCTGTTTGAACCAGCCCAGCTCTTTCCTCCTCTCCACCAAGCTGCGGTACCGAGGCGGGTCAGCGAACCCGAACAGAAACACGCTGGTACCAGGGACCTGCTGAGTGAGCCCCTCTGCCACATCTGCACAGTGAAAAGCGACATATAATAAAACACAATGCAAACCAGCGCTAGACAACATGCAACAAAACACAATGCAAACCAGCGCTAGACAACATGCAACAAAACACAATGCAAACCAGCGCTAGACAACATGCAACAAAACACAATGCAAACCAGCGCTAGACAACATGCAACAAAACACAATGCAAACCAGCGCTAGACAACATGCAACAAAACACAATGCAAACCAGCGCTAGACAACATGCAACAAAACACAATGCAAACCAGCGCTAGACAACATGCAACAAAACACAATGCAAACCAGCGCTAGACAACATGCAACAAAACACAATGCAAACCAGCGCTAGACAACATGCAACAAAACACAATGCAAACCAGCGCTAGACAACATGCAACAAAACACAATGCAAACCAGCACTAGACAATTCTGAGCAATCCACTTCAACTGCATTTACATCTAATTTCCAAGAAGGTCCTGGAAGACAGCAGCAGCTCACAATCACATGACAATCAAAACATTACTATTACAATATGATCTCTAACACCACTAGCACGGTCTACTCTACAGCTAAGACCAAAGGTTTTGCATCGCTCTATAGAATTAACACATTTTGCTTCATAAAGTCAAATTAAACCTGCTGAATAATGTTAACATATCGAACTACACATTGCTTTGCAGTTTTCCATATACTCAGCAAAAAACTGACGAAGTGAAAAATATGGCATTTCGAAATCTAACATGAAATACATTACTACTATTGCAGTATCATTTTGTAGTTTCTTTGATTACATGACGTTAAATAAAAGATCTAAATTATCTTCATGTTTTTTTTTAGTAGGTCTCAATCCTACAATTCAAGGCGATGCAACACTTTTGGCCCCAGCTGTAGGTAACTACAGAGTTGGAGAATGAAGCTGCCCCGCTCCCAGTCCTCACCCTGCGCGGTCAGGCCACACTCCCCTAGCCCCACGTTCTCACACAGGGGGTAGATGGGGACCAGGTCCACTGCCCCCAGACACGGGTGAACCCCACTGTGCTTCTCCATGTCGATGAGATCACACGCCTCCACGCACGCAGACATCACAGCGCCACCTAGAGGAGGGAGGACAGACCGTCGGGGACACTTGCTTACATTAGCACGTACTCCTATCTGTGTACAGTAAATGCAAGAAGGCAATAGTAACTTTTGTGACCGACTTCCTACAAGAAAAAAAAATATATATATATATAATTTTATAGATAGATACATATTTTACGCAAAAGTAAATACAAATCTAAAGCCGAGGGCACACAAAGCCACTTTTTCAGGAACAGTGGCTTGAAACCAGGAGACTGAGAGACCTAGTTTGAGGCAGCTTTGCTGTATCAAACCCCAAGTCTTCCCTGGTGTTCCAAGCCACTTTTACTTTTGACTGAAGTAGATGGCACTGGCTCTTACAGCGTGCAGATACTTTGGCTGACCTAGCCTGTCATGTCATGTCAACGGCTGGCAAGTACGACTGAAGAGCAGCTTCTGAACTCAGTAAAGCACTGTAATACAGACTGTATACAAATCAGAAGCTGCCTTCTCTTTAAAGAACCCTGCAAATGACCCTCAGCCCTGAGGCAGCCATGACTCCTTACCTAGCTTCTCAATGGGCGCAGCGATGGTGAGGACAGACCTGTTATAATCAAAATCCCTGAAGATGTTGAGCACTGTGGTCTGTTCATGCCTCCCCCCTGCAGACACAGGTTATTCAGGTAACTCATTAATATATACTGCACTTATTTTACAAAACAAAAACTACACAAAGGGAAGTTCACCCGCCCCAAATGTAAAATCTGTTATTGCATTCATAATGCATTCTTTTCGCAATGTTTGTGAGTATTTGTTTTACAGCACACAATATGTACAATAATAATAATATTAATAATGATAATTCCCCTGTCTCTCATGGTATAAGACTGTCTTCTCATGAGCACTTTGGGCGGGCAAGTGTGATACAGGGTGAACTGCACATGCCTATTATAAATCATGTTTTAACATTAAAAAAGAACACACTACACAGTTAATGCAGTTTTGAATGTTTGTCAGCTGGTAGTCCACCCTACCCTGCACAAGAACACACTCCTGGCACAGTAAGATGAAGTGGAATGTTCGGAACATGTTGTTCTGATTGGCTCACCTTGTTTATCATAGACTGCTGCCTTGGCAACCCTCTCCACGATCTCCTTGTTCCGCGCCTCTGAGATGTTCAGCAGACAGGCAGCCAAGCGAGGACCCAGCCTTGAGGAGGACATGCTGCCCGCTGTGTGCCTAAACAGCCACAGTGTAAATGTGTATTATATAGACTGGACACATTGTGTAGCATAGGCCTTTCTGTAAATGAGCTGTCCATCTCCTCACTGATTCACCTGTCATGCAAATGGCACCATTGGCATGTGCTTTGTAATATATACAAGCTGCATGTCCCCCTTGCAGTCAGTTTCAGGCAGGGTGGGAAAGACTTCAGATCTGACAGGCTTAGATTTGGAGCTCGGCTGGCAGGTGCTTCTGCATCCCAGCTCCACACCAATCAGTGATGCTTCAATAGTCACCGACCCCAAAGCGATGCCTCTAAGGGTATGGCACTGCCCATGCAATACATTTCTTACAAAGCAGAAATTTGTCTCTTATTTGCCCATAAAATAAATACATACATATATATATATATATATATATATATATATATATATATATATATATATACACACACACACACACACACCAGTCTCTTTCCTCAAATGTCTCTGCAACTGGATACACTTCTTGTTAAACTATAACCGTTTATTTTTTGTTTCACAGTAAAATGGTACTTTGCACCTGGACAAAGGCTAAACTCTGTACACTGTATTATACTGTCGGCTCTGTACAATAAGCAGTTTGCTTTTACAAATACATCAAACAAATGAGCTGACTTTAATGAAACGGAGCTCATAAACCGTGCTCCGGCTCCCCTATAGTTTTAGTACAAGTTAGTAAGATTATTATTCTTTTTTTTTTTAAGCATCATTATTTACACCGGTCACGAAAGAAATCCTAACATTAATTTTCAAACAGCGAGATAAAAGAATGTGAAAGCGTCGTACAGGGCATTTAAACGCATTTATACAATACCATGTGCGTTACTTGCAGTAGAAGTAGCAGCACGCTTACGCTAATGAACACTTCACAGCCAAACTCCGGGAAACTTTCACCACAGCTCCTGCAGAGAAACCACAGGCAGCTGTGCCTGTGACTGGAGCGGAGACACGTTGCTTCAAAAGAAATACACAGCGCCCCCGTGTGCAAATCGTGGGTAATACAGCCCATGCACAGCATAAAACCCTGTAACTTTGTACAGATTATTTTAATAAAT
Organism: Acipenser ruthenus; assembly: GCF_902713425.1. NCBI lineage: Eukaryota > Metazoa > Chordata > Actinopteri > Acipenseriformes > Acipenseridae > Acipenser > Acipenser ruthenus. The sequence continues at coordinate 40,424,380 of NC_081199.1, read as the reverse complement.
ATATATTTATTTGCATTACTAATGGAAACACGACATTTAAAAAAATGTAATAGTTGTTGCTTAATGTCATGTCTCCTATGCTTTATTAAACACGATTATTCCGTGGTGCACTAGTAGTACACTTTTCAAACGGATAAAACTGTGCCCGTGTGATAGTACAGCAGTTAATTGATATGCCGCTATAATTCTAACTGTTAACATACATTTATAAAAATGCCAGAGTGAGTCTGATAAACATGAAGGTCAAACAGAAAATGTCTGTTTTCACAAAACTATCTGGCAGAGAAATTCATGTTTGCATTTCACCATTACTGGTGACGTTCCCGTTTCCATCCAGCAGGTGTCGCTAAGTGTCAATAACTTACCTGCGAGTTTCAGCTTGGCCTTCTCACACACGGATGACAGACCAAAGCACCGACTTCTCCAAGCACTTTCTCCCCGTCCCATGGTAGACCTCCGTGCGGTTTTACCGTTTCTCATCGCCTTAGCAAGGAATATGAGCGCGTCTGTAGGCTCCTCAGAAAGCACTGGGCTGAATCCTGCTCTGACCGACCCGGAGCGATGGCTGAGATTGCCCGCCGTCCCGGGCTACGAGCCTCACCGAGTAAACGACATGCTGCTTCTCCGCCCCGCTGCGCCCAAGAGCCGGGGAGGCGCTCAGACAGCCACGGCTGGACTCGCGAATCGACATGTCATATTCTTCCCGGGAGATGTACAGGTTGGCTAAGCACGACTGTCATTTGATCAGTCTAGACATCACTGTATCAGCGCCATGTGCACTGAAGTGTTGCTGTACTGTGTTGCTATTGTCTTTATTCTATATTCACAACTACTGTAGGCTAGTAAACTAATTTACAGTAGCTGTAATCTGACGATATGTGTGAATGACGTGTACATGTAAACTAGAATCACTTATAAATAGCAGGTTATTCAAAAGCTAATACGCGTTCTTACAAGATGGTATAAATACGTGTGCATAGTAAATATACTTATTATTCTTGTTGTTGTTCTTCACACTTTATTATTCCATTCTTTAAATTCTATTTAATAAATAGACACATGCCAATTATGTGGCACCTCACGTTATTGTAATGTGGCAATGCAAATTCATTCATCATTAATTATATTGCACAGACTTCTATTTCATCATCTTTAAATGCATGCTGTGACGGGCTGTGACTGTGATTGGATATCCAGTCCAATAAGAATAATTGAACAGTATAGCTAATCTTAGGGTGACATCACTTCCATCTGATACAAACAATCTGATACAAGAAACTTCAGATGGCTGTATCACGTAGATATCGGATCTACCACTGTATCTATTATACAATGCTAGTATAAAACATAATGATTGATTGTAAGTACAGTAATAGATCACAAGGTTTATCAATGTGCACCTATCTTAACTGAACATTGAACACTCGCTCTGCCACAGTACACGTCCTGCATGCTATCCTTGAATAACATGTAATAGTTTTCTTTTTTCCCCCTAGAATTTCCACAAGGTGATGTCCTCGCACCACGAGAACCAGCAGTGGCAGCGCTGGAGCCTGGAGAACGTGGCTGAGCTGCTGTCGAGGCGTTTCCCCGGGAGCCACGTGTGGGTGGTGCGGGCGTCGCGCATGTACCTGCACAAGTTCACCTGCTTCGACAACTTCGTAGAGAGCAACCTGTTCGGGGCACCGGAGCACTGCCCTGACTACGGGGCCTTCCGCCACCTCCGGGCCCTGCTGGGGCACGCGCTGGGGCAGGCGGCCGGGGGAGGCACAGCTTCCTGGAGCTTCAACAGAGCCGTGCCCCCTGGTCCGCGTGCTTCGAACGGCTGCCCTGAGGGAAACAGCAGTGTGGGCGCCTCTCCTCTCCTGCATTGCCCCTTGCCCTCTGACCTGGCGCTGACCCTGGTGGGTTTTAGTAAAGGCTGCGTGGTCCTGAACCAGCTGGTGTACGAGCTGAGGGGTGCCAGGGCTGACCCCGAGCTGGCCCCCTTCGTGGCAAGGATCACTGACATGTACTGGCTGGACGGAGGACATCCTGGGGGTAGCAATACCTGGGTGACCAGCCAGGAGGCGCTGAAGGACCTGGCCTCCAGCGGGATCGGCGTCCACTCGCACGTCACACCCTACGAGGTGCGTGACCCCATGCGGGCCTGGGTCGGGAAGGAGCACAAGAGGTTTGTGCGGATGCTCCGGGAGCTGGGGGTCCCCATTGTGGACAAACTGCACTTTGAAAATCAGCTGCCCTCCCTGGAGCAACACTTCCGCGTGCTGGAGGAGTTCTGAAGAGGCCAACACAATAATTCCATTTACTTCGCCACGCACATCCATTCGCTATGTAGGTCATTATCTGCTTTAGTGGCACCAAAACAGTGAACAAATGTCTGCCCAAATTAACACACAAACATGTTTACTAAAAAATTTCAGATTAAAGTATACCAAGAACACCAGTTAGAAAACACCGGTATTCATTATAAATCTAGAAATATTTAAAGAAACTAAAATTCAATGACGGATGCTTTGACAAGAAGCAAACCAAGAACCGTCTAAACCTAGATGTCTTCTAAAGGAAAGTCCATGTGTCCAAAACCCTGTGTGTGGAATGGAAGCACATGGCGAGGGAGCTGTATGGCATGATCTTGTTAGCTACAACCTCAAGAACACTTCAGTTATACTGCTTATTGCTTTTAAGAATGACATACAACCATAGGTACCTCCTTTTTGTTTAGTTTGGTTTTTTGAAATCAGTTTGCTGGTATTGTAAATGTTGGTAACACTGTCTCCATTCTAAGGCTGCTATCCACTCCCCTGCTCTGAAGCACTTTGCTCTCTGAATGAGATTAAACATTCCATGATTACTCTAGTAAACTTTAAAGCACACACACGCTATCCAAACTCTCATTGACCCATTTGCTCTTATTTAGAGACACATGCAAGACAAGCCCAATCTCATAAATCTGCTGATCATAACTACACATTGTTGAATGGTGTTTACACACTCAAGTTTTTATTTATTTATTATTTTTTTAAATTAATTCAAAGAGAAGCACAAAACTTCCTGCAGTCCACCTCACCATAGGCAGCAAGGTGGGGGAGGGCTTCACTATTCTTATCTGTTCTTTCTAGCTCTGCAAATGGAGAGGAAATACCATGTGAAGATTCTCATTTGATAAGTTGAAATCAGTGCCACTTCCCTTTGTGGTGCGATTCCTATTGGGACCTGCTCCAGTTTGCACCGTTTAAATGAAAGATAATAAGAGCTGCATTTCTGCTGCCTGAAATACTGTTCTGTTTTCTACGTGGGAAGCAGTCAAGGGCTGAGGGGAGGCGCTGGACTGAGCTGCTGTGGAACCGGCTCTTGCTGCAATTGCATGCTATGCTGAGCTGCTTCTCATTTTTCTTTAATTCCTTCCAGACTTGCTTCTGAATAAAAACCTGATCTGCAGCTTTTATTATGCGTGTTTGGTTTGTTTTTGTTCTTTGGAATCCCGTGAATTGTGACCTCATTGGTTAAGAAGGGAATGCAGGAGCTGGGTCACTGGGCAGCTGCTAAACAGACAGGATCTCTGCACTTCCTCAAGGCTTCCTCTTGATAAACACACATGCAACAGATTTACAAAATGTAGCCTTATTATCCAGACAGTTGTGCTGTGTGGGTTTCCCCAAGTGGAAATCACTACAGGCTGGTTTCACAGACGCTGCTTAGTACTAATCTTATAAGAATATTAAAACCAGAAATAATGTCTTACCTGACTCCTATTGCAGAAAAAAAAATGATCTTGAAATAAACTTTTTCTAATTTAAGAAACACATTTTTAGCAGTGCATCATCGCCATATTTTCTTAGAAAAAAAAAAAGTTCAAATTCCTTTTAACTGAATAGCTATTTAAATGTAGGTTTATATGTCAAGCTGTCCCGATTTCTTATTGAATAACATTTTAAGCACAATAGATATTCAGAGATTGAGTACACATCACATTCCACAATGCCAACACCTTCCAGATGTTGTAATTCCATGTATGTCTCAATGCAATTAAGGGATCTGTATACAGGTTGCAATAGTTGTTTGTAAATGTGTCTTCTATGATCCTAAAAGAAATAAGATGCAAGTTTCCATTATTTATTTATTTTTTTATTAACATTTTCTTAATTTGTATTTTGACCAGCACTTTTTAAAAATGTAGACAAATAATTCTCTTTTTACAATCCAATTATAAAATAAAAACATACTCTCCCTTTCTCTTAAAAAATCCATTATCTAAAAAAAGGAAATCTATAAATATACAGATGAATTATTTTTGTAAACACATTCTTTTCTCTTTTAGTTATTTTACAAAGTGTTCTCCACGCTTCCTGAAACCGAGGACTGACTAAAGACAACATTGTTTTAGAAATGATTTCAAATAAAAATAAATACAAGCTAAGTGCAAGGACCCCTGTCAGAAGAAAGAGCCTGCGTACCATAAGCAGGGATAAGGCTGAAATGAAGCTTCTTTGGATATTTTGTTTCCAGCTCGGCCAGCTCTTTAATAATATTCTACCTCTGGAATCAGGTGTGTGCTCAGTGTGGCTCTAGGGACAACAAGCTGGAGAACACCAGTACAGCACAGACAAACACCTTCTGTAAAAACACACCAATACAAATAACTGCCCACTGGTTTCTCCCCATTGCATAGAGAACTCCCACCTTTTTAATTTAGCACACATTTACTACAGACAGCAAGTAACACTGGCACAATGTACGCTCTGCAAGGGAAGGGGCAGTGCACTTTTTTCCTGATTAAAAAATACTTTTACATGGCTATTTGTTTTTGAAATTGACTAAAATAATTGGTATTGTGTTAAATTTGGAAGCTAAATTATTGCACATATATACATACATACATACATACAGTTGGCTTTTTTCTGAATATTTGTTTGAAAGGACTACTTTTGTATTAAAAAAAAAAAAATACTAATACCAACAGTAATAATTATAGAGAGAGAGAAGAGATAGTAAGGGTGGAAGTTGGGACATGCTTACTTCAGTTGCTTAAAAGCAATGTGGTTTTGAAGGGAAATGCATGACATTTTGTTGTGTAGTAATATTATGTGGTTAGTGGAGTTGTATTTGTTTCCCACTAGCTGCTTCAGTTTGCTTGTAGTTTTCTAACTTATCTGTTTAGCGCTTGTAATTATACAGGCACTACGTTTGAATCCCCATGAACTGCTTGACTGGCCCTTTCTTTTCATTTATTTGTTTTATATCCTGTTCTAGTGCTGCGTCGTCTTGGTTTATGAGGTATTTTCTGTCCCTTCTTTCTGTTTTAAAGATGTGCAGATTTTTGATTGTTGTACAGTAATTTGAGATATGGGGGAAGCACAGGAGAGTCTTACTGTGTTAGAAGGCAGGTCCAAGGTCACATTAGGTGTCTCTGTGTGTGAAAATTAAACAAGTAAATCCTGAAAGTGCCATCAGTAAATATCTCAGCAGAGGAATGTTCATGCATGAAAAAGATTTTGATTGATTAATCTAATCTAATATGTGCCCTACAAATGCAGAATAGAGAGCTATAGTTGATAATCATTAACAGAAACAGCTATAGCACAATGAGTGGTATTAAATACTTCAGTATCGACTGGCATTCATTATATATAGATACAGATACAGTTACACTGTGTATAGAAATACACCCAGTGCCACATTCCAGGAAGGAATACCATAAAAAAATCCTGGTTTTCAAAGTGCAATCATAAGCAGTGCCATGCCTAAACTCCTTCAATCCAAAGTGAAACACAAACCATATGATTACTAATTCAAGACATAAAAATACAAGCACACACACACACACACAGATGCACGTACACATAGATAGGGCCATTTACGGTAGAATATCCTGAATCACTGAAACAGGATGAAACATTTTTGCAAGATTAGCTTTAGTTAGAATTTGGCAGAAAAGTTTCACAATCCACAATTGAAAACATGGAAATGGGCTCTGCCCAAATATCTACAAAGCAGTGCTACAGGGGGTGGTGTGTGTATGTGTATGTATATATATATATATATTTTTACGTTCACGCTAAGTTTACGCTAAGCACGGCAGCGGACATTTCATTAAAAAAAGAGAGATTATTGGAGGGTATGAGAATTTGAGGTGGAACATAATCCTGCACCTCGTACCTTCGATACCCCACAGACAGACAGACACACAAACACAGACACACAGACTCAGAGCGCGCTCTCTCCTGCAAGTGAGTCGAAGCGGAACCTCTTGGGGAGGGAGGGGGACTCCTCCAGAATGTTTTCTTTGTCCTCAGGGTTTCCCAGGGGTATGGGGGGGCCCCACTTGCCTGTGCTTCTCTCCCTGGGGGGCTGGCAGAGTGGTGGGTCACTGTCCAAGCCCCAAGCCCCCTGCCACAGCCACGGGTGAGAGAGGCAGTCAGCTGCACTCGGACGGTCCCTGAAAACAAACATGTTTCAGAACAGTAACAAAAATCCTTCCTAGAATATGCCAGCCTCCTGTTTTTAATTACTGGATATTTCTGAAATAGGAAACTTGTTTTTCTCTGTCATAAAGATGGTAGAGCTTTGACAGACTACGGTTGTATTCAAGCTTCCAGCCAGCAGCTGATTTCTCTGTCCTACACGCCACTGAGCAATAACACATCTGGTCAGCTGGAATGGATGCAATGGGGCTCCTACTACCACACACTGGAGATAGCAAGTGGCCTGTGAGCTTTAGTAAGAACAGCACTTTTCAAGTGATTCCTCACTCATGTATTATTCTAAGACATTAAAAATAAAAAACAACGCAACAGCCAAGACCAAATACATTTTTGACTAACCGATTTTATATTATATGGCAATTCATTTAGTTTAGTCACCAAGCTAATTGAGCAATACAAGATGTTCCCTAATGACTATGCAGCTTCTCCTATTCAAATCAAGCTTCCTTAACAGAAGTACTGACTCATCAGTGTGTAATTGTACATGCCAATATATATTGTATTTCTGATAGGCACTTTATACTGCATCTGACAATTTGTGTAGTTTTAAATTTTTACCATGAACATTTATAAATATGGGTATATAAATATGAAATCCTGTTATGATACATATAATACAGTTGGGTGTACATTATTCCTCATATAATACTAGAAAGGTAAAATAATAACATTCTTGTTGCTGATTTACACTACAGACAGTTCAAGGTTGGGTTTGAACCTTTGTCGTGCAATTCTTAAATACACAGTGAGCACCGTTCACAAGACTTAACAGACAAAATGTCCTGTGTGTTATAACAAAGACGTATTATTCTCATCAAGTATGCTGGTACCCCACACAGGAATGGAAATAAGACTCCCACAGCAATGCAGTTTGAGCCACGGCAGGTTTTATTATGAGCTCAATTGTGTGTTTTCTCTCTATGCTGTGTCAGGAACGGCAGTCTGTGTGTGTGTGTGTGTGTGATTACTCACTCTGCTGATTTGACAAGCAGCTTCCTGATGAAGTCGACAGCTAGCTCCGACACGCCAGCGAAGGCCTCTTTGCAGTATTCCACGTTGACCTGTGACACGTTCAGGTAGGTCTCCTGCTTGTCGTTTCCCGCGAACGGAGATTCACCCGTCACCAGCATGTACGCGATCACCCCCACACTCCTGCACGGAATAAACAAGACTATAGAGCAATCTGCAGTCTGACTGCCTGGATATACTGTGGTTCACTACTCAAACCCAGTGCCTTCCAACCACTGAGCTACTCAATCCCACTGCCTTCCACACTGCAGCCTAGCACTCTAACCACTGAGCTACTCAATCCCACTGCCTTCCACACTGCAGCCCAGCACTCTAACCACTGAGCTACTCAATCCCACTGCCTTCCAGACTGCAGTCCAGCACTCTAACCACTGAGCTACTCAATCCCACTGCAGCCCAGCACTCTAACCACTGAGCTACTCAATCCCACTGCCTTCCAGACTGCAGCCCAGCACTCTAACCATACCCCATTACACCTTGTCATGGTAAGTAGTTAAGACAATGACTGGACTAGGAGATTGATATAGTGAAAAACATTTACTACTATAATTGGGCAATGTATAACTTGATATACACTTGTTTGTGAGTTTGCAAACTATTGCACAGTGGAATGACTTACCACATGTCTGTTGCTGTTGTTATGGGTTCATAGTTCAGTATTTCTGGCGCTGAAAAGAAACAGAAATTCATTATGATTTTGTAAGTGGATGCTATATTAAAGTAATCAGATTTACAGCTAACATTCAAGGTAACAGGACCACACACTGGTTTGTATCTTGGTTAGTTGGTTGGAAAAGAAAAATGCTAAATAAAAACAAATGAAGAAAAGTTCTGCCTAAAAATATTAAGCTTTGCAAATTGGTTTCTTTCTGCATTAGGTAATTCCAAGAACACTTTTAAATGCAGTCCATAGGAAATGTGTGGCGTAGGCAATTTTCCTGCAGTGGAAATTCTAGTCTGGGGGTTTAATATGTGCAGTAAGTGTCTCCACATGTGAAATTAATCATTCCTTCTAAAACGTCTCTGTAGCTAAAATGACTGCAAATGCACAGAATACTGTATTCTTAGATATTTTTCTGTTATAAGACTAATATGGAAATAAACTCTTAGAATGTTTTGTTCCTGTTGTTTAAACCTCTAGATAAATTAACCATTGAATAAACATGCCAGTGGACATGATTTCCTCAGGAAATATCTGCAAGGGAGCGCATCCCTTTCCATGTGTGCTTCACAACACGAGTCTCTGCTGCTCACTCTCCAGACTCACACAGCAGTGAGCCTCCACTTTCATTTAGAAAAGAAAAAGTGGTGCAAACGTTACACTGGAGCAAAAGCAAGCCCTGCAGTGCCGGAGTAAAACCAGCTTCTGGAAGGCTGGTTCATACCTCAGTCTCACGACCTCCAGGAGACCGACTAGATACCTTCACTTAAATCAGGCCCACCGAAGCATTTCCTCTTAATCTTGCATCTAATAAATCTGACAATATTGAAGTAGATTGACGCATGAACCAGGCTTAAGTGTGAGCCTGTGTAGAAGAGCAGTGGGAGAATGGTTTTCGTTGTTTGGATAGTGAAGCCTGTTTGAGTTTGATTCGATCCGGCTCCACTCTCTCTCTCGCTCTCGCTCTCGCTCTCGCTCTCTTACCCACGTACTCTGGGGTCCCCGTGATCTCACGCAGCTCACTGCCTGCCCCCAGCCTCCTTGACAGGCCGAAGTCCACGATCTTGATGTCCCCCAGGGGAGACAGGCTGGTCAGCAGGATGTTCTGAGGCTGCAGGATACACAAGGGTGGGGGGAAAGGGGTTACCAAAACAGCGGAGAGAAACAAGAATTTTAGAAAGATTTCAATGCTTCAGAACTGCAATAAAAGGGAAACACATTTTGACAAAAAGAAAATGTTTAAAATCAGGATATGCAAAACCAGTCAGAAGCCTGTAGACAATGTGATATTGGCCAGTTAGTAGAAAGAAATCAATTCCTCTACATGTAAATAAATCACTGCACATTTTTACTCAGGTTATTTCGGGTGCCATTTCCTTTGCATGAAACCAGTTTCTAAATTCTGTTATATGCATGATTACGCACAAACATGGTACTTTTTTCCACACATTTCTTTTGAATACTCATCCCCGCACTACAATCACGAACTAAGCCAGCAGTTCATCAGGCTGTGTCACCTTGAGGTCGAGGTGCACCAGGTTGTTCTGATGCAGCAGATGCACTCCCTCCAGGGTCTGTCTGAGGAGCCGGGTGATCTGCCTCTCTGTCAGCGCCTCCTCCGAAGCACAGTGGTCAAAGATCTCGCCCCCCGCTGCACTGAAACACACAGCATGAAGGGCATGAGGACCCACACCACAGCTACAACACTTCAATCACAAAGCAGGGCTGCAAAGGGGCAGCAGCTACATTTCAGCTACTAAGTGATAATTACTAAAAACAACTAGTTTCCCACGAGAAAGGTGTTCCTTATACCAGGATTTCAACACTTCTACTCACAGCTTTCATGAAGTTCCAGCGTTATTACAATGTTGCTAGTAAGAGTAAACACGCTCCTTATCAGGTAAAAGCCTCGTTTCACAACCTCTGTGTCAGTGTCATTAGATTAGGTAATGCAGGACAAGATTGCGCTGGTTCAATCCGCAGGACCTCGCCCATTGCCTGTGTAGCAACAGCCCCAACAAAAGAAAAACATCACGCAGCTGAGCTGCCTGTGGCATAAGGAGACAGTGCTCTGCTATACTGACACATTTAGATGAGGATGTGGGCATGCAACAGGTATTTGATACCTCTGCACCAGCCAGGACAAGCCCAGCTACTGTGTACAGTGTCTCAACACAAAGAGACACCACAGCTAACAGCAACCTGTACAAGTGTGAACATTTACAGTGCAGACAGTAGTGTGCCTTTTGAGGCTTGTTAGTCAAGCACATTTACTGTGCTGTAGATGTTCATCACTGCCACCCCCAGAGATGAAAATGCACAATAAACTTAAGGGCTTCAACATTGTAACAACTGTGCCTATATTCTGAGTGCAGTGTTGTTATTCGAGGATTAGCAGAAGAAACACTACATTCCAACTCCAGTGTAGTGACGTGCACTTTTACATTCAGTTTCTCTTTGTTTTAGCATTAGGAGGAACAATACTGAAGGACAGGCTTAAAGTTCTACAGGGTTTTTTAAAATGATCAGACGCTGTAAATCCTGCCGGGGTTGTGCGTGAGTGTGTGAGTGAGGGGGGTTGTTTGTCACTCATACTGAGATAGCCATGAGCTCACTTAGAAACGGAGAGGAAAAAAAGAGAAAAAAACATGCAAACTAAGTGCCCTACCCCTGGCCTGTATGTAACAATGTAGACAGACACACAACAATATTGAGGAATCACCCCCAGGTGTCACCTTCAGATTACCAAGGAAACAGAGACTGCTGAACATGGAATGGCAGTCTAGAATGATCCAGGCTTAACCTCTTGTTGCATTTCATCCAGTACACTGGACAATCAATTAAGATGTAACTGAACACTTCTCATACCAATCATCTTCTGGTATCATATTTCGTGAGCAGTTTTGATCAGGTTTGCCGTTCTAGTTTTGAAGTATGCAATGGTTAAACCCAAGCAGCCCCGGTACTCACTATTCCAGGACCAGGACGATCTCGTGCTCTGTTTCGTACACCTCGTGCAGGTTGACCACGCGTGAATTCCACCGCGCTGATTCTAGAACCGCCACCTCGTGCACGATCTCCACTCTGCAGTCACGGCCTCTCCGACGCTTCTTCAGGAACTTGGCAGCATACTCCTTCCCTGTGGACTTCTCCACACACTTCTTAACCACGGCAAATTTACCCCTGAGAGAGAGAGAGAGAGAGAGAGAGAGAGAGAGAGAGAGAGAGAGAGAGAGAGAGAGAGAGAGAGAGAGAGAGAGAGAGAGAGAGGAGAGTGTTTATAAGATGCCTCCTATTATTTACACAATAACTAATCAGATTCAAGAAACCTGTTGGAGACCGGCTTTGGGAATCAATTGCTCGATTTCCTGCATGTAAACCAGTATGGAGCTATAATTGAGTTAGGTTTAAGTGAACACAGGTTTAGAAGCATTGATTGTTCCGAACCTGATTGACAACAGCAATTGCTACCATTAAATACCTATAATTATACTTGTAATTGTTACTAGTCACTCAATAAGTCAAACATCTCAAAAACAGCAAAAAAAAGGGGATTAACCTTAACACAGACTGTGCCAGTTTCCCATTCTTCAACAAGACATCCTGGATCATATTTTTTTTGGCGAGATGTGGCAACTGATCTACCCTTAATAACCCCTGTCTCTATAAAGCAATAAGAACAGCTTCTAATTAGCCAAGAGGGTGGCGCTTGAACACGAAGGACCATAAACAGGTTTTGCAACATGCGTTTGTTCCTGTTTCTTTTTCTGCTGCAGCATTGTGGTCAGAAACAAACGAACCATCACAAGCAATTATCTACAGCTCTTAAAAGTCTGCTGATGACTGTTCAGCGCAAGCATAATCGAGCCAACATGCAATCTCTATCAGTTTGATAAACTGAACGCAGATGCTATTTAAACACATCTTTAAAAAGGAATTCAATAGGGTCATCTTAATGGATCGCTTAATGGATGGAAGCAACACTCAATGGTGCAAACATTTCATATCTTTTGTTCTACAAGGGGGTAGTTTCAACACTAGGCTTGTCTTTAAACTACAATAAATACCTTTCCTATTGAGTGGAAGTCACTTTGCCAATGCACTCAGTTTTACCACCAAGCTCAGAAGAACAGAAAGCTACAGAAACAATGAAAGAGGAACCCTGAAGCCAGCTGTTCCTGTTTCTCCACCACGCTATTTAAACATGTGCTCATATCCTTCCTCCTGCTACCACAGATGACTAAAAACAAAGTGTTACTGATTCAAGCCCCTCATCTATTCACACATCCTGCAACAGGAACAATATACAGTATTTTGTGGGGTTACATCAACCCACATAAATAATAAATAATATACATAACTCCGGTGAGCGTTCACCCAGTCAGTTCACTCTGTTCCTTGAGAGAGACTCAAATTGTAATTGTCTAAAAGTATGGATTTTTTAAAAGCATTTGTTCCAAAATGTCAGCCCTCAAATACCTCACTAATGTACAGTGCATTACTTATTTATTAAAAGACATCAATACAGCAACATCCTATAGCACAATTCTACTACACAGCAGCACTTCATACTTGAACTGTGTGACCGACACTGGGGGCGATTTGATGTCTCTCTGGTCTGGAGATTCAAGGTAGACCGGTCTCCAGAGTTGAATGTTACTCAAATAGCTGAGATAACATTAGACATAAGGCAAAAGAGCTCAGCATTTTCAGAGGAACACACAGAACCTCTTGAGAGATGGCTTCTTCACGTCAGTTAGGTGGGGCTTTGCATAGCAGCACTGCAAACATTCCAGCCGACTCTGAATTCACCTTCACAGTACACCTGCCCTTCCTTTAGCACTGCTAAACAACTGTCTCATCACTTTCCCTGACTGGAAAATTCTAGACGTCCGTAAAATTAATCCACATCTGTCCTAGTCAGCTCTAAATTCCTGCATGCGCTCTACCCTTAGTTTCACAGCCTCAAGTTCAGCGTCTTAGGATGCAGCCCTATATATTTTTCCACATTGCTGTCTTACTTCATTAGTATTGTTTGTGTGTTTTACCCTGGAGTGAAAATGTTTCAAGGTAAAAGATACTAATCTAAACTGCCCATGAAGACCATCTCCTGTAGCATGATTCTATCTGCATATCGCAATGTGACCTGCATGTCGATCTAGAGACATATTCCTCCCAAAGCTGCAGGTAAGACGAGGTGGAAGTTGATGGGAAAGGTCCTGTTTTATGTGAGTGAGTAAGTACTGTAAGTGGCAGGCAAACCCATGAAATCAAACTTCTGCACAATGAGTCGGCAGATACAGGAATCTGCCGTATTTACAGGGTAACCTTGGCAACAGCAAATCTACTCCCCAAACCTCAACACTTAGGGGCCAACACTGCAAGGCCAAAGTGCCACCTTATCATGACTATACAGAGCTGTTAGATTCCACTGGAGTTTCTAAACTTTAGGGTTAAACATGTTCACACGTTTGTAGCTCGGTTACTTTTTCATGATGCACTCACTACAGTAGTACTGTGGATGTGCACAGCATTCATGTGGACATGGAAAAGGCCGACTAAATATTGACTATTGAAACACACATATTGAATAAATAACGTTACTCTGTTCTGCACACACCCTGGTGTACAGTACACACTACAGCCAAGCTCTATATTTCTGTACCTTTGACAAGAGTTTAAAACCTTAGGAGCAATTCTAAATGTGGAAAAGGTTCATGCAGTCACTTTAAACTCTAAACATGTGTATATCTCATGGAGAGATTAAAACACTCAATCACAACTAGTACAAAGACACTTTGGCAGTTTAGACATTGATAAGGACTTCTCACCTGAACGCTTGCCTAAGATTTGATTTTTAGCACTGCTACTGTGAAAGAAAGAAAGCAAAACAAAGAAACAAAAAGAACTGATCCTGCATTGCCATTCCCTAGGGACGAGTCAAAAGTCTAGTGTCAGGATGTACTGAACTGAACTCCACTTAGCAGCACAACCAACACAACCCAACGCTGTTTCTAACCAACCTGCCCCAAGTAAATTAACACAGGCCCCCGGGGCTTCGGCATGGGTATCCACCAGCATCAGGTCCACGCAAGCATGGTATTTAAAACAAGCTTTGCATAGAGAGAGAGTGTGTTCATAATATTCAGTGGTGGTAGGAGTGTTCTGTAAAATATATGACTGGTATTTCCTGGTATTATAAAAGTTTGAGAAATGAAATTATCATAAGTTTCCCTGTCATGGTTTGTGGGAGTTTCAGTACAGCTTGAAGGGGTTTGCCAGTCTCTGGGAAACTACAGCTCACAGTGCAAGTACACCTCCATATTGGATTTTATGATTAAGTGATTTATGGCTGTATGCTTTTAAAATGTGTGTTCTATTACATGAAACCGTTTTTGCTTATTTTCAATTTAAACGATTAAAAAGGCCAACTGACCTGGTTTCAAATGAAGCAGAAGTCACATGAGGGCACACTCAGGAACTGTGTAGTACACACTCAGCCAGGAAGGCTAATTCACTGAGAACACATTTTTAGGATGCAATAAAAGGCGTATCTTCTTCAGTATTTCTACATATTTAAATATCTGACACTCTAGTAAACATTTCCCATAGTAAAAAAGTATTATAAAGCTTGGCGAATGCTAGGCAAAGCACATGACACCCTTGCAAATAATAATAATAATAATAATAATAATAATAATAATAATAATAATAATAATAAACACACGTTTACTACGGTAAATGCATAGCATAACTGGAGAAAAGCAAGGGGAACTGCACAACTTTTATAAGAGAGAAAAAGACAAGACAGGGATTTAAGCAAAAGGACGGCGTATAGGTGTAGATTACCTGCCAAGTTCGTCTGAGGTGATGTGGTAATGACTGTCCAAACCGTCCGTCCTGATCGGGGTCTGAATTTCAGTGAGCAGTCCCGGCGGAGAAGACTTACTCTCTGACCTCTTCCTGGACATTATTAGCACAGTATAATAATAATAATAATAATAATAATAATAATAATAATAATAATAATAATAATAACAGTCCGTCTTTCAACAGCAGTTCCCGGTCACTTTCTTTAGTTTAATAACTGGTTTCTAAAAATCTGTATTGTATTTATATTGTAAACTGTGTATGCCGTTGCTTATTATTGTTGTTGTTAATAACTTGAAGAAACGTCCACCCAAGTCCCATCAAAGATCACTTCTCGTAACACCAGCATTGGCATGGCAAACAAATTCTCCTTGACAAAAAATGTACATTCTTCATGAATCAGTCCGTCGCGCACACAGTTCAGACTCGCACAGCCCGGCGTAAAACGAGCGCTGTCGTGTCAAACTGGGGGAAAAATTAAAAGCGGTATCTGTCTTAGTTTTCCGGCTTTATCCAAAACTGTTTCCAGAAATAAATGTATTTTTATTGTCTCTTCCAAGGGCGAAGACGTCCAAAAGGCGTTTGTTTTCTTTTTTAATTATTATTATTATTATTATTATTATCACACACAAACCCTCGCTGCCCTGTCACCCTACCCGTACAGACGGAACTTTTCGTTTGAAAACCGAGCTCCGGTGCCAGCATTACGTCAGCCTTTTCAGATCTACCAATCGCAGCCGGCACTGGGCGGGGTCGGGGTTTCCCGTGCGATTCTGTACTGTAAGTATAGTGAACATATATTTCTTTGAATACATTTATTTTCTCTCTTTTTATATCTATCTCATAAAAACGGTTTTGTACCTCCTCCTCTTCTCACCACTCTACTTTTAGATTAATTTTTGTAGAGAGTAGTAAATCAACGATCTTTTTTTATTAAGCTTTTGAAATAAAGTTTTTTTTTATTGTTTTTTTTTTAAGAGTAAAATACCAGTAAACAACGTTAGATATGTTTGTTCTAATTTTGCTTTAATGAGTGTTTTTCTCTTCTGCTGTGCCACCTAGCGGCCAATAAAGGCGCCACCTAGCGGCCAAGGTCCATAGCGGTTGTATTGGAGTAGTGATACAGTACTGTACTTTACTTCGAAGTGTGGTGAGCGGATTGATGTGGGTTTCATTCCTAAAGTATCCAGGCTCCTGGAAAAAAACGTGTTGGACCACCTCTGTTGGGGGTAGGTCATTTCATTATTGCCTAGCCTGTTGTGTCCCAAAAAACTGTGCCCTAACCAGTGTACTTCACTGTACTTATTAGTAACACTGTTTGGCCAGAAATGCAACTTCTTCATGAGATCAGCACACCTCCCGGCCTGGAGGTGTTCAATAACAAAAAATAACAAAAATAATCCTATACAAACAAACGTATAGATATTTACAGAAAATGTAAATTTTTACAGATCTGTAGAACAGTATAGATATCTATAGACATGGGTGTGCTCTACAGCTATCTATCTAAAAATCCTAAAGTTTCCCTGTAGTAATCTATAGTTTTTTGTTTTTTTTTAAATCTATAAAATGCAGGGAGTGCCTGTCTTACCCTGCTTCACTGCGGAAGCTGCTTGTTACAGTGGCAGTGTCCTGGAATCTGACTGGGCTACAAACACGTGCCAGACAGGAAGTCTGTTGTTAATTAAAGAAGCCTGGGAGTGCTGAAGAGTTTCATGAACACTAAAATGTGTGTAATACAAAACTGCATTCTTTAAAGCACTGTGAACCCACAGGGTCCTGTGTATTTAAACACACCACAGGTGGCAACAGCCTTACCACAAAAAATTGTCAATATTACCTGCATACACCCACAGCATATGCAACTGCATATGATCACAGACACAAGTTTCATCACAATCTGTTGCTTTCAGTGTGGGGGTGTCCTGCAGCAGTGTCCATGCAAACCAGCTTGGGGAAGCGGTGCTGAAGACAGTGGCTTCCTCAGCCCAGTCAAGATTGGATCCTCTCAGGAACCAGTGCCCATTCCGAGACTCATTAAAACAGCACAGTCAATGAGAAGAGCAAGGATCACAGAGACAGCCACGGTGTTGACAGTAGAAAAGGT
Organism: Acipenser ruthenus; assembly: GCF_902713425.1. Taxonomy (NCBI): domain Eukaryota; kingdom Metazoa; phylum Chordata; class Actinopteri; order Acipenseriformes; family Acipenseridae; genus Acipenser; species Acipenser ruthenus. The sequence continues at coordinate 40,407,228 of NC_081199.1, read as the reverse complement.
GATTTTATTAGTGTGTCTGCTCTGTACACCCAGTCCACATATTGCTTATGAATTCAAATTAATTCAGTCATGTTGTTCCCTAGGGTGCAAAAAAAGTGTCTATCGAGTACAGCAATATCAACATAAATACAAACCTCACTGTACCCTGGACATGACAGTTACTGCACTCTACAATATTCTTTAAAGGAGCACAATGAGGGGGGACGGGACGGGACGACCCTGAGTCCTGAACCAGCTCATGCCTGCTCATTGACTCAGGTGCAGGGTTGGTTATAGAACAGTCAATACAGCAACTGCCACAACCCATACAATTGTAAAGGGGAGAGGGAGGCAGAGTGGTTTAGTGGTTATAGCTGAGGGACTGGGAGGGCGGCAGTGTGATCTAGTGATTAGAGCTGAGGGACTGGGAGGGAGTTAGTAGGGTCTAGTGATTAGAACTGAGAGACTGGGTGCAGTGGCGTAGCTAGGGGGGTGGTTTTAGGGGTTTGACCCCCCCTCCCCCAAAATGAATTATTCAACTACGTGGGACAAGAAAAAATATCAGCCATGTTCAAAAATCTCGATCCACCTCCAGCCCCCTCATGACCAAATCTTTTCCACGCCAGTGTTATTAACCATCATCAAAAAATCTCCATTGATCCCCCGAAACAAAATCCTGGCTACGCCACTGACTGGGTGCATGGGTGGGAGGGAGTGTGGTCTAGTGTTTAGAGATGAGGTACTAGGAAGAAGTATGGTCTAGTGGTCAGAGCTGAGCGACTAGAAGGGAGTGTGGTCTAGTGGTAAGAGATGAGGGACTAGGAGGGAGGCAGTGTGGTCTAGTCATGTGGTTAGAGATGAAGGACTGGGAGGGGGCAGTAGAGGTTAGTGATGGGAGCACAGTACTGGGGCAGGGGGACCCTCTTGTCTTTCTTGATTTTAAGACTGGGAGGTAGGAGTTTGATAATCTGAGTAATTATTTACAGTGAAGTGTGAGTGTGAGAGACTTGTAATATGGACTGTCCAGGGGTTTTACTGTATACATACACATGCATTACCATCTTGAGACTTGATTTATGCATTTGAAAGTGTTTCCATCCACCCCCTACAGAGACCACAACCAACACTTTTATAAAATTAAGCGCTTTGTTCTTTTACAATCAAGCTGTGCTATGGAGAAATAGCTTTGCATAGTATGGATATCTGACACAAGTGACATCTCCACCTCAGTGCTGAAACAACCCAGCACACAGGATTTCAAAACAGTTCATATTAAAAAACGGATTATTTACTGAAAAGGGGAGGGGGGAGCAGGGGAGGGAATAACACAAGATCCCAGGTTAAATCAAAGATTGAAGTGATCCTGACTCTGTTTTGACTCACATGAATAGCAGATGCCTTACTACACAGAAACCACAATATTCTGTGTCTTTGAACCCATCCTCCAGTTGGATTTGAGGGGACAGTCCCCCTGCATGCTTTTCTCCAGCAGTGAAGTGGTTAATGTCCACACAAGTAAACAAACACCAGGGGGCAACAGTGAGCTTCGTGTGAATATTCATCATGCTTGAACGTGAGAGCATACTGACCAACACTGGGATATACTGAGATACAGTGTCACCCCCTTCCAGACCAAACTAGATTGCACTCAATGTCAAGTGTGCTGCTGTATGATGAGGACTGTAACAAAAACTACAGGTTTATAATATACTGTAGTTTATACAAGTTGAGGGGGCCACCAACTGCAGCTTTCTTGATAATGTGATGATCCCATGTACTGTATTACCGTTACTCTGCACCCTTTAAATGTGCAGTAGCGACTCCTGTTGGTAGATAGAGGTGGTGCAGGAGCAAAACTGGAAATACAGTTACTAAATAAATAATAATGGCTTAAAAGAATATTTCTTTACAGATTAAAATAAATGATTTGCTGTTTCACGGATTTGTTCTAATACCGCACAGCCCTCAAAGCATAACTTTTCGAGGACTTGAAGCACAGTTCTGCTCCTCCGTACCCTCAGAACAGTTTACCACATCAATACTGTGCGTTTCCACTGCTTTTCCCATGAGTTTCCCACAGTTTTAGTTTTCTACATTTTCTGGGCTTTCCCATGCTTTGACTGTGCTTTATTACACTTTGATAAAGTTGTATGCGGGTAGCATGACTCCACATGCTGTGTTTCTGTGGCTGAGGGGCAGTGCTGACCCCAGTGTTGGCAGTATGAGTGTAAACCACTTGTTTCTCCACAGCCCGCTCCAGCCTTCGTCAATCATCCGCAAACCTTTGGTACATCGAGTGCAATATATATATATATATATATATATATATATATATATATATATATATATATATATATATGCACGCCGTTTGGATATTTACACATAGAGTATGTTGTGAGTGTTCCCCCATCCCCTCTGTACAGCATGAACATTGCACACGCACAGCCAGAGGGCAGTGGGCAGGACCCTGACTATGGTCTTGGTTCTCATACCCCGGGATGCTCTATTCAGTTTTTTTTTAATGTTTGTTTTCTTTCATTCTTTTTTTTTTGTTCATCATGCAGTTCATGAAATCGGATCTCTTAGCTCAGCGCAGTGTTTTGCTCCAGTAGAATCGCGGCCATGCGTTTCCAGTTTGTCCTTGTTTTAGCTTTGGCACCCCTTCCTGTAATCTCACAGTACAGCCCTTTGACTGGATCCCATTCCACCACAGACACACCAGTCAGTGTCCCAGTACAGACCTACTAGCCGTTCCTGAACCCCAATAGCACTCAAACGGTTTAAACACTGTAGAATCCTCTTCCGAAATTGTACAGCATAACCAATTCACTTTAGCAGAGTGCACAGAAGCCAATAGACTTCCTGTTCAATAGCTGTGAATCTGAAGTAGAAGAATCTACAGCATCTGTAGTCTAAAACTACCAGTATATTTCTTACAGTGTCAAAAGTTCAATTGTCGAATGAAGCAGCCATGATGATGAGTGTTATGATCTCAAGAGGCCAGCAGTACTGGGGTTTAGGCAGGAAATGAAGATAGTGCAACTTGCAGTGTATTAGGGCGTACGGGGACACTCAAATCACTGACCCGAACACACACGCAACATGCATGCATACATGTTCACTTTACTATGTTAGTGAGGACATTACAGTATAGTATAAGTTATGATTCCTTAATCCAGTAAAAAAAAAAAAAAAAAAACACTACCTAGAAAGCATACTGCAAGGCAATAGTGAGTGATGTCATTTTTGCCCTCACTTTATTGGTATATATACATGCAATGTCCTCAATAGTAGTAGGGTGATGCACACACGCACACACGCACGCACGCACACACGCACGCACACACACTTCATTCTATTGACGGAACATTCAGACACTCCTTATTAACATAACATTCTTTTTTAAGTGCTACAATAAATGCAGTGTGCCAGTGCAGAGACGCCAGACCTTTCAGCAGCAGCAATGAGCGCAGAGAGTCTTGGGGCTCACCCTCTGATCTGCCCCCCCGGGTTGCTACTGGGCAGGGCCAGTCATTGTTTAAAAGAGCAAGGCGCTGCGTGTGAGGGTGAACTGTTACAGGAATAGAAAAGTCCAAAAGAAAGGATGCTGTGGAATGAAGGTAAAAGATCCCAAAGGGTCGTCCTCGAGTCAAAACGTTGAGCTGAGGGTAAAATGTTCCCCAATCTGACAGCAAGCTCCCCTCGAATGCACCTGCAAACCATAGAGTGAGAGAGAGGAGGTACAGTGCACTAAGGGTATTAACAAAATAAAATCATTCCTTCAGATAGCATTCATATAGGATTGTTTCATGATACACATTCAATAGTACTAGGATTCTATGCAAGTAGCAGTCCCAGTGTGTGTGTGTGTGTGTGTGTGCGTGTGTGTGCGTGTATGTGTGTCAAAGCTCAAAGATACAGAAATTACTCAGTCTTCATTTTGTTTAAAAAATAAAATAATTAAAATTAAAAGCCGCGACCATGTCAATGGTAGCTTTACTATAACTTATTTTGGTATATATATCTGTGTGTATATATATATATATATATATATTCATATTTTAAATATTAAAATATGTGTATTCTTTCTTTCATTGCTCCTGTGATTGGTGGAGGTGTATTTTCTTTGATTCCCAGTTGGTTGATATTGAGGAGAGAGGAGTGTTCTTCAGTACTAGCCAATCCCAGCTTGTCTTTTCTTGGTGGGAATTCTCTCCAGCATTCTTCCAATCCCCCTTTCTGAATCCAAAACTCTATCTCCTGAATCCTGCATCCTAATCCCATATTTTCCTAGAATAATGGCTTATGATCCAAAATCACCCCCCCTCCTCCTCTCTTGTTCCTCAGGTGTTCCAAAGAGCTCCCTCCTCCACTGAAGCCTGTCAGACGCCCCTCCAGGAAGGTCCATTCCTCTGAAGGTCCCTGCTGAGCCCCGGGCGTCCTTAGGTACCCAGCAGTGTGTGGCAGGGAGGTAGGGTGAGGTGAGGTGGGGTGGGGTGGGACGGGGAGATTTCACTCCAAGCCGAAGGTGCTCGTCTCCTCCACCGCAGTCAGCATCTTCTCGTACAGCATTGAGAAGGAGGGGTAGGGAGGCAGGTCCAGCCGGTTAAAACAGGTGTGAGCTCTGAAGAGGGAGGGAGGGACAGAGAGAGAGGGAATTTAAACTAGGATAACACACACACACACACATGTTCATTTCACTCTTAGTGAGGACACTGCATTGACTCTTACTCTATTACATCTCCACACAGGGCGACAGCAGAAGGGAAATTAAACTTTCTTCTGCTTTAAAACTGTGAAGACTCAGCAGCAGACTGAACCCACTCTGCCCTTACCCCCTTCCTCCTGAGACACACGCAGGTGAGGACCAGGTTTAGCTCCTCTATCACTCTGCACTCTCTCGCTCCCTCTCACCTGGGTAGCGAGGTAATCTTGCCCCACTTCTCCACACAGAACCTCCTGGGTCCGTTGCTCCCGCGCAGCGAAGCAAAGCCCTCATAGGGTATGCTGGAGGTGCCCGTCACAAACTGGTGAGGAGAGAGACATTAAAGCACATTGCACATCGCTCGGCTCTGATCACAAGATAGTGCACATCGGCACGTTCCTCCAGCCAGCCTACCTGCAACAGCCGGAGCCTCTGCTCATTATTGAACCGCTCCACCGCTGCCCAGAACCACCGGATCACAATGTGGCTGTCATGGTAACCTGCACAAGAGGACAAGTACAGCTCTATTAACATGGGGTAGAGACAGACATTTACCTGCTGTGCTAGACCACGCTGCCTCCCTCACAGTCCCTCAGCTCTAACCACTAGACCACACTGCCTCCCTCCCAGTCCCTCAGCTCTAACCACTAGACCACACTGCCTCCCTCCCAGTCCCTCAGCTCTAACCACTAGACCACACTGCCTCCTTCCCAGTCTCTCAGCTCTAAGCACTAGAGCATGCTGCCTCCCTCCCAGTCCCTCAGCTCTAACCAATAAATCACACTGCCTCCCTCCCAGTCCCAAAGCTCTAGCCCTGGTCTCCTGGTTAGCCCAGCCCATGTGTCAAGGGTTTCTGTCTGTACCTCCTCTGTATTCCGTGTTGCTCCTCCAGTCACTCAGGTCGATCTCCGCTGTGCCAGCGATCACCAGCTCCAGCTCCCGGGCATCGAACACTGACACCAGCCGGGCATCCACCACCTGCAGGGGGCGAGAGAGAGCGGAGCAGCATCACTCACACTGATCACAAACCATGCTCCGTGGGTCTTGGTGATGTGCCCCACAGCAGTGCTCCTTCCATACCAGCAAAGTGTCTTGCACACAGTGTTACTGATGGTTCGGAATGTGCTCTGGAGCGCATTGGATATGTATCACAGCTCCACGCTCAGGGAATGTTTCAAAACCAATGCAGCCCTTTAACAGTGTTAATGTAGTTCAGCTCCGCCTTTTTAAATGACTGTATGCAGTCTGGCAGCGAGCAAGCACAGCAGAGATAGAGAGAGCGAGAGCGAGAGCGAGAGAGAGTGCTTTAACCCCTAGGGATGTAACCTAAGAGATGAGCTCTGGAAGTGGGAATCTTCTGCGATGTGTTAAGGAATTAAGTCATGATATTATATAATATATTATACCAAATGGAACCTGCTTTAACCTGTAGGCTCAAATAAAAGTAAGGAAGCTGCTGCAGAAGTGCCTCTGGCTGATGTCTTGTCTTGATCCCTAGCCGGACCCCCCTCTCTTAATAGCCAGACTAGGAGACTTCATTACAGCATGATGAAAGGTAAGCAAGTGAGGGGGCCATCTGTAGTTCTAGGGAGTGGAAATCACAGATATCACTGGGACACACTGGAGCAGGGTGTGAACACTGGCTCTGTATCAGAGCAGTGTGACTGTGTCTGTTTCCCTGGCTCCTCTCCACTCCGCTGGGTGCAGTTACCTCATAGAAGCCACGGACCATGCTCTCAGTCTGCTGCACCACGCCCCTCTCGATCCTCCACTTCACCATGCGCTCGATGTACTCCTTCTTGTTCTTCTCTGACACAGGGATGTTAGCGCCCCCTGGCTTCAGCTCGCGCTCAGTGATCTGCACACAAAACCACACAGCAGGGTCACTGACTATCCCAGCTCTCCAAATATGTTTAATCCTGTCAGAAGCCCTAAATCTGAGATTGTGCTTCATCCATGCTGACACTGTGCTGAGATTGTGCTTCACCCATGCTGACACTGTGCTGAGATTGTGCTTCACCCATGCTGACACTGTGCTGTACCCTTGCTGACACTGCGGTCACTGTGCTGTACCCTTGCTGACACTGTGCTGTACCCTTGCTGTCACTGTGCTGTCACGGAGCTGTACCCATGCTGAGCCTGTGTCGTACCTGTCCGAAGACCTCCTCGTTGACAGTGAAGGTGAGGTCCAGCATGTCGTTGATGTCGTTGTCCTTCATCCACTGCAGGCTCTGGTGGAACTCCTCGTCCAGGTACTCCAGATCACTCAGCTCACAGAGGCTGTGGAGAAGGAAGCCATGAGCACACTGACACACACACACACACACACACACACACACACACACACACACACGCACACACATACACACGCACGCACGCACACACACTCACTGTGTGCCATGATGAAACCATAGCAAAGTGTAGTTAAGAACAGGAAAATGACATACAGTCTGCGCCGCTTTATCGGGACGCCTCGGAAGAAGTAAAAATATCCTGAATAAGTGTCTGTCCCAATTAAATGAGAGGCAGTTTGAGACGACCTTTGTCACACTTTTTTGTTTCTAAATGAAAAGAAAAAGAATGAAATTCCATCACATTATGATTAAATGTTAAATACATCATTTAAAATATGAGTCAATTGTTTTTATTTATTATTATTTCTAAACAAAATGAATCGCTGTTTTTTATTTCTACAGGAAATTAAAAATAATGAAATCACATCTAATCACAAGGCAAGGCACCTGTGGTGCTGACACACCAAATGTCTTTGCAACAGCAGCCTGAGAAACCACAGGAGACTCCAGCTCCTTCAAGAGTTCAATGTGGTTTACACAAGTCACAGACTCACTGCAGTGTGCTATGCGAATTTGTCTTACTTTGAAAAGCGATCTTCATTCATCATTTTAAAATATTGTATTCGAAGTGACGTCCCAATTAAACGACATAAATAGCATTGGGAAGAACCGCCTCCCAGAGTTCTGTCCCGTTTAAGCAGAAATCCCGATTATCAAGATCCCGATTAGACGGCGCCGACTGTATAACGAATAACTAGCATATTAATAGTTTAAACATGGGAAACATTAAAACTGTAAAACCCTGTGCACTTTCTTGGCAAGCTCAGCCCGTCCCACACAGTGCCGCACTCACATCCTCAGCAGCCCCTTGTAGAAGGGTCTTGTGAAGAAGGCGTCCAGCAGGTACTGGTGAATGAGAGCCAGGCCCAGGATACGGCCACTGAACCGGAACCTGCAGTCAGAATAAACACACGCACAGAGAAACACACAGAGAAACAGACAAACACAGAGACACACACACACACACAGAAACAGACAAACACAGGGACACACACACACAGACACACACACACAGAAACAGACAAACACACACACACACACACACACACACACAGAAACAGACAAACACAGAGAAACACACACACACACAGAGAAACAGACAAACACAGGGACACACACACAGAAACAGACAAACACATACACACACAGAAACAGATAAACACAGAGACACACACACAGAAACAGATAAACACAGGGACACACACACACACACAGAGAAACAGACAAACACAGGGACACACACACACAGACACACACACACAGAAACAGACAAACACAGAGACACACACACAGAGAAACAGACAAACACAGAGAAACAGACAAACACAGGGACACACACAGAGAAACAGACAAACACAGAGACACACACACACAGAAACACACAGAAACAGACAAACACAGAGACACACACACACAGAAAAAGACAAACACAGAGACACACACACACAGAGAAACAGACAAACACAGAGAAACAGACAAACACAGGGACACACACACACAGACACACACACAGAAACAGACACACACAGAGACACACACACACACACAGACACACACACACAGACACAGAGGCTTGTTAGACACATGGAGCATCAAATAGCAAATAACATTTTATCAGGGTTCAAGAACCCCATGTATACAGTACAGCTGATTCCAGCTGCTGCAGACCGTTCCCTTGCAATCACGCTGTCTGAGGAGAGTGAATTGGGGAATAACACTGTGTTGAGAACCATTTAGAGTAGAATGCTTTGAGAATCTGATGCTAACTTCTGTCTGTGGTTTTACTGGCTGCTCAGAGCAGGGGGGGACTTAGTTCTGTTGACTATAAAAACAGGTCGGCCTGTATCATAATTATTAATAACATTGATAAAGCAACACCATCCCTTAATGCACATCTCCAGTGACACACAGCAGTATTTTCCACTGGAGAGGGCGCAGGGCAGCGGTGTCTGGCAGCCCTGTGGAGCAGCGGCACTCGGCTGGGACTCAGGAACTCACCACTCGTGATGGTTGTCGACGAAGGCAGACATGGGGCTGATCTGCACGGTGTAGGTGTCGTTAGCCGAGTACTCAAACAGGCCGTAGTATGGATTGAACAGCTCCCGGGACACCAGGAAGAAGAACTCCCGCGAGGGGCCGCTGTAATCCAGCCTGCCAACAAACCACACAACAAGGAGTCAGCATCACCCACCCTCACCACCCCCTCTCCCCCAGTGTCTGCATGGCAGCTGCCTCTCTCACCCCTCCTCTCCCACGAACGTGACGTAGAGCTTGTTCCTCTGCAGGTCCTTGCGGGAGTAGCCCATGATCTGATTGAAGGCGTCTTCCAGCAGGTGATCTCTCCGAATGATGAGCCTGGAACAGAACATTTGAGGAGTCACAACAGGGTACAGTACAGCGCCGTTACGCAGCTCTGCACCGCGTGAAGCTGCTGTGTTATTACGGTTTTCCTGTATATCTGATCTGATATTAACTGCAGATCAACCAACAGGGTCCTCTTCGTCATTACTGCTTGATAATAAGGATTCTGAATCCGAGTACGTGAAGGAAAGAAGGAAATTAACTTCTTACTTTAACTTCCCCGGCCCCTGTCCATAGCCCTTCGTCTCCAGTTTCCGGTAGAAGTTGCGCAGTTTGGCCTCAAAGTCTCGTTTGTAGGGTGCAGGGGCGCGGGCGTTGGCTCTCTGGGTACCTGAGACACAGGCAGACACACAGACTGAGATTAACATTATTACTGTATCACCTGGCTCCTGCAGCAACTGCAGCATTTCCCCCGTGATCCTCCATTCCACTAGGGGGTGATAGTGAGCATACCTGGAGAGTTCTGTGGGGAGGAGACTGGCGAGCCTCGTGTTGACTGACAGTAGCTGGGGTGCAGTAAGGCGTGTGGAGGCACGTATGACATCACCTCCTCTTCAAACAGACTGCGGAGAAAAACAAGGACGATGTTAGTGCTAAAGCACACTCGCAGCTTGATGAAAACCCCAAATCAGATCAAAACTGAATACCCCTTCCCATACACCCGAGAACATAATCTCATACAGCAACACAGCATTGTAACAGATAATCTCTCAGACTCCTGGCCACGACATCCACGCAAACACAGTGTCCCCCAGTGCTGACCCCTACTCTCACACTCTCACTCTCACACGCTCACTTCCCTACTCTCATTCCCAAGCTCTCTCTCACTCCCCCACTCTCGCTGACCTGAGCAACATGACCAGGTCTGCATCGCTGGAGAGTCTCAGCAGCCCTGTGGTGCCCTCACTGCGGATGAACTGCACCTTCTCCCTGCAGGGGACACCAGAACAGGCTTGTAAACACTGACTCACTACAGAACACCAGACTCCACACTGACACACACAGACATGTGTGGACTGAAAGACTCACAAGGCTTTTTAAGTTTCATTAAAACTACAATGTCTTCAATAACTTCTAATCAAAACATTTGTCATTGAATTTACTATGTTTTGGTATTTCAAAGCATGCGTTGTGTAGTGTTTTTCTAATGAATACTGGTTTTCGTTCCCTGAGCCCTGAGTGAGAGCTGGGCCGGTCTCCCTGCCTACCTGAGCGGGTGGTTCCTGACGAGCTCCGGCTGCCTCTCTTGCAGGATCTCGAAGATGTTGGGCTGTCTCAGAAACGCCACAATCTTATCATTGTAGGCTGCAGGAAGACCCCAGAGAGGTTAGCAGAGAAAAATACCTGCCTCGTTACACTCACAAATACACAAACACATAGACACACAGACACAGATACACAGGCACACATAGACACACAGATGCACAGGCACAGACGCACACATAGGCACACACAGACACAAATACACAGGCACACATAGACACACAGATACACAGGCACACACGTAACTACACCAAAGTATATACAGCAACGTCACCTGCTGGACACTTAATACATGACAGCTCACGCTCAAATCTCAAATCCCAGGTTTTTTTTTTTAACAATCCACTCTTGAAAGTAACAATCTACATAAGCTCTGCGGCACGTGAGGGACACATACCCACTGGCACCAGGTCCTGGTACTGGTTCCGGTTCACTGTGTTGAAGGTGCTGGATGGGCGTGGCAGAACCGGGGGGCCCGAGTGCCGAGATTCATCACCGACCTGAGAGAGAGAGAGAGAGAGAGAGAGAGTGGGTAGTACACTAGTCCGTCTGTCTGTCTATAAGCACGACTGCCTTGAACTTCTAATGCCAAGTAGCTCAGAGAGTACGGCACTGTCCAGTAAAAAGCAGTAGAAGAGATCTGAGGCATCTTTAGGTTGATTGCCAGTCTACCCACCCCTCAGTCTCATCTGTCTGTATACAGGGCTGTCTCTGCCTACTCATCTCCTTATGTATGTGTTTCTTATCAAGCTTGTGCCGACATACTTTTTTCCACATCTATCTGACTGCTTATCTTTCTCACTGTCCGTCTGTCTCTGTCCTTGGCTCCTTTCATCTGTCTACCTGGCTGTCTCGTTCACTCTTTCAGTTCTGCAGTGCATTCTGTTCCACCCCCTGAACCTGTCACCCACACAGGCTTGTTATCCCAAATAGACAGAGAGAGAGAGAGACAGAGGGTTTGTGGGGAGGGGGAGAGAGGCAGGGTGTTGGGAGAGAGGGAGGTTGTGTGGGAGTGCAGGAACACAGTGAGGGTGTTATCCCAAATAGACAGAGAGAAAGGGGGGGGAGGGTGTGTGTGGAGGGGGAGAGAAGGGGAGTATGAGGGAGCACAGGGACACAGTGAGGGTGTGTGGGGGAGAGAGAGGCAGAGTGTCGGGAGAGAGGGAGGGTGTGTGGGAGTGCAGGGACACAGTGAGGGTATGTGGGGAGGGGATGAGGTGTGTGCATGAGAGTGAGAGTGAGAGTGAGAGAGTGAGTGGATTGTTCCTCACCAGGCGGCGCGTGCTCACCTCCCCTGCGCTGTGGCTGCGCTGCCGGGTCAGGTGTTGCCGGTGAGCCAGCACGCTGGGGGGGCGGCTGCTCTGTAGGGGGAGCCGGGGGTCGATGAAGGTCGTGCTGCGGCAGTTGTGATCCACGAAGAAGGGCTGGCAACCAGGTTTACATGTTTGGTGCAAACAAATAACAACATATTACACATGTCACACCAGTAAAGCTAAGATATGGTCCTTTCTCTAAACTTAAGGCCAATAAAATCAAACTATTTACTTTGCTTTAGCCCTGATGTTAATCAATGAAACGCTAGCCAAACTACAAAAACAAATCTTAAACTGTCTGAGAAATTGCCACTCTGGATTTACCGCTAAGGGACAGGTTCTAGCAGCCTAGAAGTCACTCTTCAGAAAGTTTGTCTGTGAATGATCTGGGACACTGTATTGCCTGATAAATGTTTCCTACAGTAAATGTGCCTGTACAGACTGCAGTGTTCCCATGGTTACACAATGCATTAACCAAGGTTCCCTGTGTTTTCTAATGTATTACCATAGCTCTGGGATTTACAATGCTTACCTATGCTTGTATTACACTATGCTTGCTCTTGTAAGGGGTGTTGTGTATTGAGCCCTGCCCCTTACCTTGCCCTGGTGGTCGTGTTTCATCTCCCAGCCGCGCGGCAGCTCCAGCTGCTTGTTGGCGAACATGTTGAGGAAAGTCACCAGGTCACGGTTGTGCAGGTATCGCTCAAAGTAGTGCGTGTCTCTGCGCACTTTGGTGATCATGTGCTTCAGACACGTGTTGCTTGTAAACATACGATAGGCACTCTGGGGAGAGACAGAACACGGGTCACGCCACAGCAACGTCAGTGAGCGTGTCTCAGTGTACACGTGGTGCAATATCTGAAGAATGTTTCAATGTACATGTGCTATTGTCTGCACTGTACACATGTGAAGCTCTTAAAGAACTGCCTCACCAATCCCACTTTGAGAAAACATATGGGTAGTGTTAGTCTAGAAATCAGCCATTTAATTATGTGGCTTGTTTTTTAAACATGACAAGCCTTCAAATTAGAAAACTACAATGTGGTCTAATAGGCATTCATAACTATACTTTGATCAAACATTGTTATCTCCCTCCAAACCCCAAACACAAACCCCAAACCCAACCCCAAAACCCAACCCCAAAACCCAAAACCCAACCCCCAACTCCCAAACCCCAACCCCAATTGTATATGATTGAGGGTTGTAAATCCCTGTTTAGACTCCCATTCTACAAGCCCCTCATTCCCCTGTTGGAAGTTGCAGGTGCACTCACAGGGTTGGAATGCAACATGGTGAAGAACTCAGGGCTGGTCAGGAACTTGGCGGAGGGGGACTGCAGCAGCAGGGACAGGCGGGAGCGTGAGCTGGAGGGGGGTAGGGTGCTGTCACGCCGGTACTCTGAAACAACACGGCACAGCAAGGTTGAACAGTGCTCTGGAGACAAAGCAAGGCAGAGACACATCCCAACCTCCAACCAAATGAGGCTGTGCTGATCGCAATAACAACCTGGCAGTAAGCAGCACTGGGACTCGGACGACAGTCATATTATACCCATCCGGGGCTTGCTATATTTAAGTAGTTCTGTACTTGGATTCTGATTATTTGGTTCACATGTAAGTGAAGAATATCTGTATTTTCAAACACAATGTGGCCCCCTATTGAGCCTGCACGTCTAAATCGAGATTGGGTGTAAACAAGCCATGTAACTTTAATGGCCTCTTTAGAACACCAAAGAAGAGTTTCTAGGCAGTGTCACACTGCATATCGGCACTGGAACTGGTAGAAAACTTCTTTACAAAAAGCACTGCCTTGAAAAAGTCAATCTTGCGTGCCGCGTTCTCGTTTTCCCTGCAGGGTACCTGGGATGGTGTGGTGCATCAGGTCACTGTCCTCAAGGGGGGCCTCTGGAGCCTGGGCCTCTGAGCGGTCGTTGGTTATGGTCCTACGGATACTCTGGTACCTGGGGCAAGACAAACAAGATGAGCAGGACTCCAGACATGAATCAATAAATGGAAACTTACTAACATAGCAATTGGTATTGTGCACACTCATTTACAGACAATCAATCTGTTTCCTTACATATATTCATTACTGAAAATGTGCAAGACACACAAGAGTAGTAAGAAGGTATAAGAAGTGCGCTTGGCATGAGCCGTGGCTGTTTCTGTGGTTACCTGCGGTTGAGCTGCTCCATCTGCTGTATGGAGTCGGATCTCTGCAGGACCTGGGAGGCGGCCGGCGTGGTGGGCCTCTGCCACGTGGTGGTCCGGTTCACGTGGTCCACGTAGAAAATGCGCCCGTGGCTGTCGATACGCGCCTCCCAGTCTGAGGGGCAAACAAGATCCATCACAACAATTAGAGGACATCTTTCACCATGACTGACCAAGACAGTGAAAACACTGACCCACAAACACTCCTCTCCAAATTAACATTTTCCTTTACACACTATCATTTTAAGATCTGGTAACAATTTTTTTTTAATGCATTGATTTGACAAAAAGAAGGCACAGAGGAGACAGCGGCATAGTATCAAAAATGAATTACGACTGCTAGGGACTTTGGCATGAACCACCTAGCTTTCAAACAGCATGCATTTTTGGTATTAAGCTTGGCACTTATTTGAAGCAGTCCTGAATGAATGATTGCTGATGCCCAGCTTTCTCCAGAGTGTCAGGGCAGAGTCCTGTGCAGCTCTAGCCTAGATGGCTCAGTGAATTAGGAGGGGACTCACTGGGAGGTAGCGACTCGTCCACTCGCTGGTACCGGCCCATCTCCTGCCGCACAGAGGGCAGGGAGCGTATGGGCTGGTGCTCGTTCGACTGGGAGTCTGAGAGAAGGGGGGGGAGAGAGGGACAGAGGAAGAGAGAGAGGGATGGAGGGGGTAGGGTGAGAGAGAGAGGAAGAGAGAGAGGGAGAGAGACTAAAAGTGAGAACACTGTGCATTCAACCAGAACCAAAAACATTTTACAACAAAATGAGCCAAGTTATTAATAAGGTTATCCATCTATACATGTCATGTAAAACAAACTACTGCAACACTGTAAGAGGCACTGTAAGTCAGGTAGACAAACGCTTCAGTGTGCTGAAGGCACTAGTCCAAACGTTTTTCTACTTGAATTAGTTTCTTATAGTATTACCTGAGGACTACCTTATTGATTAACCTTAAAAATGAGAGAAATCATGAGTGGAACAGCTCAGATGATGACAAGAAGACTAGGTTTGTGCAATTGTAGACCCAGCATGTATGGGTGAATATGTCTGTCACCCCTCTCTACCTGCGTCGTGGTCTGTCTCCGCTGCTCCCTGACTCGAGTCTTCAGACCCATGTGCCCCTGCCTCTGCCACAGTCCCTGCTGACCTCACTTCCTCTTCTAGAGACTCGCCCCCTGCTGCCTGAATGCTCCGCCTCCTCTGCCAGATTTCCTCTCCCTCTTCCTCACTGGCCGAGACAGTTGGCTGAGGCTCCTCCCCACCTACCGTACCCCCACAGGCCCCTCCCTCTTCATCAAGGGTGTCAGTGGATGCAGGGGGTGTGGCCTCAGGGGAAGCCTCTCCCCCTGGATCTGAGATGTTCGCTGCCTCCGCGTTCTCTTCCTCCTGTAAAGAAGGATATGAATTTAAGTGTTTAGCCCTAAAACATTTAAGCCAATACATTTACTAGGTATGATTTTTTTTTAGACTGAGCTTATAAACGGTTGAGTTCACCTGTGAGAAGGAGGCTGGGAAGCGTGTGCTCTCGAAGGAAAAGGAGCAGGCCGTGGTCTCGCTGTCCTGGTCCTGCGTGGCTCCAGACTCCTTCTCCTCCACCTCGTCGTCCCCGAGCAGGTGTGTGGAAGGCAATCTTTTCAGGAGCTGGTGCAGACTGCCCAACCCCTCCTCCTCCTCCTCCTCCTCCTCTCCCTCCTTCTCTCCCTCCCCCTTGGCCTCCCTGCTGCCATTGAGCTGCCGCAGTCCCCCGTTCAGCATCAGCAGCCCCACCTCCAGCGCCGCCCCCTCCTCCTCCAGCTGCTCGTCCTCCTCGTCTGAGTCAATGTGCAGCATGGCGCTGAGCCGCGTGTCCGTGGGGAAGCTGCTCCTCAGTTTTGGGGAGGCCCCGCTGATGGGCCTCTCACTGGGGCCCGCCGCCCCGACCGTGGTCCCCAGTTTGGGCTCCAGGGCATCCAGGTAGTCATTGAGGGATTCCTGCCGCAAGGTCTGGGTGCAGCGGGTCGGGGACTCGCTCTCAGCCGGCTGTGGCCATCCCTCCTGCTCCTCCTCCTCTGTCCCCCTGGTCTCGCTGGAAAAGGGCTGGGGGGCTGCCTCCCCTGGCAGAGACCCCTCTGAGCCTGTGGGGGACGGGCCCCTGGCAGTGGGGGGGTTCCCTGGCAGGTCCTCATCATCAGAGGGGCTCTCCGGGTCCCCGTTTACCGCCACTGCCCCCAGGAAAGTGCCTGGAGAGGCATCTGTGAGAGACACATACCACAGTGAAGACAAAATGGAGCTTTCTGTACTCGAGAAAGATCGGATGTGTGAATATATATATATTAACAAAAACATGTTAAACAGTTTGAACATTCTGAAATATTAAAGCTTCTAATACATGACTAAAAAAGTAATAAAATAAATCTGACTTGCACGTTTTTCACTTTTAAACATTGCACACTTGCTGTTTTTCCATTGTAACACATTTGCTGAGGAGGGGGCAATTTGGCAAGCTGTGTGTGCAGTGTGCTGTGTGCTGTGAGCAGTGTGCTGTGTGCTGTGAGCAGTGTGCTGTGTGCAGTGAGCAGTGTGCAGTGAGCAGTGTGTACTGTGCTGTGTGCTGTGAGCAGTGTGCTGTGTGCAGTGTGTGGTGCGGTGTGTAGTGTGCTGTGTGCAGTGTGCAGTGTGCTGAGCAGTGTCTGTGGGCTGTGTGTGGTGTGCTATGTGCTGCTCTCACCTTCATGCACAAAGGAGGTGATCTCCACTCTGAACTGCAGCTGCCCGCTCACATGGTCCGTGGGAAGCCGCCGGCACAGCATGTAGCTCAGGATCTGATCCCTGCAATGGAGAAGATGGGAGTCAATCCAAGAGAACAGGCTTGACTAGACCACCACACCTCAGAGCCTCTTCAATCCTGACCCAGGATTGCACCATCAGGGCTACTTTTGTATCTGGAACCACTGCACTGAACTTGTATTTAATCAATACCCTGTTGTCCAATCGTATTGCTCTGTTTCAGTATTTACCCAATGGGAATCCTGTATGGCAGCCCTGTTTGTCCAAACGTATTGCTCTGTTTCAGTATTTACCCAATGGCGTTCCTCTCCAGCAGTCTCTGGACCGGGATGACGAGTTTCCCCAGGAAGCGCTTGATGATCGGTCGGCTCTTGGCGAACTTGTCCTTCACCTCAATCTCCAACACGTCAGTGAGCAAGGCCACAAAGGAATACTTCTGGCGACAGAGAGAGAGCGCGACACTTTACTCTTCTACAGTGGAGCACAACGCAGGGTTAAAACAACTGGCACTGGGGCCCCCTGTCAATGGGGTTTGCCACAGTAAAGTTAAACAGTAATTTTGTTTTTCCTATGGTTATACTAGGAATCTACCATAGTTTGCCATGTTTTTTACAATACTGTACCATGCCTCTCTGGGCTTTACAATGCTTTCACTATGCTTTGTTACACTTTGCTACGCTTTTACAATCGTGAACTTTTATAAGGGCTCTGTCTTATATTTGTCTTACTAGCGCATTATCATGGCAAGACATCTAATCTAGATAACACTACATATCTGGGATCTGTTAAGTGGTTATATCATGTGAATCAATATTATAATGTTCTTATAAAATCCAATCAAAAAAGTGTACTGTAATTCAGTGCTTATTATTTCCAATGATAATCTATAAGCATAATTATTAATAGAAAGTGTTTAGCGACATCTCTGGGCACTTTACCGAATGAGTGTGAAATGATTCATTCACTCAGCCTGCAGAGCCATGTTGCCATGTGAATGTCTAACATGGGATTTTCTAAGCACAATGGAAGGTGTGTGGTTTGGTCTTGGGTGGGGTGGGTCTGTCTCAGTCCCCCAGCCCCACGCCTGCCCTGCCCTGCCCTGCCCTGTGCGGTGCTGCTAGCCCGTGGGATCGTACCTCGCCGCGCCACACTGGGTTGGTGGTGTTGGCGATGATGGTGGACCGCCTCTCCTGGCCGTGGTGGGCGAAGGTGAGGAATGAGATCTTCTTTCCTGGCTTGATGGACATCTTCAGGTACGGGTCGGGGTTAAAGAACATGCCCTTCTTCAAGCCCAGGGCTCGGAGATCTGAGGAGGACAGGAGCAGTCAGTCTCACACGCACACACACGAAACTACTCGCACTGAGCACATTCTCATAGTGCCATTATGATGCAACACCCTCAGTGAAAAACATAATCAATAACATCTTAAGGGTTTTGCACACATAGTAGAAAAAAAAAAAAAAACTGGTTAAGAAAGCTAAGTTTTCTGACAAAGATGTCTTACTTCTCTGGTAGTAATTTCTTTGAAATGGAAATACAGTACGTGTTTGCAGTACTGCTGACGATTTTCACCAGCTTAGTAACAACAGGCTGCAGTGAGGGTCATACCACACATGGTGGCGCCTGTGTGGATCAGGAATCATGAAGGCCTAGTACTGTTCCATATTCATTATATCCTGAACTCTACCAGAATATTGAGTTACATAAACCAAGCGTGCTGGATAATCCCTTCTGACTGCTATTCTGTGCACGTTTCTTAGGAAATCCCTTCACTACAGGATAACAGATTGTAGGAATTATAGAAAAAAATGTGAAGAATTTAAACATGATGGCAAAAAAAGCTTCAAGGATATTTACTGCAGCTCCCAATGCCAGATGGGGGCTCTCCCCCTTTCCCCCTCCCACTACACCTCTCCCACTCCCACTACCCTTCTCCCACTACCCTTCTCCCACTCCTCTCCCCTCTTGGCGTTTTCCCATCTTGACCCTCTCCTCTCCCCCCTCTCGTTCCCCCTTCCCCCCCCTTCCCTCCGCTCCCCTCTCCCCTGTACAGCAGTTCTACAAGGAGATGGATACAGAGGATCCTCAGCGCTCAATAATGTGAGCAGCAGCCAGGCGTGACTGAAGCCATGCATTATTGAGAGCATGTGCGCAGTGTGCAGTGCCGCTGCTGTGCTTCCAATATACAGACAGAGAAGAGCAGGGACTCCCCGAGCTGCTGGGGACTCCCAGTGTCCTTGGACTAGGCAGCACTGTGACCCCACCCACACTCAGGACAGCCAGGACTGAGCCCCTTCAAACCATCCTGCAATCTCCCACTGCGCCGGCTATCATTAACACCAGACTGCTTTCTTTCTGGAAGCAGCATTCTAGCTACATTTTCCAGCTGCAATCTTGTTTGAATGAATGAATGAATGAATGAATGAATGAATCAATCAATCAATCAATCAATCAATCAATATGTAAATACTCCCTGCTCGTGAAGACCTGCCCCCAGTAAGTGAGTGGTGTACCTGACAGTGTGAAGCTGACGAGTTTCCGACAGGGCTGTGCGACCATGTCTCCTTCAGCCAGCCCCTCCGCTCCCACCTGAGACAGACAAGAGGACACATGAGCTCAGCACTGCGCATGCCACACTGCATACTGAACACAGGGCACTGCACACACACACACACACACAATCACTACAGGACACATAAGCTCAGCACAGTACGCAGTGCTAAAAACACACACAGCACACAGATTGCACACACTCAGCATAGCGCCCCAGTGCCAGTGCATTTCACACCCTGCACTGCACAGAGAACCACCTTTATTTCACAAGCTATACACAGGCCGGCCCCTGGCAAGTTCTTTGCAAGGTCAGATCGTCTGACGACTGGGAGGAGCTGTTGCTATGAGCTCTCTCTGTGAAGACGTGTCTGTCTGCTCCCACAAAAGAGCTCCCTGCGTTTCACGTGACAGGAGACTAATGCTGCTTCACAGCCCCGCTTTAATAGGGAGGAGAAAGAAACCAAAAAAAGACCCAAAGAATTCAAAGAATGATTCTGATAACTCTTGAGAGAGGATAGCGGCACACAGGAAACAGCCCTGTTAACACTGTAGCTCACTTCCTGTCTTATCAGCATCTTGTAAAGACTTAGGAATGAGCGCGAGATAAAGAGGAATGCTGCTGAATGCATTGGGAAGCTCTTCCATTATTCAAAAAACAAACATCTACTAATCTAAGGCGTGCTAACCAATGAAATCCACTCATCCGGCTACTCTTACTAGCTTTATTAACATTATTAGCTTGTTCACTCACCATCACCCCGGGGTTCTTGACGGAGATGCAGGGTGTCGTCGCGCGCAGAGCACCGCTCACCCCGTGGTAGTACTTGAAACAGATCTTTATTTCAGCTGCAGGGAGAGAAAGAGACAGACTAAATGATATTCAAACCAGCTGTCAGGCTGTTAAAAAACAAGAGACGATTAGAAGGGAATCAGTGAGGGTCTGGAGCACACCTTTGTTCAGGTTTTCACATAAATCTCACAGAACAGCCTTCAGTTCTTCATTCTACCTGGACATGTGGAGGAATTATCACCTGCCACTATCCCAATTGTAGTGCCCCTTTCCCCCCTGCCCTTGACCCAATCTCAATCTCGCTGACCCTCTCCCCCGGCCCCTCTCCCCCTGCCTTTATCACAATCTCACTGCCCCTCTCCCCCAGTCCCTATCCCAATCTCGCTGCCCCTCTCCCCCGGTCCCTACCCCAATCTCACTGCCCCTCCCCCAACCTTTATCCCAATCTCAATCTCACGGTCCCTATCCCAATCTCGCTGACCCTCTCCCCCGGCCCCTCTCCCCCTGCCTTTATCACAATCTCACTGCCCCTCTCCCCCAGCCCCTATCCCAATCTCGCTGCCCCTCTCCCCCTGACCCTCTCCCCCGGTCCCTATCCCAATCTCACTGCCCCTCTCCCCCAGCCCCTATCCCAATCTCGCTGCCCCTCTCCCCCGGCCCCTATCCCAATCTCACTGCCCCTCCCCCAACCTTTCAATAGTACTTTCAACATTTCTTTAAAATAATTCATTATTAACTGACCTCATGCAATTCACTCTTGGTTAAGAAATCAATTTTCACCAAAATAGCAATGCAGTCGGCTGGTAGAAAAACACCAGACTAGACACTAAGAAGACTAATGAGAAGTACCAGAGCCGAGGGCACTGTGTTACCGTAGGTAGCTCATCCATAATTATAAAAGACTCTATGGTAAGAATATGCAGTAATACTTAAACGTTTCAGCAAGAAGCATTTCTTTAGTTTTTTTCAGTATTCCTGCAAGGTCACTGTCAGCTAAACAGAGATTTCACAGCATCCCTTTGAAGTAAGTGTGGTTTGAATTACTGGAAACGTTCTAACCATTAGAATTGCATAATGATTAATTTCCTGTACTGTGTTGAACTCTGTGTGCTATGATTTTTAGATTTAAACGAGATCATTAATCTCAGTGATGGTCAAATATTCTATTAAATGTTCCTTCCCAAGTGTTGTTTAATCAATGATGTTGAACATAGTAGATTTGGCATCCTTGCCAGCTCTGTGTTATTCTTTTTCTTTTTATTCTAGAAAATGCTACACTTGAGTTTGACCCTTGCTCAAGCAGTTAAACAATGCAGTATGTTTCCCAACTAAATTCTTTAAATTAGAAACATGCTGTCCCTGTCTTATCAATGGTGCAGCTCAGCTTAGCTTCAAACCCATTTCCACAGAACGTTTCTTAGAAGTTTTTTTAAACTTTGAAACATCCCTCTTCTCCGTGGTGATGTGTCTCTTTCGAAGGGAATATTAAAAAGTGAAGAAAATGTACATGGAAAAGTTTCTGAAGTGAAGGGTAGGCAAATGGCAAATGGAAATCAAAACCCTGGGCTGGGTTGCACCACCTGGACGCAAGTCTGACTCTTAGGAACGTCCAACTTAAAACTGAGCATAAGCTAGGTGTACAAATGATGCCGATCGCTTAAATCTTATGCCTTATGAAGGGTAGGCATAAGAAATTAGTCGTAAAGAGCTACATTTCTCCACCATAAACTCTAATTGAACTCTAATGGGTTTAAGAGTTTAACGTCCAGTGGGTACAGCCCCGCCCTGGGGGCGAGGCCGTGAGCTGGGGGATGCTGTCTGTACTCACGCTCCATGAAGTACGGCCCAGGCTCCAGCTGCCACACAATCTGCCCCTTCTGGGTGCCGTTCACCCCGCGGTTCTTCGAGTCCCACACATTTGAGGGGCAGTTCTCATCTGGGGGCAAAGATACAGTGTTACACACAGAGGACTGCGGGAGCGGCGCGCACGGGGACTGCGGGAGCGGCGCGCACGGGGACTGCGGGAGCAGCACACAAGAAGTTGCTGTTCTTGATGAGGGTTCCGCACAATCTCCAATCCATCAGATACAACGGCCAAGACTTCAAACACGTGATCCTGACCTCAAGAGTTAACTACTACAGTGCATTGGCATTCGTTCAAATACTATTGAGGATTTTGTTAACGTTAACATCCCTAGTATTGTATTGTATTGTATTGTATTGCATTTCTTCTTATTGTTTTGTATTGTATTGTATTGTTGAGCTGTAAAGCAGTTTTTTTTTTCCTTTAGCAAAGGTAACCAGCAAAGTAAAATACAGGCTTTGAAACAGCAGTTTCGACCGTAATTATACAGTAGCCCAAGGAAACTAAATTCTATTATGTTACAAATCCAATTCACCTCACACAATCTGAAAGACCTTATCCACCACCATGCAGAGAAACCGTGAGGGTAAAGAATGAGGAAACTCTGAACCCCCTTCGAATCAACCTGCTCTCAAAACCAGATCCACTGCATGTTTTCCTTACCTCTGATCTGCAAATCATCCAGACTGCCCTCCCTAATCCCAAAGGAGCACACGGTCGGCCCCCTATCCATGGCACACCAGACCAGGCTTCCCTCAGCCCTCTGCCTCTCTCCTTGTCTGTACTGCAGGACCAGTCCCTCAGCCCTCGGTCTCTCTCCCTGTCTGTGACTCAGAGAGAGCCAGAGCAGGGACAGGCTGCCCCTCCCTCCGAGATTCTTCAAAGAGCTCACTCCACTTCCTGTTCCTCTCTGCCCCAACAGGATGTTTGTAAACATGTTCCCGGAGCCCCCCCCCCCCCACTCCCTCCACCCAGTCCCACACACAGAGACAGCAGGGGACACGGCACACTGGGCCACAGAACTAGAGACAGACAGTCAGCTTGTTAGCTCTGCAAGGAGACAAGTAACGCCATTAGAGAAACAGTAGTTTATCTGTACCACTGTTTCTATGATTATAAACCCCCCAAAACAGCTGTCAAAAAAATCTACAACAGACACAAACCATTTCATCCAAAAAGGGGGGTGAAAGTAAAAAAAATATAATATGAAATAAATATTACATTTGTACCGGTAACACCATCTCTTAAGGTATGAGAACAATATCTTGCTTGAGTTTGGATGAAAGCCACAGATTTGTATCATAAGAAAGGTGCAAATCAGCAGCACAGTTTTAACAGTTAATATTTTACTGGGCATATTTCAATGAACTTCTCCCTGGAGGTAAACACTGAGGGGAATTCGAAATTCATGGAGTGAATGTGAAACATTTCTGCTCATCAATAATATTAGAAGTAGCGTGTGAATAGCCATGCTGGTCTGTTAGAAGAAAGAGAGTTTTGGGGAAACGCAAAAGAACAGCAAGCTGAGTGGAGTCCAGGATGACCAACAGGATACACCAAGACAAGACCTCACTGCTTCCTTCCTGAGGGCTGCACAGAGACACAGAGCTGGGAACGAGACGCAGCTGGATTGCGCAGGGATTAGCTGTCCCAGATAGCACCTTACTCAGCGCAAAGGCTACAGAGAAAGATGAAGCACGTTGGTTCAGGCTGAAGATTACTCATTTTACTCTTTGCGTAGCTGTGGAGATCAGCAGGGCAGCACTTCTCTTCTACAACTAAAGCTTTGAAAAATACTTTACAAATACCTTTGCTCTGCTGCTTTGGGCTGCAGATAAAGCAACATTTATTGAATGATTTCCTTCCTTTAACAAGGGATCGACGGCAATGCATTATGGCCCTACAATGGCAATGCCATGTTATCCTATATCTATAATAAAGGACATGGCAACATGGTTTTATAATCTTATATACCCATGCACACCGGCTCTCCATTGCAGTAGCTCTTCAGTACTGGACAGAGCAGACCCACTTCACAATGTTCCATCCAGACCTCTTGTGTTTCTCTTGCTGGTGACGATCTGGTCTGCCAGAAGTTCTGGTTGGTTCTGCTAGAGCTTCTATCTTTACTGTAGTCCTAATGGAAGGTGCAGCCTTTTTCTGTATGGCCATGTTAAGAGTTAATATTATTATTATTATTATTATTATTATTTATTTCTTAGCAGACGCCCTTATCCAGGGCGACTTACAATTGTTACAAGATATCACATTATTTTTACATACAATTGCATTACTTTTTTACACATTATTTTTACATACAATTACCCATTTATACAGTTGGGTTTTTAATGGAGCAATCTAGGTAAAGTACCTTGCTCAAGGGTACAGCAGCAGCGCCCCCAACCTGGGACTGAACCCACGACCCTCCAGTCAAGAGTCCAGAGCCCTAACCACTACTCCACACTGCTGCCCTAATAATGTTGCTAATTTAGCTGTATTCATTTTCTAGTTCTAGGCTCGTTGCACGTCGAGCGGGGGTGAAAGCGACTCTTAATCTTGCGCGCTCCGGTACACAAAGTCTATCTCTGCAGTTATTGTTTCATTGTTTCATTGTTTTGTGCACCAGTGAAGCACAAAGTCAGCTTCCGAGGCACGGCTCGTATTCTCAGCACTTACACTTGTTATGGTGTGTATTGACCTTGGTTAAACAATAATAAACATGAGGGAAAAAAGATGATGATTCTTTCCTGTCCTTTGAATGCTGAAACAGAGTGTAAAATATGCAGACCAAGAACAAAAACATATTGATCGCAAAGACCTTGGTTAGCACTCCTTTAAAACCTGCCCTGCATCTTTCTGCCTTTCTATTTGTTTTTAAGTGCATGTTTAACAAGTAATAGTGGTAATGATAAAGTATTATCCTGTAACTCGTATCCATTAACTTCTTATTATAATCCATTCATAAAAAAAACACATCCCGGAGTCAAGCCACCTGCAGCTTATGGGTCACTGCGTCTCTAATGGAACATCCCAGCATGTGAGTGATTTCTGGTGTTCCAATTGACCAGCCATGTCAAGAAAAGGTCAGCCATTCATGGATATCTTCTCACAACAGGGTCAAGTGAACATGGGCGCAGTGGGAGGGGGCAGTGCCATGCTGTCCACTGGGAGAAAGAGCATCTACGGTAGAGTCAACGACGAAACCAGCAGAAAATACACATCTTAGCCAACTGCAGCCATAGAAGCTTTGGTCTGGTTTTGAGAGCTAAGAGGTGTGGTCAGGAATGGTCAGTACTTCTTCTTCTTGGATTATGATCTGTTTAGATCGTATCCATCACGGTTAGTCCTGGTCAGCTATATGATCTGTGCACTCTTCCATCTGAGTCAGAACCCAATCAATACCCCAGCATGGAGCATGGTGCTGGTGAATGTACCAATTCCCAGATGAAACTTTCAGCCAAGATCATTAAAGAGCTTTAAAGGTGATGGACCTGATTCAGTGAAAAGCAGAGTGGCTCAGAACAGTGCTCTCAATGTGTGCCATATGTAGATTACTGCAACTTGCTCCTGGGCCTCCTTGAAAATAAGACATTCAAGTCTCAGTGAGCAATATCCTGGTAAAATCAAATAAAAAACAAGCAAAACACCAGTTAAAGAAATGCAAAATAAATGGGTCAGATCAATTGTACTGTAACTGCAGTGCATGTGTGTATGTGTGTGTGTGTGCAACATTGCGCAGTAGTTTGAGCCCTTCCAGAGTTACTTATCACAGGAGTAAAACCTGAACAGCTCAAGCTGCTAAGCAACGGGAGTCTCATTGAATCCAGCTCTTGTCAATCCAGCTGTGAGCCACAGGTCAATCTGCCAGCTGATCACAACAGAGGACACACTGTATCCGCCTGCCTGCCGGTACGGGCCAGTGATGCCACAGATCAATCCGCTGGCACACGATCGGCCCCCAGAGAGGTGAACGCCTTGACAGGAATGCCTAAAGATGTACTTCAATATTAAAACTCTCATTTAAGAGAATCGGATCAGTTTGGGGGGCACAATGGCTCAGTCAACTCAAGGCGCTGTTTGACTGGTGGGTGCCTTCAGCAAGGCTCGTCTGTCTGCCCTCAACTAGACTTTAAACGCTGCATGACAAGATAAACAGCAGTCTTTGTCAGTGTGTGTTGCATGTTGGAATACACCAAGTTCTACTGACAGAATGTGGCACAGCTAGCCTCAGTTTCACTCTCTTCAGTGGGAGAGTGTAAAAGATTAACAGAAAGAGAGTCACAGTGAATTTGGGAAAGACAGTGCCTCAGCATCTCTGTTAATGCAAGGTCTGCTGGAGTGATTGAAGGCAGGAGATGACACTAGGGAACAACACAGTTTTGCAGGAAGGACAAGGTGGCTTCTTGTGCAATAGGCTGAAGAACTTCCAACTCTGAAAGGCAGATCTCATTTAAGCATATTAAATAGCATGTTATATTCTTCTGAAATGTCACAAACAATAGCGACAGCTTCTGACATCTATGCTGCACCTCTAACCAGCTTACTATGTTACCACAGCTCATGTGCACGAAGCAAATAATCCACATACTCACTCCCGGTAGAAACCAGATGGTCTTTATTATCAGAATTAAATACAGGCACACAGATGCATATTTGAACAGGAACAGGGACCCTTATGTACTGACTGTGAGAGTCCATCCGTTATACAAATACATTGAAGGTGACTCTTCAACAGGTACTGTGTAACTATTAAAGGGATTATGAGGATCCTCTGTATGTACGTGGACTGGTTTATGTCTATGCAAGCCTCCCATTGCACATTACAGTTTTGTTCTCTGATCCCTAACCTGCAAAAAGATGCACAGTTAAGCCTGTTCATGAGGTTATTCAACTCACACTAAAAGCTTGAAACACTCACACTGCTACGCAATGGGGCTCTTGCATTATGCCCTGGTATGTGCTTGTGGTCAACATGCTGCTGGCAGACAAGGCTATGCTTGAGGAATAATTCACTAATCAGAGGGTTTGGCTGAACTCTGCGCTGAGATGGAAATTAGTTCTGTGTGTAGGGAGCCCAGTGCCTTCCCCCACATGGTTACCTGTTTCCATGGAGACCACAACCGTGATGAAAAAAACAGCAGTGACCGGAAGATCCAGACATTCTAAACTGAGTGAGGTCACTCCCTGACAGGATCACTGAAAACTCCTATTTGAAATACACCCCAAAAAGAAAATGTATGAAGGCTGTCGAAACATATTTTTATCCTGGGTTTCATTCCCAGGAACTGTTACCACACCCCCATCATTCTGAAGGCATGATAACCAGGCAGCACTCCTAAAGCGACTTGAACAGAACCAATCTGGGCTGAGAGATGACTCTTCAGAATTTTTTTTTTTTCTTAAAGGAATAAACAACCAACAGGGTTTCTAAATGAGTAAGAAGCAGATCTGCACAGGAGCCCAACAGCACAATATTTATGTTTTAAAGCAGAGGTTCTCACAGTGGGGCAGGGACCCCAGGGGTGGAGCAGAAAGGTCTCAAGGTGGTTGTGAAACAACCACCTTACAATCAGACTGAATCCGTTCTTCATTTTTAATGTCTTTAATACCTGCGTAGTCAATTGCACTGAATATTTTGCAGAGATCTGTGTTATGATATGCATTTCAAGAAAATATTATTTAGGGTGTATTTAAGAGGGGGTTGAACATGGTAACTTTTGCACCAAACTTTTACAATACACTCTTTGCCTTCTATAAACGTGTTGGATTGCATTTAACAATAATCCGATAAACTCTATTTTATACAGACATTTTTAACCTGTTGGGTACTGTGTGAGTATTGCATGATCAGGAGAAGCCTCTGTATGTGCATTCACTGACTTTAACTGTGCTAATAAGGACCTGGAATAAACGACGCTGGCGTCAGTGACGGCGCACTCACCGATGTGGTAGAGGCCGATCCAGTCCGTGGCGTCCACCTCCTCCTTGATGTCCCAGGAGATGATGAGGTCCTGCGCCAGGCCGAGCGTGAACTCGTAGGTGCTGGCGGTGAGCGAGGAGCGGCTGTCAGAGGTGACCAGGTCTGTGTCGCTGTTGGCGCGCTGGAAGCCCATTGGTTCGGCAGGGCCTGCGTTCTGGGTGGCCAGGCTCTGCAGGTTCTCCGGGCTCAGCGTGTAGCGCATCTGGGGATTGCGCCGGCGCATGTACTGCAGGTGCTCCCGCGCAGAGGCTGCCATGGCCATTCAGAGTGAGGGGAGGGCAGGGAGAGGAGAGCTGCCCAGGGAAGTGGGGGGACCACTGAATCGCTGAGGCAAGGTGTATGAGACCGTAGGAGTCGGGCTTGACAAAGGTGTCAGGTTTAAAGAGATGTGATGTAATATAAACGTGATAATAAGCAGGTCAAATTGGGGCTCAGGGCAAATGGGTTGGGTTTACGGTTTGAAGGGGCTTGGTGCATGGTAAGTGGGTTCATTGATAAGCGTGGGATACAGGTCCAGGGAGGAAGGGAACTTATGGGTGGAGAGATTTAGGGGGAGGAATTCACTTGTCAGGTCAAAAGAACAAGGGTTAGGGGTTCAGGGTAAGAGGGGAGGGGGGAGGGGGGGCCGCAGAATTTCCAATGATTCCCAAACCAGACGTGTTTCTGAATCGAGGATGGTAGAGGGAGGGACGGCTAGGGGAGGGGGGCGGCGACTTCTCTGAAGACCTGCATGAGGGAGACAGAGTGAGAAAAAAGTGTTTAGACTGTGCTTAATCTTCTCTGGCACAGAGCACGGCAGTTAATTTAACTGGCCAGGCTTATCCCACTCTCACCATCCCTCACCGCACACAAACACTCACATGTATGCACAGCTTCAACTAACTATAACATTTCATATTTCATATTTAACTTGTCTCTCTGTCTGGTGAACAGACAGTTTCAGACGAGGCTTGAGAGCTTCACTGTGGCCCTGACAGGAATAAAGAGTTCAGAGGGACAAGGAGTCATGGCTGGCTGTACAGATCCGAGGGTTCCACTGCACTGGAGAGGGATTAATAAAGCAAGCAAGAAACACAGGGGCTTAGAGCGGGGGATCAGGCATCCTGACGCACACACATACATGCAGACAGAGGTCAGCCAAGGGCTCTATCAGCACTGTGCATCAGGAGCTATTACATCATTGGATGGCTCATTGCTTAACTATGATGAGAACCCACTGAGATCCTCTTCACATTTCCAAGGGGTTTATCGGAAAAATTAATAGGATCTGCATTGTACTGTACTGTACGCGGTACCACGAATCACCAAACTCTACACAACTCAAAACAGAAGCTGCATGTCATCTTTTCACCAGGACATAGTTAATATCCCTTGCGTGTGTTTGAAAAAAACCTGGGGAATGATATCTAGCACACCCTCACACAGACACACTCCGCTCCGAGGCTTTGGGAAGGCTCTGGCCCTGCATTAGCTGGGAGGAGGAGGCTGGCAGTCCCCTGGGTGCCCCTCTCTAAACTAGGCCACTCTGTGTAAGGCTCTGCTGTCAAGAAAGTCTGAGGCACTGACACAAAACAAATACTGCGCACAGAAACCAGCTCGCACCCTACTGACGCTCATCATTTACCATCATTTTAGACTTTCGTAAAATTCAATACAAACGCTTTCTAGGGAACCCTCAGACTGGGGTCCCCAGAGGTTTCCTCCCAACTGAACCAGGAGGAGGTCAGGTGTTTGTTTGTTCTGTGATGGTCAGTGCCTGCAAGGCGATGGAGGTTAAGGTAGCCTCACCTAAACGACCAGCGGGCCACCTGTCCTTTCATGCTAACATTCCAGCGGTCACTTATAAAGACCATGTGAAAATGTACCTGCTGTACTAATCATGACGGCATCATACATATAGAGTAAAAGGGTGAGAGGAGAATGATGAACTAAAAAATGTTTGGGAGAGTTACCAAGGGGGATTCATTCCTTTAAAAAAAATATTTTAAAAACTTTGACATTCTGGGCCAGATACCCAAATGAGTTTAGTTTATAAGCCCTGAAAAGCAAGTAATATTTTGTGTGTGTGTCTCATGTCTTCCAGTAAAGGTGTCTTCATTTGCAGGCAACTGTGGGGTGCTGTGCATCGGGATGTGCCAGCTCTATCGATCAGTCAGTAAAGTATATTTACAATGTCTCTGGTTAAGAAGATTTAGAGCTGCTGGCTGTGAGTGTAACACACTG
This sequence comes from Acipenser ruthenus, assembly GCF_902713425.1. Taxonomy (NCBI): domain Eukaryota; kingdom Metazoa; phylum Chordata; class Actinopteri; order Acipenseriformes; family Acipenseridae; genus Acipenser; species Acipenser ruthenus. The sequence continues at coordinate 40,376,865 of NC_081199.1, read as the reverse complement.
GACATCACAAGCTCTGCTCCCAGCAGTCCTGCACAGACTCACTTTACAAGTGCTTTCAGTTCTGTAGGAATACAATCAAAAAGTCAAACTAGCAACCCTGCTTAATCCTAAAGATCTCCGGTTACTGAGCCAGTCCAGCTCAGCAAACACAAAGCTGCTGAGTCAGCATCCCCAGAGGATCCCCCAGGGTCAGTGCAGTGCTGCTCAGCTCTGTTCCGCTCCTCTCCTCTATGCAAATGCCATTCCAGTTGGTTTTATTCCAGCCAGATCCTAAACTATTTAAATTACCCTTAGCCTGGCTAAATTAAATCGACCAAAACTTTAAAAAGCTCAAAAGTCAAGCAGACGGACTATCAGCTCATGCCGTCATTGTCTACTTGACTTAGTTTCTGATTGTTTTACCATAGCTGAATTAAAGTGAGGAACTGGCGTGGCCTAAGAGGACTGGAGCTGAGTACCGCTGAGGGAGGGCAAGGTGCTGTAGGTTATCTCCCTCTGCATCACCACACCCATAACTGCTTACTGCTTGTACCATCTGCAGAAAACAGTCCAATCCACAGCCAGGTGTTATCAAAAGCTCAAAGACCATCGCTGGTTTAATAGAATTGTATAATTCACCTATGTTCAATATCACCCGGATTAGTAGATTGCTTTCATGTTTGTTGTTGTTTTTTTTTTGTTTGTTCAGCAGCATCAGAGCCAGTAGTTGGTGCCTCCCATTGTGCCAGCCTGCAATCCTGGTGTAATCCCAGTCCCGGACGACGGGGATGGGAACAGATGTTAAACTAGTCAAGCTTCATCGTATTCACCTGAAGGAGGCTGGTTATATAAACCCACAGGACTGCCTGTTAAGAGGCCGCACAGCGTGGCTCACCATGGCGTTTAACACTCAAGATGCTGCAGTTTCACATTTGCCTGACGCAGTAGAAGGCAGTTCTCTTGCAGAGAAGTGTAAATTATCATTGCCTCTACCAAGCACCGGCAATGCACACAGACATGAAGTATGCATTCCAATCCCAGCGGCCCCCATGTCTGTTGTTTGAAGGGCACTCAGCCCTTGCTGGTCTGGGGTCAGAGGTCTGGGCTGTGCAGAAAGAGAGGAGAGATGCTGAATTGCGCAATTTCTCTGCTGCGAGGTTAGCGCTGCAATGCTGGAGTCGTGCCAGGCCTAGCTGCATTAAAGAGAGCTCAGCTCGGCTGTCACCCGCTCTTCAGCAATCTCAATATTACACAACCGGACGGTCTGGGTGGAGGAGGGGGGAGGCCAGCGTACAAACCAGATCACCCCAGCAGACTCGCTCCAGCCCGGCACACAGGACCGTCTATTAGGACATTGGCACTATGAGAAACTGAACTTCTTACTTCAGCCACACTATAGCATAGAGGGGATCTGATATAAAAGAACAGGTAATGAGCCTCTGAAGTGCAAACACAAATGAGTCCCTTTGTCAGAGAAAGCAGTCGCCACTAAATTCTATTTCGTCTATGTCTGATGCCACTGCTGTTTGTCACCGATGGGTTTCAACAGGACACCAATAGAACACCCCCCTGGAATTGTCCAGTAAACAAAAAAATAGAGAGCTGTGATGAACTGCCATTCCTTTATAGAAGTTCCCCATAGTAAAAGGATAGAAAAGTGTGACAAAGCACAGAGGTATGGGAAAGCAAATGTAAAAACTTGAAAAACCATGACAAACTATGGTGAATGCATAGCATAACAATTGGAAAAGCATGTTAAAAATTGCATTTACTGTGGTAAACTTTTTAAAAGGGTTAGCAGTAGCAAACCTTTCCCTTCAAATCGGGGGAATGAGGGGGAACAAAACAAGCTTTATTCAACACCTCAGATCCTAAAACACTGCATTCGTGAAACACTCAGTTCATATGAAGAGATGAGCGACTAACAAAGACAAACCCAAAAGTATTGCAGTTAAAAAGACTTGCTGTCAGTCCTGCAACATGAAGAAATAGACCAACAGGATAGACAGACACAGAGACAACAGGACAGTCAGAATGAAAGTGGATGTCAAAAGGAAGACAGACAGACAGACAGACAGACAAACAAACAGACAGGGTGGTTAATTTGTTCATAGGACTTTTTTTGGATGGGACTGACAAATCAAAAATGAAGCATGACTCAAGGATGGTTCCTAATTGTTCCACAGCTAAAGGCTCTGTGTCAAACACAGCCAATTATAAAATGATATCAGAAACTGGAGTACGCTCGAGACTTCTACTCTTATGTGATTCACTTCCACATTCTAATGGGAAAGATTCTTTCCACAGATCTCTTCATTCTAACGGGAGTCCAAATACTGTAAGCTCACTTCACTGCTACTTACGCTAACCATAACCCTAACCCACGGGTTGTGGTAACTCCTAACTATCAAAGATCCATCCCGAGTTACTCAGAGTCAACAACTTGCAACTTTTTATACTGTGACACTTTCCATGTGGACAACCAAGCAACTATATTTAGATTGAAAAGACCTAGCCCTGACCCTATCCAAGCCCATGTGCAGCCTACTGACCCATTTCACTAAGCAGTTCAGCTTTTAGATGCAGTTACGGTAGTGCATCTCAAGAAGGCTCCAGATAGCATGGCAGAGAGACAGCATTCACATGTCCAGGACTGAAATGCAGACCTTGTGTCTGATTAGGGAAGATGGGGCACATTTTCAATCTTTACCACAAAGATTGATCTGATGCGTTTTAAGACAGACTTCAATTGAATTATAAGGACAGTTACATTTCATCAAGGAGGCCAGACAATGTTATTGGCCTGGCTGTCTCTTTAACAGGGCCAGACAGAGGCTGCATTACAAGAGGTAGGATGCACTCATGACACTGTCACACACTGTCTGTCGCTCTCTCTCCTCATTATCAAGCGGCACTCTTCTTGTGCGTATGATAGCCTTGCCATTCCAGACTGACTTCACAGCAACCTTAATAGCATTCTGCATACCTCATACCTCAAAGACATGGGAGTTAGGACCTATTCCCAAGGATGCATCTTGTGTGCATCTTTCATCTTTGCATACTTCTCGCTGAACATTTCACACAAACAAATCATCTAGTTGCCTTCCCACATACTTCAACCCACATTAATTCATACTGTCGTTACTACATACTGTACAGTATCGGGATCTTCAATTGCATTCAATGCAGCTAAACAGCTGTCAGTTTAATAGCTGCAGGCATGTGTTCCCATCTAATGCAACAGCTGTCATCCATCCAGTGTGCATTCCACCAATCCGAAGACACTATGGCAGGGATTTCACATTCTCGCAAGGCAACAGGCTTCCAAGAGAATATTGGTTGGCTGTTGCATGATGTTAATTTGAAGATATCGATAGCCTTCGTCAAAGGGAGTGCTTTTAAAAACTGTTTTGACAATGTTTAACTGGCGAGCTGTTACAGTGACTGCCTTCTGGACTGGCTCCAACGTTAGAGAGACTAACTGGAGGACATTTGTGGGTTTAAGTTCTTCAATTTCTGTTCTGAACTTAAACAAACTGTGCAAGTGTGTGTCGAGGTTGAAGTACAGCACCACAGATAGCTGGATTAGCAATAGCTGGACTGTGCAGGATGGTTTGGAGGAATGTGCAGCTGCAGTCTAAAAAATACCCATTCCATCCCTCAAATACACAGCCTGGATGCTTTATTAGGACCTGTCTACCCATTGGATTTGGTATCACCCTGAATTAGGGATGCAAATTCGACTGATCGTGTGATGTGGCTATAAAGCCCTGGGGGCAGCACAATTGCAAACAGTCTAAATTATCAACAACTTCCTACACGACATGGGTTTGGGCCATGCAAGTAGTCCAGACCCAATCAGAAACTACCATCATCTATGGTTGCTAAGGAATAAAACAAATACAATTAAATTAAATTAAACATGTCTACTGGTGCCAGAATTGAATGTTGCTGGCATTATATGAGGTACCCTGGTGCTAGAATCTAGCGCCACAGCGTGAAATTTGCACCCCTGTGGGTGCACGTCGAGCAGGTGCCACGGCAGCAAAACTTTTGGCCACAGCTGTACATAGGGCTAAAGTGCTTTAGTGGACGGGATAAGTCAGGGCTACTTAGCAGGCAGTCTCGCTCTCAGTGAGGTCAAGGACTGTGCAGACCTGCAGACTGAACTACAGTATGGAGTTTACTTACTTCATCTTAACAGCCTGTGCAGGGTGTTAAGAAGGGAGATAAACTGCACATGAAAGCGTATATATTTGGTGTGGGGGTTGGGATGGTTTGCAGATATGGTATATCTTTGTATCAGGTGTGACAGTCTGGCTCGCAGTGGTGATGTGGATGACGTCACGGACCAGGAAGTAACTCAAACCAAACAGTGGATGGGCGGTTGAAGCTGAGTGTTAGTGCACTCAGCGTATTTAATAAACAAAATATTAAACAAATTAACACAACACAAAACAAAAGGGCACAAGGGCCAAACGAATGAACAAACAAACAAGTAAGTGATGTGCTGGGAAATCCAGCACGTCTTAGCAATTGTTTTGTTAATGTTGCTTTTTCTCTCTCCGCTCTCCCGTACTCTCCTCTACACTCTCAACCCCGAGTGCAGAGTGCTGCTGGTTTATATACTCTGGCCGAGGGATTTAACTAGTTGGTAATTATCTTATTATCCCCCGGCCAGAGTCTGCACGCGTTTGGTAAGGATGCATGACTGTCAGCTAGTTAAATAATCAGTAGCTGATCAGCCATGCATCCTCACGGGGTTTTTAAATATAATAACAAAAGACGCGGCGCTTTTACCCGCGCCGCAAACAAAAATACAAATAATAATAAATAGGGGCGGGACACTCCGCCACACATGCCCCCCCTTGTGCGCAGCACACATGGCCTTTTCGGCCACCTCCCCCCTTAGTCCCCAAAGTCCCGGTCAGCAGTCCCGGCGCAGGAACAGGGGCAGCAACGGGCCAAAGGTGGCGGCCACGGTGGGATGTCCTCCTCCCACCCAAACAGCCGTAGTGTTCCAATGGCCCGCGCACCGGCCAGCTCCTCTGGCCAAAAAATTTTTGGGGGTGGTCTCCAGACCTGCCCCCCCTTCTTCATGGCCGACAGCTCCCCTCCGTGGGGCTCTGGCCACCCTTTCTCCTGCAGCGAAATTGCTGCTGGGGAAGCTGGTCTCCTGACCTCCCCCCCTTTCTTCATGGCCGGCAGCTCCCCTCCGTGGGGCTCCGACCACAGTGTAGTGACCCCAGGCGAAGCAGGATCCCTGGCGACCCCAGGCGAAGCAGGATCCCTGGCGACCCCAGGCGATGTGGAACAGGCAGCCCCAGGCGATGCGAGGCAGGCATCCCTGGGTGGTGCGAGGCAGGGCAGGAGCAGTCCTTCCCATGACGGTGGATGTGGAACCAGCAGGTATTCACCCTCTGCTGGTGGAGGTGGGAGGGGAAAGCAGTCCTCCCACAGTGGCTGAGACGGAACCAGCAGGTATTCACCCTCTGCTGGTGGAGCTGGGAGTGGCAAGCAGTCCTCCCACGGCGGCTGAGGCGGAACCAGCAGGTATTCATCCTCTGCTGGTGGAGGTGGGAGGGGCAAGCAGTCCTCCCACGACGGTTGAGGCAGAACCAGCAGGCATTCATCCTCTGCTGGTGGAGGTGGGAGGGGCAAGCAGTCCTCCCACGGCGGCTGAGGCGGAACCAGCAGGCATTCACCCTCTGCTGGTGGAGGTGGGAGGGGCAAGCAGTCCTCCCACGACGGTGGATGTGGAACCAGCAGGCATTCACCCTCTGCTGGTGGAGACGGTAGCGATGGCTCCTCTCCCTCTGATGCTGGAGACGGTAGCGATGGCTCCTCTCCCTCTGATGCTGGAGACGGCAGCGATGGCTCCTCTCCCTCTGATGCTGGAGACGGTAGCGATGGCTCCTCTCCCTCTGATGCTGGAGACGGTAGCGATGGCTCCTCTCCCTCTGGCGCTGGAGACGGCAGCGATGGCTCCTCTCCCTCTTGTGCTGGAGATGGCAGCAGCAGGGTCTCTCCCATATCCGCAGCCAGGTAGTTGAACACCATGGCTGCGATGTCTGGGAGGGAAGCTGGGTGGTGTTGCTGTTCCCAGGCCTCCCAGCGCTCCCCATCTCTTGCCCACAGGAGGTTGATCACTGCAGGGAGGGCTTCCTCATAATCCCTCCCCGGCTCCACCAGCCAGTCCCAGACTCCCTCAGAGGAGAGTGCATTCGTCCTCTTTGGAGGATGCAGGTCCTCCCTCACTGGACGCTCTGGCTCCTCTTTCTCCTGCCATGGAGGGGGTTGGTCTGGTGCCACGTGCCCAACCTCACCAACCGCGAAGCACCACTCCTCACCCTTCAGGCAGGTGAGGCAGATATCCAGTGTGGCAAGGTAAGGCTGATGTTGCTGCGCCTCCTGCTGCTGTTGTTGCTGCTGCTGCTGCTTTCTCCTCCGGCTACTTTTCCCCATTTTTAATTTGAAGAAAAAAAAACGAACAAACAAAAAAAACCGCACTTTTCAATCCTGGTCCGGCTGTTGGAGGCGTTGTTTGTCCCACGCAGGACACCATATGTGACAGTCTGGCTCGCAGTGGTGATGTGGATGACGTCACGGACCAGGAAGTAACTCAAACCAAACAGTGGATGGGCGGTTGAAGCTGAGTGTTAGTGCACTCAGCGTATTTAATAAACAAAATATTAAACAAATTAACACAACACAAAACAAAAGGGCACAAGGGCCAAACGAATGAACAAACAAACAAGTAAGTGATGTGCTGGGAAATCCAGCACGTCTTAGCAATTGTTTTGTTAATGTTGCTTTTTCTCTCTCCGCTCTCCCGTACTCTCCTCTACACTCTCAACCCCGAGTGCAGAGTGCTGCTGGTTTATATACTCTGGCCGAGGGATTTAACTAGTTGGTAATTATCTTATTATCCCCCGGCCAGAGTCTGCACGCGTTTGGTAAGGATGCATGACTGTCAGCTAGTTAAATAATCAGTAGCTGATCAGCCATGCATCCTCACGGGGTTTTTAAATATAATAACAAAAGACGCGGCGCTTTTACCCGCGCCGCAAACAAAAATACAAATAATAATAAATAGGGGCGGGACACTCCGCCACACAGGGCAGGTATTTTTAGTTTGAATCCCTGCATTGGGTCTGGTTCCCCTCCAACAGGCTGACTGAACGGATTGCAGGGGCACTTAAAAAATACAAACCGGGTGACAATGTGGCCAGGCCAGATTGGATCACTGAGTGCCAATTTAGCCTGACCAAATGTTTTTGTTAGTCAGTGTTTAACTGCAGCTCCTGCCTTTGTTACTCTTGTTATTATCCAGACTTGACTATTGACTACACTATCACACAGCCGCAGTTAACGACAGCAGTCATTTAGATTTCTAAAGTAGGGCTCCTTCTGTATCAATTAAAATCAAACAGTGAATGTTTGTAAAAAGCCAGGAAGGGTTCGGCTTGAATTATTGAAATCACTGCATCATACAAATCCATTGAATAGATCCAATCTCTTTAAATGCTGAGACGCATCTCAGAGTCTGTCACATCACATTATTTCCTGGAGAGATAAGTATATACTGTATTAAGAACTGGACCGAGTTGACATTTTCCAGAACCCCTTCAAACCTCTAATGCTACACAGAAAACAAATAATGAAATGATGAAATCATTAATCAAAGATGAAAGACACATCCTTTGGAACATCCCATGGCACTCTTTCTGGCCTGGCTAAGTCCCCTCCCCTGCCCTTCTATTTCTTATAAGAGCATAAGAAAAGTTAGGATCAAGAGGAGGCAGATAATTGATACCAGAACTGCACCAGATGGCTCTTAAATCCCAATGACTGAGCCGCAACAGCTTGGCTTGGCAACCCATTCCCTGCACCCACCCCTCTCTGTGTGAAGTGCCTCCAGGTTGTTGAAAGCAGAAGTTATGCAAGTGGAAAGCAGAGTTTGTGTTGGCTTTGTTTTGGATCAACTACAAGCGCTCCCCCTCAGAAACAGTTCCTGCCCAAACTCCTTGTGTGATTGGAGAACTCCTTTTGTGACTGAGTGCCTTCGCTAAGCAGAGGGCAATACAACAGAACAATATTGACCTTTCAGACAGCAAAGCATACTTGCTCTTGACTGCAGTTTAACAAAATTTAACAAAGAAGAAGAATCTCTAATATCAGCTATTTCCAAAACAGATTTAAAAAAAGGTTTCTTTTCTATAAGTGTTTTGCTTACTACACAAACTGCTTCATATATATATAAATATATATATATATATAACAGAATTCAATAGAAATTTTACTGAAATCACGTCAGCTCTATCGAGTTCAAGCGAAAAAATATCAAATCAATGGAGAACTCGGCAATGGCCAGGACTGTTCTGTAGATTTCCCGACAAAATCCCTCAGTCACCAAAACAACTAGCAATAGCTCACATTCTTTAACTTTGTGACCCAAGGCTAAGTAAGCTACATTCATTTATCTGAGAGATCGGCAGTTAGGTAAACGCTGCCTAGCATACAAATAGCTCATTTAACAACCTGCCATGTCGATGAGTCAGTGGAAGACTGACATCCTAGAAGCCCATGCTGAGCACACTATCGGCTCTGTGGGGGATTCCTTACAATTCCTGTTGATGGCATTGCCCTGTAAAGGTACAAGCACTGTAGAGCAGCACTCTACATCCAGGACCAGAGCACACAGTCGGAAATGAAGTGGGAATAGGCTTAAAAGGGCAGGAGACACTTGTTCACACAGAGAGTGGACAGGGTGTGGAATGAGTTACCTCGTCATGTTGTTGATTCTGTATCTCTGGGATCCTAGAAGACCTGACTTGACAATGTTTTGAGAACTATCACCTGCTAGGAACCAGACAAGCACGAACGGGCCTCCTCTCACTCGGAAATGTTCTTATGTTATTATGTTCTTACATGTTAGTCATTTGAAATTATTTCAAGAGAAAGTAGTCTGTCCATTCTGAGACTTTTCAAAGTGAGAGGCTCACCAGCATAACCTGGGCTTTTAGAATCCAGTGCAATCTGTGGAGGCGTACAGCCAGAGGCAGCGTGAAAGCACCTGCTTAAACACTGGCTCCTCCAGTCTGCATCTATTCCAAACACAGAGCATTCAGAATGGGGAATCCCAGCCATGGAAAGCAAACACATTTCTTCAGATTCCCACAGCAGCACTCAGGAGGTCAGGGGGAAGCTGAGGAATAATAGCATTGTGAATACCGTGCTTAGGAATGAGTGTCTGCCTATACATGGGGGGGTCACGTCGCCTGGAAAGCACATTGGATTTCATGCTAATATCGGAAAACATTTTAGAATGTCAAAAGAATCCTTTTAGCATCCTTTTTTTTAAATCCAGTTTGAATACAAAAATAAAAGTGAAATCTTGAATGAATGCATGTGGAGTGCGCCAAGGTAAGAAACAAGTCCAGAAGACAAACGTTTTGTCTATTCATTAGTGTAATGCACTTGCATTAAGGGTATTGAAATAGCCCTGGTTGACAGTCAACAAGAACTTGTTTAGCAATGTGAGGCATGTTCCATTAATTGCATGCCTACATTGTCCGGACAAACACTGAGCTGTCTGCGTAACAAAGACCCCTCTCACAACCTCAGTCTGCCAGTTCCCTCGATCCTGTTAATGAAATCTACAGTAAATGAACAGGCTGAGAACCACAACAGAGCTGCTTACACTCCAGCAGACCACTCCATTGCCAAGCACATGCTTTTCTGCTCAGTACAACAGACAGCAATGTTAGGATGGGCAACGCTTTGAAGTGCTAAAATATCCATCTGAATGTCATCATTAGCCCTCTCGGGGTGGACAAAAAAAACTTTCTTCTTGTGTCTTCCATATGGGGACATATGGAAGACACAAATGCATGATGACCTCATATGAGGATGCCATTTTCCCCTCATATAAAGCAATGAAAACACTGAACACATTTTCAATGAAAAATACATTTATTATGCGTCCAATACTAATTTTTTCCAGCTATCTTCAATATTTAATGCACAAAATAGTTAATGGAATCCTCAAAATTCTGCATCACCTTATGAATATAAAATCACATCCTTATCCAAAAATCGCTGTATGTCTTTCCTATACAGTAGCTGCCTGGTGCTGTATCATATGTCTATTAAGCCAGGTTCTCGTTGACTTGTGGCCAGGCTCTTGACCTGCCTGTGCTACTCTGCGGGTATCTCTGCTCATGCAGCTGGGAGCTGGTCAGGCTGGATCAAGAGAAAACAAACAACCAAACATTCACCTGCCTTTCATTGATCAGTTTTTCAGCGAGTCTTATGCCATTTGTTTGCAGTGCAGCTTGCATTGGATTGTGGAGCTGCCCTGCAGGTCACAACGCCTTGTTTGCTAATAAGTGCTTTGTGATATCTGAGCATCACAGGCACTCTGAAAGTGACTTTTGGTTTGTTTGTGTTGCTGTTACATGCAATCTTTTCGCCCCTATAGTTAAGGATTAGGCACTGACACAGCAGCATTCTTACAGAACCATCGTGTGAACACTGTGCACATTTCCTGTGTTAACTGGGTCAGCTACTGTAGCTTTACCCATTCACTAAACATTAATTTATTTCTAATGTGAGTCTTCATCCTAAAACACTGCCTTGTATTTAAAGACATGAAGCAACCTGATACGAGTGACCAGCAACGTGCAGAGGACATTAAAAGGGCAGGGGCTCACTGAGAAAAAAGGCACTTCAAGCATCGCAGGACTAAGAAAAAGGGCAGAATGGCAGGAAGGCAGGGGCTTAAGCCCGCCCAGCCACACCCCTGTGCATGTCACTGCCAGTGATGTACATACAAACACACCCAGGGATGCAGTTAGTAGTACTGAAGATTACGTGATGAAATGTTTGAAGATATGTGATCGTTTGCCTGAATCATGTTCTGCAGACCCCTCTCCATGAGCACTGTGCTGTTCTAATGATTGCAAGAAGCAGGTTCATTCAAGTGTCAATGTGAGGAATGCTTCGTCAAGCAATCTCACAGCAGCTCAAAACAGGAAAAGACTGTGGGACTTGGGACTGGAGGGGGGTCAAAGATCTCAAACCTTCTGAACCGTCAATCGACACGCGTACAGTACATGTGTTCAAGTCTTCTGGAAAGTTACGTTTTTGGAAAACTAAAAAAAAACAAAATCAGAATCGCTTACCTGAAAAAACACCAGAATAAATGCTTGCTGGCATTTTAAACCCTGACCCTCTCATGCACCTGCTGTACTCTTTACTTTTAATTGTTGGGCTCAACAAGAACGTATGAGAGCTCAGCAACAATGAGCTCAAGATCCCATTGCACAGCAGTACTGGGCTCCCTGTAAAATCAGGACCCTCTATTAGCTTTCCAAATCCATGTGTGCTCAGTTAGCCCTCTGCAGGACTCCACCATTGCTTGTTTCCAATTGTATCCCGCTGAACACTGCATCAGTTCCAAAAGATTTTGTTTCCAAATTCAATGCATCACTGCAACGCTATAGTCAAGGGCGTGCACAGGAGGGAACGGGGCGGGGGTGGGGGGGGCACTTCCCTGAATAATCAACTTACTACAGCATGGCTAAAGATACCTTGCAGGTTAGACACCTCAGATGTTGTTCCTATCTGAACGATTTATATATCAACTCAAAATTGATCAATCAAAATCGAACACTGTTAGTTAATATTAATGGTTCCTTGAGAACTGCAGAGATTTCTATTGAAGCAATGGTCATTTGACCATCATCTTTGGTATTGACAGGATGTGCCCTATAGCCTGGAGATCGCAGGTTCGAATCCAGGCTATGTCACAGCTGACCGTGACCGAGAGTTCCTAGGGGGCGGCGCACAATTGGCTGAGCGCTGCCCGGGTAGGGAGGGCTTAGGTCGGCAGGGGAATCCACGGCTCACCGCGCATCAGCGACCCCTGTGGCCGATAGGGCGCCTGTGGCTCTGCAGCGGAGCCGCCAGATCTGTGTTGTCCTCCGGCACTATAGGTCTGGTAGCATTGCTGTGGATCTGCAGTGCGAAAAATGACGGCTTGGAAGGACGCGTGTTTCAGCCTCCGTTTCCTGAGTCGGCGGGGGGGTTGCGAGCGGTGAGCCGGGGATACAGATAATAATTGGGCATGCTAAATTGGGGTGAAAACCGGGGTAAAAATAATTGGCGACGACTAAATTACAAAAAAAAAAAAAAAAAAAAGAAGAGGATAAATAAATGAAATGAAATACAATTTACACATGGCTTGGACAAAAGCAAAACCTATGGAACTACTGAAGCAGCTGGTTTCACAGACCCTGAGTAGCACTGACCTCCAAACACCTCACCTAAAGTAACATTGGCTAGTCCCTGATTAGTGCTAATCTGGGTCTGGAAATCAACTGCAATACCGAAACTGAAGACACACCGCGCTATTTCTTCTAATTAGTGTCAATCCAACATTATTATGCTTCAGTATTTCTAAGGCAAGTTTCTGGGGTACGTCTGTCTAGACCAATGTGAATACTGTACAGTATAGAGCATCAGGAAGGCAGCAACCTCAACTGGACCCAACTGGAATAGATTTTGAAAACCATGAATATTAAGATGCAACTGTCTGAACAGTGCCTGAGAATGTAAATGTGGATAAAAAACAGACACACAGATATATACTGTACCTAGATACCTGCTGGATAGATACACAGATAGATAAGTAGATATCAAGATAGCAAGATATATAGATTGACACCAGCTATCTAGCTATAGACGTTTTTCTCCTCCACTCCTCGATTTTATCGGTAAACATGCAGACTGGTGACGTGGTGACATGGACTCACTGGCGACTCCACTTCTTACCAGACGGTATCTTTATGAAGTTTATTTGCCGGGCCCTCCAGAGTGCTGTATTATTTACAGTAATAACAAGCCAGGGCTGTCATATCTGAACGCGAGACTCACTCGTCCTAATAAAACATAGCAGTAAACCGTGATTTCCAGGCCTTTCATCATCATCATACTGTACCGTGCCCAGAAAACTTGAGAGAAATGCATGTACCAGTGTGCTTTCTTATTCTGAGGCACAGAGAAAAGACATATGCGAGACTGCTGTTTCTATAAATTAATATATTCATATTTATAAGTCAATAAATACACATGTATTTATGGTTGTATATAAAAGTGTCCGTTTGCACCGTTTTTTTTAAAAGCCTTATAGCCTGAATACAGAACACTATACTGTTAAACATATCACCCACGCAAAAGGCGATTATTAAAAAGACTATTCCATTTGAACAGAACACTCGCGAAAATATGATTATCATTATTGTTTAAACAAAATGGCATATTGTTGCTCAGCTTCACCTCAAAATGCAATAAATAAATAAATAAATAAATAAATATGCAAATTAAAATGGAATAAATCACAAGCACTGCGTGACCTGCATGAGGAACTGGTACGTTTGGAGGCACCACAATGCGAAACTGTCTACTTACCCAAGCGAATAACAAAAATACTCAGTGCAACACTTAAAGATTTTTTTAAAATCGTCCGAATAAAAATGTCTTTTTTTCTTCTTCTTTTGTGTAAACCCAGCAGTGCAAGTTTTGAACCCCAGGTCTTGTATCTCAGGATCCATCCATCAGCTGTTTTTGAATCACGGCTGTTGTCGTGCTGCACTGTACTATGTAACACTCCCTTTTGTCCAGGCACGGAGTTTAGGAGGGGTTTACGAAGCAATTCCGAGGTATTCCGAGGATTCTCCTCTTTTTGGGGTTTGTAATTTTAACCAACCTTCTTTAGGTGCGATATATCTTCTACAACTCGGCTCCCTGAGACACCTCATTTCTTATTCATTTAAATCCTTGCATCCGCTTCTCTCCTGGTTTCCGCTGCAGCATCACCCTCATACTACGAGCACCAGTGTTCTTGTCTTAGTTTAATATTTCTGCTCTGTCCCACGATACTCACGTCGGCCCTTTATTATTAGACGACACAACCAAACCAAGCGCTCATGTAATTATTTTGTCCGGGACAACGTCAATTCTTTCAATTTAAATAGCGGCACTAGGAATAGAAAGGAAAACATGCTGTGCTATGCTGAAAAGAACAAGGGGCTTTTTGGGTGGGTGATAAAGACAAAGTAAAATACACATCGTCCCATTTTAGTTATGACATCTCTCTCGCTGGATTCAAGGGTGTATTCCAAAATGTATTTATATGAAAATATATATATATATATATATATATATATATATATATATATATATATATATATATATATATATATATATATATATATATATAAATGTTCTCTTTTGTCTCTGCTGTTGCTGCTGGTTATAAATAACGCGAATGCCCTGGCTGGGGGATAGGCAGGATTCAGGGTCGTGTTTCAGCTGGATTGAAACGTGTTTCCTCCGCGTCAGTGTACCCCGTTGTGTACTGTGCTGGTGGTATGCCAGGAGCCGCTAGCGCTGAATGTACAGTACCAATGAGTACACTGCACAGCTAGTAAAGTCAGTCGCATACAAGCGAGCTCTAAAATCCGAATGCTCTATTAGGAATTATACGAAATAAAAAACACAAATACATTTAAAAAACAAAATCTACGTTGTACGGAGAACACATCAGGTATGTTTAATGATATCGCTAATGTGCTTTTTGCATTCTTTTCTTTAAGGTACTAATATAGTTCTCTCTTGGATTTAGAATGGTTTAGAACAATCCAGACCTTTAACAAGCAGTGTCTGTACCCTTTAGAATTCTTCAATACCTAGCAGTAGGGGAGACCGGGGAAAAGTTGTAACATGTTACCTTTCTCTCCATTACGCACAGATGATTTGAGCTAGTTTGACCAGCCTTTGATACAAACAACTTACATCTGTCATCTACCAATCCCCATAGTTATCCTGTTTTACCAGCGGATATACATAGGGAAAGAGGGCTTGAAATGTAAGGTGTCCGATGTAACAACTGCCCCCATTGCCAGGGTCAGTGGTAACATTCTGTTAAAAATAAATAAACAACACCACATTTAACTCAAGAACTGAACGTTTTATTCAATAAGATCAATTTTTGCATGCAGCAAATATATTTGTTTTTATTTAACTCAAAAACTGAATATCTTTACTGAAAAAAAAAATGTTCACATGAGGCAATTTATTTTGTCCTACTTTTAAAACTTAACATCCATAAAGTTATAGGCCTTATCAAGCAAGAATATGTCACTCCGAGTCACAATTGTGATATATGAACATTTTATTTCCTTCAGTACATAGAGTCATTTGCCCAAATATAGTTCAACTAATGGTGTATGGGGTCAATTGTAACATGTGTTACAACTGGCCGCAACGCAGGGAGCCATTACTAAACCTCATGTTCCAACAAGAAACAACAAAACTAAGAGCAATCAAGTGTGTCAATTATAAGTACAGAGAACAGGGATGAGAATGATAAAAGCCTGGATCCATAAACTGGAGAACACAGGGATATATCACAAGAAGAAAACTGGGGAAACAACGTACTCTACTAGGTCAAAAATTGATTTTAATAGATAAAATCTCAGGGCTTTGGCACAGACAGCTCCTCTTCCACAGGCATGTTTGCTCTTTACACGTTTGTGTTTTTTTCACCTATATTATTGTCATAATTATTCTTAGTTTTGCTTTTAAAAATTCTTATTATTATTCAGCTTGGCGCCAGTGTATTTTTAGGAAGCCAGTCCTGGCAGCCACACAATGTTGGCTTATGTGACTCATATTTCCTGTGTTTGTCGACTGAATGAGCATGTGTGCACTCTGTAGTGTGTAAGACAGCCCAATCAGCGTGCTGCATGAGGACCAGCTTTCAAAAAGAACCTGGCAGTGTGAAAGTGGGAGCCGTTTCAGTGCGTGTGCGCGTCTGCACGAGTGGGCGTCATTGTCTCTGTTTTTCTTAGACATTCAGCACAGACATCATGCTAGGATGCTACTAGACGGAGCAGGTCCAGGTTACCGTCCAAACAACACAGAGGCCCCCCATCCCCATGCCGACACCAGTACCAACATTGCCTCGACGAGAAAAGCTGCTGCAGGCAATAAAATGCTGAGGCCACTACCAGTAGCAACTTAAAGAGACCTAAAGGACTCAATCAACCATTTCAGCGAAAATTATATTAAAAGGTAAAAATGATACCACTACTCAACAGTAACACTAGTGCAGCTATGGGCTGTATAACTAATAACAAACCAGCAATCCATTGCAATACCATGCTCCTCTGTTTAAGGCAGTGGGCTAATGTTTCTGGATCCATTGTGTTGTCATTGCAGGTAACGCTGCTAAAGGTTCTGATATGGTTTCTTCAGGGTAACCCCCTGGTATGCCAATATTAATTACTAATGCTAGTCCTTCATTACTGGAATTTTCAGCCGGGGTCAATACGTGTATGTAATGCATTAACTGTTTCATATGGCATGCCTTAGTCCCAAGCAGAGGTTCTATTAAACACATGAACAGAACAAGAGGGTATTTTCACATGGACACAGAACGACTTGATGGACGGCATCCTTAGGCTCAAGCTGTTGTTTCTTTTCCCCACATCCTCGTCATCAGCCCTCACGCACACATATGCAAAACCCAGAAACTGTGCATAACCAGATGGCTTTGTCGTTTAGAGACAAACATTAGCTCTCAAAGGCGTTCATGTCACAGCGCTGACGGGACCAGGCAGCCCTGACTGCAGGTGTCTGAGGTGCTCAGGGGAACAAGTCAGTCACAGGACAGCCGTGCAGCAACCGGGGAAGCCTAGACTGAGCAACTGAAAATGAGAGCTGCAGGCTCCATCCAGCCAGAGCAGGGATACCATACAGGCTGGCGGAGGTATTCATTCAATCACTCATGGACACGTGAACAGAGAGGGCCTGTCCTCGTTTTGATCAATGTGCACGCTCGTTTATAGAGAGGTCCTATCTCCATGCTGGGGGGTGTAGTATGGGGGATCAAAGAACAGTTTGTATGCTGGGGTATGCAAGAGATCTACTGTATACAGCAACACTGAAAAAAAAGTCTTCATTTTGATGCACTTTTTTTGCCTAACTGGCACAGTGAACAGAGCTGTCAGCAATTGCTTTTAAAATAGAACCAAGCATTCCTCTTTTAGAAAGCCAGAGCTTAAAATAGCAATAGGAAGGCGAGCATCCTAATCAAGAGCTGACACAGTAAGGAAGAAGCAGTCTGTTAAAAAAACCAGGGCGCAAAGACAAGATTCATTTGTAATTCTCAGACAGACGGGTTGCAGGGACTGTCAACATAAATCAAGCATCTTACCATCAGCCCATCACTCGCAGTCTGACAGACCTGTCATTTAAAAAATGTCAATCCTGCAAAACTGGGAGTGCGTTTTACTCACATGATCAACTGAAAGATATTTCCAGGAGTCAGTCTACGAGTCAAGCGGTCCATTTTCCGCAACCCAAAAAATTGGCAATTCAAATAACTTTCAGCTGGGGATGAAACAAATGGTTTCAGGAAAATATGAATGTCCATGCAATAAGAGACACAACTGGAAGTCTTATTTGAAATATTTACAGTATTTATTTTTACCAGAAGGAGATGCGTCTAAAAAATATGCATAGATTGAAAGATAAATAACAATGTTTTAGCATATCTGTGGTCCTTTTGTTATATATACTGGATATTACAGGGCTCAGATTGGGTGTAGACAGACAGAGATAGTTTCCGAGCTCTGAACCTCGAGGTGTGTATGGGGTGGGGTGAGGGAGTGTAGACAGACAGAGAGACAGACAGACAGAGAGAGACAGTGTCCTGTACCTCAGGTGTGGCACAGGGCAGGTGAGGGTGGGCTGGTAGTAGTGGATGGCCAGGTGCACCAGGCCCAGCTGGTGTAGAGCCCTCCCCATGTTATAGAAGCTCTCCTGGCAGGACCCCCAAAGCTTCAGGTAATGGTTCAGGAAGGAGAAGCCCTACAGAGACACAAGAACACTGCAGTTACCACACACACACACACACACACACACAAGAGGGGTTACAGTTGTTAGAGGGGTAGTTGTAAGAGGGGTTGTTACTACTAACAGACACACACACACACACTCCAGTTACTAAATACTGACACGAGTTACACATTACAGAGCTGTTTGTAACAGCAATAGATTAAAAAAAAAAAAAAAAAAAAAAAAAAAGAAATAGAAACAAACACGTAATTGATTCCAGAGTGTGTCGAACTTCTCTGGCCCACCTGCAGCAGCAGAGGGTGGCGCTTCAGGACGAACTTCTGAGAGGCGCCTATCAATTACTCATTTTACAGGAAATCTCTGATTCTGATCTCCAAATTGACAATCTGGTTCCAGTGAGGTGAACTGGAGTTCCACTTGGTTATTTTATATTAGACTTCAAGTGACTGCTGCCTCCGAACAAGGCCACAGGCAGCGAGTGCTCACACTGAATACAGTACGAAACTTATTTTCCATGACTCTGCTACAGGTACAGATACTGTACAACAGGGGTTCCCATTTGTAGTGACAAGTCAATATACAAGACAGTCAGACAAATAGAGTTGCATCCTGGATATAACACCCTCTGACTCCAGCCCTGCACCCAGTCCTGGACTGAAGTCGTTCACCTCGTCTAGGTATAGTATTGAAATGACCTCCTGTAAGGAATTTGGACAATCAGACCCCTGGTAAATCTGCTCTGAATGAACTGATCGCACTTCTCATCACAGCATGAAGAAGTCTCACCCGAGTCTTTAGGTCTACTAATAGGAGTGGTTCATGCAGCTGTTTAACAGGGATCTGTTTGACTGCTCAAACATTTGTCTTTGAATGGTAGTTTTTTGTTGTATTTCTGGATTGGATTAAATGCTAACATATTTCAGAAGAATAGAAAAGAACCCAAGCAGAAAAGGGTTCCCAGAAGTGTATGAAAGACCGTTTAGTAATGAACAAGCTGGTGCCTCACCGCTCTCATCTCTCTCTGCACGTTGCTCTTCAGAAGAGATCCTCTCCAGAGAAATCCCACAGAACTGCAGCATCACCTGCAGAGACAGAGCACGGGCTTACCTGGCAGAATGGATCTTTGAATGCAGTATTTAAGACAACTCAATTTACACCCACAGACATGGGTGTTTATGAGGACTCACTTTGCATTGACTCCCCTGAAATATACATTTACTGTTATAAACTCCAGTGTGCTTGTGTGTTTCCACAATAATGAATGTGCCGGTTACAGAAATTCAAAATACATGCTTAAAAGATTACAGGGAAAAGACCTAGTCCTCATAATGCCGGTGTCCCTTAATGCACTATAAATACTCTGCACTATTTCCATCCTTGTGAACTGCACAGAAAGAGTGCAACTAATCAAAACGTGTTTTTTTTCACCGAGCTGCTCCGAGCAGCTTAGTTACTAAACGCACCCACCCACACACACACAGTCTCTCCTCTCCCTCCCTGTCTGCCTCACCTCCAGGGTCTTGGGGGTACTCCTTGTTGAAGATGTAGAACTCGGCCACCACGTTGACCCCCTCCGCAGTGACCAGGCTGGGGTGCTTCGCGAGCGCCTCCTCCATCATCCCGATCGCGGACACCAGGTCGTTCGTCTCGTAGTAGCTCCTGGAAGAGAAAAACTGACATTTCACTTCACATTGAGAGCCGAGGAAAAATGAAAACTGCAATTCCAGTTTTTGGACACTGGGTGGCATACACTGAACATATAGTCAGCACTCACATATCTGACCCTCTAAAATTTTGACTTCAGTGACGGTTAAACGAGTGTGACGCATACCTGATTATTTCATCTGATTTGACGTGCATGTAGGTGAGCACTGCCCTCTACCACCCAAACAACCCCCTGCCCTGCATACACACACATTTCATTTGGAATGAAAAATATGACTTGGTGTGGCAGAGTGCCACGACCCTGTGTGTATTTGAATGTTTATCTGTTGTATGTAGTGTGTTATTGTTATTGTTGGTGTAAGTGCACGAGATATAATGTGGGGTTATGTAGCACGAGTGTTATAAAATGTATATTTGTATTAGAAGGTTGGCACAATCACTTTACATGCAGATTAAAATGTGTATAGTATGTGAGCATGGGATTGCACAAATTAGTTCATGTGCCGAGATTCAATTGAATGACTAATTAGTAATTGAATTTCGGTTGAAAGAACGGGAGTGAGGAGATTAAAGTAATAATAATAGCAATTGCTACTTCGTGCTGGAGGACCAGCACGCTACTTGTTTGTGGAGTGTTCGTCCCTGTTTGTTTAGGGTTAGTCTGTTTTTGTTCAACCTGTTTGTTTTGTCTGTTCAAGTGTTTTATTTGTTCATTTATTAAAAAGCTCTGCAGCGCATTCACCAGTCATCCGCAGTATTCGTGTTTGTCTCCGGGTCTGACGTCACCACCACAAGCTATCCGTGACACTTGGGTTTGAGGTACTGTAGAGGGAGACGTTGAATCTTTCATTGAAATTTGTTAGCGCACGAGTTGGGGGAATAACACATCAGTAAGACAAAACTGTGTCAGTTTTTTCAGGGAACACAAAAAAGATACAATGTAAAAAATACATAGCAGGGGCTCCTGAGTGGCGCATCCGGTAAAGGCACTGCGTATGGAGTGCAGGAATGCGCCCTATAGCCTGGAGGTCGCTGGTTCGAGTCCAGCCTATTCCACAGCTGACCGTGGATGGGAGTTCCCAGGGGGCGGCGCACAATTGGCTGAGCACTGCCCAGGGGGGGCTTAGGTCGGCCAGGGTGTCCTCGGCTCACCGCGCACCAACGACCCCTGTAGACTGGCCGGGTGCATTCGGACTTGCCTGCAAGATGCCCAGAGCTGCGTTGTCCTCCGACGCTGTAGCTCTGGGTTGGCTGCGTGGTGGGCCTGCAGAGTGAAAAGAAGCGGTCGGCTGACGGCACACATTTCGGAGGACAGCGTGTGTTCGTCTTCACCGATCCTGAGTCAGCGCAGGGGTGGTAGCGGTGAGCTGAGCCTAAATACAGTTGGATATTTCAAACTGGGAGAAAAACAGGTAAAATCAATTGGCGACTACAAAATTAAAAAAAAAAAATACATAGTTGAAAGGCCTTTAGATATACTTAAGTTGGTTTTGTTGGTACAGTACTATATTTTCAACAGAAGTAGTATTTAAATTCAGAACTATATGATTCTGAAAATATCACTTGCCAAAAGAGATGACTGGACACGTGGACTGTAATACTGCACATACTCAAATAAAAATGTTACCCATGCACAAAACGTAAAAGGCAATGCAATTTAGCAAAATATTAAAACAACACCAGTTTCCAGAATTAAAACAGTATCCAAAGTTGCAGAACATTGTGCTCGACAAGGCCCGAATGTCACAGTTCACTTGTAAATGAAAATGCACAAAAGCAACTAAGATCACAGTTTAAAAAAAAAAGCATCACAGTACCTACAACTGTTTAATGATTAACTTTTACATCACCGTGCCTTGTCTCGTTCGCTTTGTTTTTGGAGGAAGCGCTGTGTAACTGCAGAGCACAATAAAGACAGACTGATTTGCCATGCCAGAAAAAAAATGTGGGCTGTGACGGTTAAACAAGTCAACTGTAACATTGAAGAGATGGGCTTTGTATCAGAAAACTGGTGACAGAAATCTGGTGTGATGGGTAAGTGCATTAATTTGTTACATATATATATATATATATATATATATATATATATATATATATATATATAATGGGAATTGATTTTATTCTTAATACAGGGACAGTAAAATGCGACGTGAGTACAGCAACAGCAGCAAGAGCACATTACTTCATTATTTTCACCAGGGTCACCTCTGGGCATTCAAGATAGTTTCCAAGGGGGTCCTCTGGCAGCAATGTTACATAAACACATCACCTCAATATTTTCCTTCACATTCAGTGTTTCAATAAAACTTTCATCAAAACCTGAGACAGGTTGTCAACAATATAAATCAATAAGGGTGCAAACTTCATTAAGCATAATAAACCCTACTCAGTTCCAGACTGACCGGCAGACAGACAGATTTGCAGTTCTCCGGCCAGACCCTCACCTTCAACATCTTCTTGTTCTCTCGGTTGAGCTCTATCTCCGCAGAGAAGGTCTCAGTCTGCTCCTCATCACCCCCCTCCTCATCCTCCTCACCTTCGTCTTCCTCATCCTCTTCTTCCTCGCCCTCTCCCAACATCGAGGTGAACGCGCGCTGTACTGACCGGATCACCCCCTCCTCTTCGCACCCTGAGAGACACACGGCCAAAGGGTTAACACTCCCGGATAGTGCCTGTGTGAACACTAATGAACGATTTTCTATGCGTCTATGCCCTAGTACTCGTAGTAGTTTATACTGTATGACCACATCATACGTCGCTCACGTTAATGCGTAATCTAAATACCCGAGTACTACTACAGGTCGATAATAATATTAGTAATACAAATCCCGCCGGCAATTCAGACTTCTTTCCGTCCAAAGTTGGTTCCCCCACACAACATTTCCCCTCTCTCTAACGTTCCTTTCTTATGGTAATCGATCACGGTCCTAACACTGTAAAGCAACTAACTACTGTACTGCGTCCAAGTAATTGATTTGTATTAAAAAAAAAAAAACGTGTTCACTTGTTTATTTATTACAGCCAGATCTGTGGTCATTATTTTGAGGAGTATTACGGTATGTATATACAGACGTGCTCAAATTTGTTGGTACCCCTCCACAAAAAACGAAGAATGCACAATTTTCTCTGACATAACTTGAAACTGACAAAAGTAATTGGCATCCACCATTGTTTATTCCATATTTAATAGAAATCAGACTTTGCTTTTGATTTTTTATTCAACATAATATTGTAAATAACGTAACAAATGAAAATGGCATGGACAAAAATGATGGGACCGCTAACCTAATATTTTGTTGCACAACCTTTAGAGGCAATCACTGCAATCAAACGTTTTCTGTAGCTCTCAATGAGACTTCTGCACTTGTTAACAGGTAGTTTGGCCCACTCTTCCTCAGCAAACTGCTCCAGCTGTCTCAGGTTTGATGGGTGCCTTCTCCAGACTGCAAGTTTCAGCTCTTTCCATAGATGTTCGATAGGATTCAGATCAGGACTCATAGAAGGCCACTTCAGAATAGTCCAATGTTTTGTTCTTATCCATTCTGGGTGCTTTTAGCTGTGTATTTTGGGTCATTATCCTGTTGGAGGACCCATGACCTGCGACTGAGACGGAGCTTTCTGACACTGGGCAGTACGCTTCGCTCCAGAATGCCTTGATAGTCTTGAGATTTCATTGTGCCCTACACAGATTCAAGGCACCCTGTGCCAGGCGCAGCAAAGCAGCCCCAAAACATAACCGAGCCTCCTCCATGTTTCACTGTAGGTATGGTGTTCTTTTCTTTGAAAGCTTCATTTTTTCGTCTGTGAACATAGAGCTGATGTGACTTGCCAAAAAGCTGCAGTTTTGACTCATCTGTCCAAAGGACATTCTCCCAGAAGGATTGTGGCTTGTCAATAGGCATTTTTAGTAAATTCCAGTCTGGCTTTTTTATGTTTTTCTGTCAAAAGTGGAGTCCTCCTGGGTCTTCTTCCATGGAGCCCACTTTCGCTCAAAAAGCGACAGATGGTGCGATCAGAAACTGACGTACCTTCACCTTGGAGTTCAGCTTGTATCTCTTTAGCAGTTATCCTTGGTTCTTTTTCTACCATTCGCACTATCCTTCTGTTCAATCTGGGGTCGATTTTCCTCTTGCGGCCGCGCCCAGGGAGGTTGGCTACAGTTCCATGGACCTTAAACTTCTTAATAATATTTGCAACTGTTGTCACAGGAACATCAAGCTGCTTGGAGATGGTCTTGTAGCCTTTACCTTTACCATGCTTGTCTATTATTTTCTTCCTGATCTCCTCAGACAACTCTCTCCTTTGCTTTCTCTGGTCCATGTTCAGTGTGGTGCACACAATGATACCAAACAGCACAGTGACTACTTTTCTCCATTTAAATAGGCTGAATGAAAGATTGGAGACATGTGTGATACTAATTAAAGAAACTAATTAGTTTGAAATATCACTATAATCCAATTATTTATTATCTTTTCTAAGGGGTACCAACAAATGTGTCCAGGCCATTTTAGAATATCTTTGTAGAATAAGCAATAATTCATCTCTTTTCACAGCTTCTTTGCTTTATTCTATGACATACTAAAGGCATGCAAGTATACATGATAAAATAGCTTTTAATTTCATCACTTTTCAGGAGGAATGAAGCATTATTTCAATGTGCTGTAAGGGTACCAACAAATTTGAGCACGTCTGTAATAGTACAGTATTTAAATGATTTGAAATATGTAGCATATTTTATGTGCAGGCCATTCATAATGCAGATTTTCATTAAACAAAAAAACAACATTGTTATTGTTGAAGAAACATAGTGTATTGCAAAATATAGTTTCATCAGCATGTGTTTGGTGTGGAAATGCACCCTACCTATGTGTATCTCTCATCCCTTTCAATTATTTAGACAATAAATACAAACAAAAGTAATTCTTTAAAAAAAGACGATGAATATGAGAACAGAATATCAATTTATTTACAATTAATGACAAAAGCATGTTCAGTTGTTCAGGTCAGAGACACAAAGGGAAAAATAGCAAACACAGCTTGTCTGAAACATCACATTTACATCAATAAAAATCTCCCCACATGACAACATCATTAGATGAATTTGGCTTGCTGTGGGGTTCTGTAAACCATAATCCAACCAACTGGGCTACAACTACACAAGCACGTTGGGACCCTTATAAAAAATCTACCATGGTATAGTATAGTAAAGCTTTAAAAATGGCAAGAATGGAGGGGTCTCATTGGCTAATGTGTTGAAAATTGTGCAGATATGTCACTATACCAGCACAGATTGGAACTTCTAGAATCATTCTGCCTGATTCACCTGACAACCAATTCACTCTGGCAGGGGTGGGGAAGGGTGGTGGTGGGGAAGCCATTTTGTAAGCTCAAACCCACTCTCATGTGTTACTGCTTTCATAGTAGAAGCCTGTAAAAGCACAGGCAAGAATGGCCAAGCACAAAGAGGCATGTTCATGTATGGTAAAAGTATTTTAAACTGAGGTAACTACTTTATATGTCTGAGGAAGACATATAAAGTAGAAACTGACCAATAAATAAAGTTACCGTCCAGTGCAAATATACCATGCTAAACATTTATATGGCTAAATACAGTGCAAAGGGTTAAATGGTAACCATGTGTAACTACAGTCTAAATACAGTGTAATGAGTGGCAATTCAAATATTTGATTAGATGTTTCTGGGGTGGGAGCATTTCTGCCGGAGTTTCTCTTTTCTCTATATTCAAACCCCAAAGTACCCATGATGAAAGCTATGCTCCCTGGTCAGAGCCCCCGTTGTTGTGTTGGTGTGGAGTCCTGTCATTGGGAAGCCTCTGTGGGTATCGTTCTGGTGTTCTGAAAGTTCGGAGTCCCAGTATGCATCACAATGAAGTTCACAGTGAAGACGCAGTGTTTACAGAGTGGCCCTGGTGTTTACTAAAGAAATCAGTGGTAGAGGAAAAACTGTCTAAACAAATTCAATTACAAATATAAATAAATAAATAAATAAATAAATATGTACAAAATCCCAGTGCTTAGTCCCATTAGAGTGTGTGAGTCCCTGTCCCTGAGCCACCTGCGAGACAGGAAAGAGATGTGCTATTAACACTAAGGCCAAACCTTTCCACAAAGAGTTATTACAATACAGTGCTTTCTCTTCATTTCTCACATGAAAACATATTGAAACACTGAAAACAGTGAATAGTGAAGGACTCTTATACAGTTAAATATAGTACAATTTCATACCCTCCCACTGTACCGATTTGGCTGGTACAATGCCAGCTGTCTTACTTTGGTGCTGGATCCTTGATAGTGTGGACCAAATTTTGAAATCCACTCATGTACTGAGCACCAGTGACAGTGACTATGCTTAGCTGTGATAGAACCCCTCAAAAGCATACATATTTTATAACAAGCTTCATGCTAGAATTTGAAACATATAGTACTGCCAAAACAAATCAATTACTAAATCATAATCCAGGTAAATGCAACTATTACCTTGGTACACTAAAACCCCTCCGTAAAAAAACACTGATCAATTCTGAAAAATACAATACTGCATTCCTGCCTGTAGCTGTATTTTCTAATGTGTAGTTTTTAGAGTTTAAAAGCCAAAACAACTACCTTACATTTGCTGTAACCTTTTTTTTCTGAGACAGCTTGGACTTAAGGGAAGCACCAACGGCTGCAGCTTTTCAAATAAGACTGAAGACACATTTTTATAATCTATCTTTTTTATCTTAAAATGATTGTTTTCTTTTATCGACTCTGGTTTTATTGTTTTGCTGATCTTGTTTTTATTTCCTTCTGTTTTATCTATTTATTTATGCATTTACTCTCCTGATCATGTATTTTCATTTACTGTGATGATTGTATTTCCTGTGATGATTGTATTTCCTGTTTGTATTTTCAGTTTTAGCCATGTAAAGCGCTTTGAGGCATTGCTTTTGTGAAAGGCGCTATATTAAATAGCGGTTGATGATTGAATGATTGATTTATTGACTTCTAAAACATGTGCCACAATTCAGTGGGTTTTGCCCAAGACTGAATGGCAGGCAGGGGGTGTTCATATCAGGATTGTGATGCAGAGCTGTAATAGGAAGATCTGGTGCCTGTCAGTACCTGACTGTAGCCAGCACTCAAATAACACCAACTTGTAAAGCACCACTATTCAAAGTAGTGTGTTCACCCGTACTGTACCTGTGAGTGGGGGTCTGCGCAGAGTCAGCCCCTGAGGAAGGCAGCGAAGGAGTTCTTCTGTCTCTCGTATTCGGAGAAGGCAGAGGACAGCGGGTCCACCAGGGGGGGCGAGGTGTCCAGGGGCTGCAGGTTGTCGATGGGGAGGGGCTGCGAGACCTTAGCCATGTTCACACCCCTCCTATTGAAGTAGGCCTGCAGCGTTTGGAAAAACTGGAGACAAGGGGAGGGAGGTCAGGGGAACATCAACTACAGACAACCTCGAACCCTTCAATTAAAACAACATTTTAATTGAGGGGCGGGCGATGGGTGCTGGTGATGGATCGAGATTTTTCCACATGGCTGATATTTTTTATTGTCCCACGTAGTTGAATCATTCCTTTCCGGGGGGGGGGGGGTTCAAACCCCTAAAACCACTCCCCTAGCTACGCCACTGCATTTCAGTCATAAAAATGGAAATCTGTAACATCTGAAACGTTTGAATTTTCATAGCAGGAATACAATTAGACAAACACTTTAGACTAAAAAGTGCCTTTCATGCTTTCAAAAGCCCAAAAAGTATTCTTTCACTTTATATCTATATATCTACATAAATATAACTCAACAGCAATACAGCCTTTTGCACTGGAACAGCAGTGAATCACACTACAGTAGCCCTGGTGTCTGCAGTCCCTGGCAGCTGTGCAGGTATTGCTCTCTCTTACCAGGTCTCTGTTGCGGGGGATCTCCAGGGACTTCCACTTCTCCTCGGAGCCCAGCGGACCTGCCTGGACCAGGACCATCAAAGACACTGCGACACAGAGCGTGAGGACCTGCTGAGAATGCATCTCCACTGAAATACTCGAGACTACCTGCAAAAAGATATGCAAAGAGAGCTGTATACCATACACACACTCACAAACACAGCGTATACCATACAGACACACTCTCACAAACACAGCATATACCATACACACACTCTCACAAACGCAGTGTATACCATACACACACTGTCACAAACATAGCGTATACCGTACACTCTCACAAACACAGCATGTACCACACACACTCACACAGACACACCCTTCAGTATTGCTGGGCTGTAATTCTTAAAAGCTGCACCTCCCTCAATGAAGCAGATCTGACAGAATGCTGATAGGAGGAGCTTGGTTGGTAGATGCTTCCGTATCCCAGACAGCATGCTGTTTCCCCAAGAACGGTCTCACACTTAACTGCAGATTTCCTCCCCCAATACGGCTTCCCTGATGGAATGGACACGCAGCACTCCAGAACTATTTAAAATCCTTGAAGACTCCCCATCATGTCAGATAAGTGGAAGTGTCCAATCACTGCATGCAGTGCAGTTCGCAATAATGTAAATTAGACCAAACAAGGACAAACACCATGGCTCCAGAAGACAGTTATTAATCAACGCTGGCCACTTTCTTGTGAAAGAAAAGCACAATCCTTCCTATGGTTACAAAATGATACAATTACTAACAACAGTTAGGAGACAGGCTTCTGAGCAGCTAAAGGAACCTGAGAGGTTGTTTAAGTTGCATAAGAAACCTCCTCTTAGACAGAATAACAAGTTACAGCAGCAATCCTGCAATGCACATTCCTATAGGCTTGGGGCTAAATATGCACACCTTTTTGTAGTACAAGAAATCCCAGCTTGCGCTTACGCTTTACAGTGAAGTGTAGCATTCTACCAACGCAAATCCAAAGACAAAAAGTTGATAGCAGAGAAAGCTAGACACTCTGGAGGTACTTACTGTAGCTGCTAACTTTCTGTACAACACCTGCAGATAAAACATCATGTAGCATAACAGAGTGCTATCATTTGTTAAAATGCAGCAGCACTGCACCTATAGACAGCAGCACTGAGCTCTTCACAGTGCTTGGTTGGAATACTCACTGGCCAGCTGTGTGTCACCGTGTGCCTCTCTCTTGACTCTCTTCAGTTGAAGCTGAGTTTGCCTCCTGTCCTCCTCCCCTCTTTATAGCAGCAGTGGATGGGAGGGGGTGGGAGCTTGCTTGACGTGGACAGCAGTAGTGGCAGTAGTTTATTTCTGAAAGATGCTCTCACTGTAGTGCTCTCCAGAGGACCTGTAGAGCAGTCCGGCAGCATTACCCCCGAGGCACACAGCACAGAGCTCTTGTAAGCACACCGTGTCTCTACACAGAACCAGACTGGGCTGAAGCAGGAGGCAGAGCTGACGAGGAGCAGTTAGGGGCTTTTATAGACCTTTCTACATCTAAACATCCCCCTGTACAGCCAGGTATTGTGGTCATGGTGCCAGGGTGAGCGTGGCAAAGCAAAGCTCAAGCATGGTGGAAGGAGGTCTAACAAAGTTTTATTATATTAGCATCACTGGTTCCCCTGTCCTGTCTGTTTTATTCTTTAATTGGGGATATACTGACAACGCTGTACTGTAGATAAAAAAAAAATGTGAGTGTTTCTTCCTGGTATCAGATAACTTCTTGGTAGGTCACTTGACATGATTCCTGCACGACCATTGGAGTGACACTGAGCTGCAGCATGGGAAAGGATTTTGTACCAGAAATGGCTATGGCACAGTCTTCATTGGCCAGATGACTTTTAAAATCCCTCTGTAAACGTCGTCATCTGTCAGCAGAGCAACACAACACATACAAACAAAAGAAAGCCTCAGAAAAAAGGAATCCTAGTCTTTGCAGGACTAGAATCCCACATCACGGCAAAGTGGAGAGAACTGCTTGTATTTTGTCTTTTATCTGAAAAGGTCAGGTTAAGGCAGCCACAAGATTTCACACTTACCCATTTATAGAGGAGTTTTTATTTTTTTGCATTGAGATGAGGCGAGGGTGTAGAACCATTTAAATAAATGTCCTTGTTGTGCGAGTGCTCTCGCTCTCTCCCCTCACCGAGTCGGGTAATTGGAGCGATGCTGGAGAGGAGATGCTGCGCTGTATTGTGACAGTAATCTTTACAGGACGTGAGGAGAACAATGATGCAAGTGCAGTTAGGCAAACCAGCGGTTAAATGCAGGGCTGTGCACAAGACTGTCGGTCTGCTCTTGTCAATGCCCCCAGAGCCACGGAATAAATCAGAATGTGGTCAATGTGGTCGGGGGCCTGACAATGTCAGGGTTATTATTAAGATAATGACTAGACATCAGAAATAACCAGCCCGACACTGTAGACAGCATTGTATTACAAAAGACTACAGGAGTGATAATTCTGTGTAACAATCCACTGCCTCAATGGGAACTGTGGATTAGTTCAGCATCTTGAGCAGTTTATGAAACCCTCTGTTCTCTCTCTGACCTACCTAGAGTTTCAGGGTATTAAGAGCACTAGACATCTACCCAGGGGATAATCAGGCTGTACTCCTAACCTGTTTTATCACACTAGGCGAGGGAGGTGGATAGTGCCCGTTAAAGAAAGCAGTTTCCAAGCACATGGATTCACATGCTCACTAATATGCTGGTCATTCATTTACTTTTGAAAATGTATTCCTGTCAAGTGGGCCAAAACCGGTATGAAGATCATTCTTCATTGTATTTATTAGATGAAGTGCCAGTGGTGCAGGCACCACTGCGCACGCTCACACAGGCACCC